>NC_045760.1:1267142-1582678 GCF_009193385.2 Nasonia vitripennis
TCATATTGCTGATTTATGCTTAATTGTTTTTCATTCAAATGTGAAAATAATTTTTTTTTCCAGGTTACAACTTGTGAGACTGTTTTGCAAAGCACTTTGGAAACCAGTGCAACAATCCTGTTATCCAGTACGAGTTAAGGAGTTGCTAGCAGTTAGTCATCATCTTGATGAGAAAATACAAATGGAGACCAAGTCCATGAAAAATGGAACGAAAGTATTAGGATACTTTCCATACAAGCATTCTTACGAAAATGACGACAACAATCCATATTACTATACTCCAAGAAGTGTTATATTTTTTAAAGCTACAGAAGAACCTTGGGCACGACACAAGAGCAGAACAAATCAAATGTACTTTTTCAATAAACAAAACCGACAATCCCTCTGGGAGATTCCGCCAACAGCCGCAGTTACGTTTGCTAAAACTATAGCAACTCGAATCATTTGGAATTGGCCATCTGATAAAACTTTCAGTATGAACGATTTCATCAATTGTATAAAACAAAAATACTCTAGATAGTGATATATTTGCTTATGCTTTTCATTAGAACACCTTTCTAAATCGTTTAATGTAGAAAGGAACTTAAATTTAAGTCAAACTATTTTTTTAAAGTTCGTTTTCGTTTTCTCGTTACTTAGGTCAGAATAGTACTTGTAAATATGTAAATCCGTCAAAAATTTATTTACATCATCTTAGAAATAAATGAATTATGAATAGACCTGCAATTGATACAACGCATCTTTTGTCAATATTATTAAGTATTTCTTCAATGTCGTCGCTCCTAAAATGGGAGACATTTCGCTACCGAAATCCAAAATTCTTTGCCTTCCTGTAGTTGCATTTGTTTCTGGTTTCTCGTACAAAAATGCATGTCTTGTATGTTCTACAATAGCTATGTATGAGCCATCTAAAATAATAGATTAATTAATAATAATAACTTCAACTGATACGAATCGTTTAAATTATAAATATTTACCAGGTGGGGAAACACAAAATTTTTTGTTTGTTTTACTAGCTTCAACATATCCGAATCCAGGGAAAGTGTAGATATGCTCCAAATCCCAATCCTCGTCATCAGATTCTCTCATGAGCCAAGTACAACCATCATGATCATGCCGCAAGCATATTATCTGTCCAGAAGATTGTTTTTCTGTGAATAAAACTCTATTGCTACTGCCAAGCATAGCCATATGTGTGATATTATGAGCATTTAAATCAATTCTCTGAAGAATATTTTCTGAACCACTTAAATCACATTCTTCTAACTGTTCTGAATTAAAACCAATAGCAGGCTGCCCTTGTGTATTTGACTCTTGTTCACTTGAACATAAATGGGATAATCTAAAAAAAAAATTAGCATGAAATTAATACCTTACAAAAAATTGATTTTGCAAGACAAAATATAATACCTTGAATGAATTTCAGCAGCTAGTGCCTCATTTGGTAGATATTCCCCTCCAGTATCACCTTTTAATAGTTCACTCCACATTAAACCATTCTCAGACTTGCTTAGTTCAACTTCTAGAGTATCCTCTTTACGTTTCCACGTAGTCAAATCTGATTCCAGTCTGTGGGGTGTTTCTCCACTTAAAAGTACAACATCACCTACAGAAATTGTCAAAGAAGTTGGTGTAGCTTCTACTTTTGCAGTAACTTTACTATATTTTTCAGAAATTTTAGTATAGACTGTAATTGAATCCTCATCTTGTGACCAGCAATATTGGGGAATTTTTATTTGCGATTCATTTGTAGATTGATTTGGCTCATCTTTATTTTTTATAGGATTTAAAGAATCATAATCAAATTCAACATGATCTTGACTAATAATATGGCTGAAATTTCCATTCTTTTCAATATAAACGTGTTCAACTGCACCTTTGACTCTTAAGTTTTGGGTTCTTAGTAATTTTAAAGCTTGTGATTGATCTTCTGAATTTTCATCATAAATGTAAGATAAGTATATAAGTCTCGAAAATTTCTTTCCTTTCTCCTCATCTATTTTATACAAAGCAACAACAATTTTTGAATTTTCTTTTACAAACCTTGCATCTAAAACAACTGCAGTTTCAATGTCAAATGTAAAATTGTTGAAACTTTCATCTTTTTTTATCAGAAATTCAAGTTTTCCACCTCCATTGCAAATGATAATTATATTCTTTGATGCAAAAGCAAGAGAAGGGTTGTACAGACAATCTGATGATTTACTGTCAATATTTTTACTTGTGTAAATTAAATCCAGCGAGCCATCATTTGCAAATTTCCAAATACCTCCATTGTTGTCAATAAAACAACAGGTAGAATCATAAGGATTTTTAAACAAATGATTATGAAAGGCAAACAATCTTGCTTCTAACCAAGAATCCTGAGATGAATTCAGTTCCAAACGTAAAACTTCTAAAAAAGAACGTTGATTGATTACAAATTATATCCATATAAAGCTTGCTAACACTTTTTCAGCGAAATTTGAATTATCGATTTTAGGTTATATTTACCAGTTTTTAATTCTTTTTCACATTTAGGGGTTGCAGTATCAGAGCAAAACTGATACTTTTCAAACTTGGAATTTAGTAATTTTTTATCAGGACGAAGATCGACGATTTTCGTCATCGTGACATATACGAATGATATTGTTTGAAAGATATATAGGTAGATGCATAAGCTAAGCCGTCGCAAGCGCTCGGCTGCACTGTATACTTAGGTATACCTATAATAAGTACAGATACTTCATTCACGCGATACTTAGGTAGATACTATCTAACACAGGAATCAAAATAAAATCTAATAACGGAAAAAAAACTGAAAAATTTTCTTTAACATATCTGTTTATTACAAACGGGGTATTCAGGTTTAAGTTCATACATATATCTAAGAATTGTTTTAATCATTGTATTCATGTATATATGAGTATTATATATATAACTTTATTATACATCATGTATATATAATTTTTCTTGTATATATATAACATAATATTTATTAAAAAGCTATTTATTTAATAATATTTAACAAAGTATCAATCTTTTTTGTTATGAATTTTTTCAATACACGAGAGTATCTCTATTTCATATCGCAGTCCTTCTATGTAAATGTAACATATTATGTTATAATAATAAATAAAACGTGATTCTATAGGTCAGATTTCAGTATTTATATACAGTAGTAACAAAGTTACTTTCAAGGTGTCAACTGTTCCGTAATCATATATTAAAAAATACTTTATGTCATAAATAATAAGAATAAGAATCTTTTAAAATATTAATTGTAATAATCACAAAAATGCATTAAAAAATTATAATGAAAAAGAATGAATGAAAAAACACATTGTGTATTAAGGTCCAGACAAAATCTCAGTAGTAACAAAGTTACTTTCAAGGTGTTAACTGTTCCGTAATCATATATTAAACTATACTTTATGTCATAAATAATAAGAATAAGAATCTTTTTAAATATTAATTGTAATAATCACAAAAATGCATTAAAAAATTACAATGAAAAAGAATGAATGAAAAAACACATTGTGTATTAAGGTCCAGACAAAATCTCACTGAAGATCTTATGTGCCCATATTAGAATAATGAATGGTTAGACTTTGGTAGGGAAACATGATTACATCGTGAGAGGGTATCATCTGTGGTAGAAAAATAGCGTAGCTGCCCACAACAAGCGCTGCCAGATCCAGCGTGGCACCCTACAAGGACCTAGACTGGCAACAGATCCAGCTAAGTGCCTCATCCAGTCCCAAAGGCCTCTAGGAGCGTGTCCACCATTAACGTAGAGTACATAGGTAAAGCCATCTTTACACTTTCCTCTTATGTAATAGTAATAAGGAAGAAAACTGTGTAGACGAAAATGGCATCTCTGGTAGAAACGAATCGCCGGCCCGTTACTCGACAGCACATGTAGGAACACCGCCTTGACGGACGAGCGTTCCGGGGCAGTGACATGGGCCAGCAACTGCTCCAGAAGCAGTGAGGCAATGCCGTTTCGGCGGTAAGCTCTCCTCACGCCGAGACTAAGTATGTAACCGACTAGAGAATCTATACCGAAACTAGAGCACAGGATGCCCCGATCCTCCTTGTTGAGCTTGGCGTATGGCTTGATTTCCGCGACGATCAGGCCTATGATGACTCCGCCGTAGACCGCTGCCAGCGCGTAGAAACGCGACGAACTCGTTATGTCCTCGTACCACGAGTAGGGATAATCTGTAAGAGCAGAATTTGATAATGAGCCTATAAGTAATAAGGCAAGAAGTTTCCTCAAGTTTGCAAGAGTCCAAAAACAACTCACCTATGGGGAACCAGTCTTGACAAAGTGCACGAACCTCCTCCAGGTCGTCGGGGCAGAGGAAGCGCAGCTGCACGTCGCCGAGGACGCAGAGAGGAACCGTGGGTGGCGAGCTTGCGTTGTTCGCGCTGCCGACGTCCTCGTTGACGTGAGGCAGGTATCCGTTGGGCCCATAGGGTCTGTCGCCGAATTCGTGGGCCTCATCGAAGCCGTTGCCGCTGTTGGCGGCGCACAGGGGGCACCCCTCCAGGGGACACTTCTCGTCGTCGTCCTCGGGCCCGCCGACAACGGCGGCGTTCTCGGCGGCGTTCTCGGCCTCCTTCAGCCAGACTGTCTCGTAGCGGTCAAACGAGACGGCGGTCATCGCGACCCTCTTTTCGCATCTTACCGATCATCGGCTGATGCCTCCTGTGCTGCAGCTGCTCCAAAACGAAGGCGACTGTCGTCACGTCGTTGCTGCTGCTGCTGCTGCTGCTGCTTTCATTGTAAACACTGTCGAGTGCTCCGCGGACATTTTGTTTGTTATCAAGCTCTTATGTTCGCTTTTCTGTACCTCTCTGTATGAACGACGAGTTGACCTCCGCAAAAAAGACTTCTGCTACGCAGTCGAGCTCGCGAATTTTCTCGAGACGTCGTTAAGGAAAATTCTCTCCCGCTGAGCTTTTCTAACCTCGACGCTGCGTGCAAGCTGCGTCTCGTCGACGGCCCTCCGCAACGAAAAACAGCAGCAGACTCCAGATGCTTGGCTCGTCGTTGGGTATTTAAAAACATAACCTAGCTATCTGCTACGCGCTCTGCAGACTGACGGTCGACGAGGTCTGTGTCAACACTCAACACTGGTGAGTGGTGACTGGCTGCGCAGCGACAGCGCGAAGCTAGCCTTCCTGCGAATCCGCATTCCGCGACAGCTGACAAATCATTTTATGATTTTCAGCCACTTACTTGCAAAGACGTACTTATATAGGAGGTAATAAAATATAACGCGTTGATAACTGATGTGCCAGGCGTCGAAGGGCTGGAATCGCATGAAGCAACGATTCAAAACACTGCCGTGTCCACCAACAATATAAGTTTTTTGAAATACCTGTAACTCATCGTTATACGAGGCTTTTGCATCTTGCTAATAGGTCGCGCATATATATATATATATATATATAGGTTTTTTCGCGTGTTTACTTTGGAAGCGCGACGTCATCGAAATACTGGCCAATAGAGAGAGTCCCCTTAGCGCGAATCCCAAAATTATGGATTATGGTTGGTCGAACTTCAAATTGCGCCAAATTACGAACTGATATAAGATTGCGTCGTATATTGATGAGGCATTGTCATATTTTTATTTTATCTTTTTCTTAATTACACCTACTTAGATCGCTTTTCCAAATGTCCAAGTCGACGATCCCTTGCATAATCCTTTGAGGAAAATTGTGTTTTAATGCAATTTGACGTCCGGCCATATAATCGTCGACGAGATCAAGCGCGAGATAAGCAGACAACTCATTAAATTTCGTTTATTAAAGATTTTAACTCTCGCATCCGTCGCAGAGCCGACCCGCCTACGGCGACGTCCCCCCGAAGGCGACGTCCCCCCGAAGGCGTGTGGTTTTCATTAATTATGATCATCAACTGCAGAAAGTTCGCTCATCGTGGCAGCTAGACTATATACTTATAGGTATCAATTCGTTACTTTCTCCGAGCAATGAGCACCTATAATAATAACGTTATATTCAAACGTGTTCGCCACCTACTATGAACGGCCCGCGAGGCTCTCTCTCTCTCTCTCGATATCGAGTACACCGCTGAGGTCAACACACACACACATATAGGGGGCCGATAGTGTATAGGTAAGTGTGAATTCGGATGTACTCGAGCTGTAGTCGGGTACTGTATAGCAGCTCGAGCTCGTCGAGAGCTCCAAATATATAGGTATATATATATATATATATATATATATATATATATAGTATACCGTGACACTGTGCTGCTATCGCCACCGCCGCCGCCACCGCCGCGTCTCTGCTGGACACGAGCGCACCGAGCGCAGTCATACAGTACTATAGTAAGTACTTACCTATACTGTTTTCTCATTTCCTTGAAATAAGATCCCGTATACTTAACTGACGCGAATAATCTACAGCGCGAGGGCGACGCGAGAGAGTAACCTGCAGCAATCATGTCGCAAGGAACCTACCGCCATCGCTCCAAGTACCCGTAGAGAGAAAACAGTAGTGCCGCAAAGCATATAAGTAGCTGCGATCTGCAAGCGAGACAGCGAGAAAGCGACATAGGCCGCGCGAACTGAACTGTGATATCTCTCTCGTGTTCAGGGCCCGCTGCTGGCTAGCACGCCAATAAACAGTGACGATACTGCAATTCAGCGAAGACTTGGAGAGTGCGAAAGTCCGCGCGGAGGAGAGAGAAGAAGCTGTTATATAGGATACGTCGCCAGAGGTGTCTCATTTTATACATACATATGCATGCATATACTTTCGTTTGTTTGATTTAGAGTCGCCGCCGCCACCGCTGCGACGCGACACGTCGGGAATTCCTCTATGTATACTTCTAAATATTTGCTAGATATACACATATATCTACCTCGGCGGTCCTACGTATATAGCGACCGAGAAAAAGAGCGAAAGAGAGAGGGGGGCATCGCGTCTCTGCCTGTCCGACAGATAACACGACGGCGGATCAGCCGTCCTTTTCTCTCGTCATACGGACGGACCTGTGACTACCTGGCTGCTATACTGCCCCTCCTCCGCGCACGCACTGCACGATCTCTCTTTCTAGCCTACCTTCGGGCTTCGGTTTCCTTTTCTTGCTTTTTCTGCCTGTCGAAGCCGTGCATAAGTATATAACTTTCACGTCACCCGTGCGCGTGTGTTTTCACGTCTCGAGGAAAGTGCGGGTCGTGACGCGCGGGGGAAGAGAAGTGTCACCAAACAAAGAGAGCTAGCTATATAGCTGATTTTGCATTGTGTTGTCACCTGGTCTCCTCTGTTTTGTTTTCCCCAGATTCTCTGAGATACACACATTCCCGCAATTGGTGAAGATAGCTCCAGCTAAGAAGTTGTTGGGCATCGCACCAGGACCTGCTTCCTAGTGCTGCTGTCAATGAGCGAACTGTGGATAAAGCTACTCATTGCCTAGCGGCAGGAAAATAGTATACACCGAGTCAACAGCAAACCGTCAAGATGAAGAGTGCTTTGCCTAAAAAGGAGAGCAAGATGCGCATCAGGGCATTTCCTGTGAGTCTGACATTTTTTTTGGCATTGATAGATTATCTTATCACTGAGAGAATTTGTTTGTTCTACTGCAAGCGTGAATCCGTTATGGCTCAAGCTAGCTTGTCCCTTGTGGAGTTTATTTTTAGATCCTTGGGGACGATTATAGACAATAAAATTGCAATGGGATGAGTTTACTGTGATGGCGATGGTCTTGCTTTATTTGCAAACATTGCCTGTACGCTGTTTGTCGGATAAATTTTAGGTTATGAAGATTCCTTTTGCCATTTTAGGTCTCCTTGGAGACTGCACAACACAATGTCAAATTCTTGATATTCAAATTTTATACTAAAAGAAAAACACAAAAAAAATTTGGTTAGTTTTTCTTGTTAAATTGCAAGTCTGAAATGTGACACTTTATCGGGACACTTTGATTTTTCAAATCAGTTAATCTCACTCGGAAAAGTTTGGAAACTAAATTAAAATGATCTGTAGGTTGTACTTACAGTTTAAAGTGTTTAATGTTGGGGTCGACTGTCAAAAAGTTTAAGTGCACTATACACATTGCTGATCCTTCAATTGATAGTCAAAAAAGATCACCATGTTCCATACTCAGTATACAGACTCCGAAAGAAATGATTGTAGAAGCTTGTGCAGTAATAGTTTCACCTCTAGGAAGTCCAAAAACCAATCATCTTGTCCTTTCATGATCAAAGAAAGACTTGTGAGCATGGTTACATAAATGCAATTTGTGGTTCTATTTTTATTTATGTGTATGTTCGTTTACAGACATCCATGGATGAGAGATACGTAGAAAACATATGGGCCCTTTTGAAAAATGCCATCCAAGAAATTCAAAAGAAAAATAACTCCAGCCTTAGTTTTGAAGAACTCTACCGGAATGCATACACAATGGTTCTCCACAAGTATGGGGAGAGGCTGTACACAGGATTGAAGGAAGTCATTACACAGCATTTAGTGATGAAAGTACGCAATGATGTCCTTGAGTCTCTCTACAACAATTTTTTACAAACCTTAAATCAAGCATGGAATGATCATCAAACTTCTATGGTGATGATTAGAGATATCCTCATGTACATGGATAGAGTTTATGTTCAGCAAAATAATGTGGACAATGTATTTGATTTGGGACTAATAATATTTCGTGATCAGGTAAGTTATCTCAGTGTTTTTATTAACCAGTAAATACTGAAATATGTATTTTTTTAATGCAAAATTTAATGAAATCTTGATAGGTTGTTAGATATGGATGTATAAGAGATCATTTACGTGACACTCTACTATCAATGATAGCTCGCGAAAGAAACGGTGATATTGTTGACCGCATTGCGATAAAAAATGCATGTCAAATGTTAATGCTACTAGGTATAAAAAATCGACAAGTGTACGAAGAAGACTTCGAACGGCCTTTTTTACAACAAAGCGTAGAGTTTTACAAGGTAATTTTTAAATAATGAATTTGCCATCATTGTTTATAGGATCATTTTACATTAATATTAATTTTTTTTTCTCGTGCTCAGATGGAATCTCAGAAATTCTTAGAAGAAAATAGTGCATCTGTATACATAAAACAAGTTGAAGCCAGAATCACTGAAGAATCAGAAAGGGCAAAGCACTATTTGGATGAATCTACAGAACCTCGGATAGTTGAAGTTGTTGAAGAGGAGTTGATTAAGAAAAATATGAAAACAATAGTCGAAGTAAGCACCACGGAATTAACTATCTTCAGTATTGTCAGCATCCTCATATAATGTATCTCATTTTGATATTTTATTTCATAGATGGAAAACAGTGGAGTTGTGCACATGCTTCAAAACTTGAAGACTCAGGATCTTGGGTGCATGTACAAATTATTCTCTCGAGTTTCTGATGGTCTAGATACTGTTTGTGGCTGTGTATCGCAGTATTTAAGAGAACGAGGACGCGCATTAGTTCAAGAAGAACAAGAATCTAGTACTAATGCAGTTCAATTTGTGCAAAATTTGTTGGACTTGAAAGACCGTTTTGAACACTTCCTCCATATTTCGTTCAACAATGACAAACAATTTAAGCAAATGATTGCGTCAGACTTTGAATACTTTTTGAATTTAAACACAAAAAGTCCTGAATACCTTTCTTTGTTCATTGATGACAAGTTAAAGAAAGGTCTTAAAGGCGTAAGTTTTATTTCATGCTCTCTATTACTCAGTTTTTTTTTGTGTGACCAAAACCTTAATAGGAATTTTAATATTTTCTTAAAGATGACAGAGCAAGAAATTGAAGGCATTTTGGACAAAACAATGGTCTTGTTTAGATTCCTTCAGGAGAAAGATGTGTTCGAACGTTATTATAAACAACACTTAGCCAAGCGACTTTTGCTGAATAAATCTGTGTCTGATGATAGTGAGAAGAACATGATATCAAAATTGAAGGTGAGCTTTACAAATACTACACGGAAATGATTCTCGATAGAGTGATTTTGGCCACTCGTGTCTTTAAATATACAGAGTCAAGGAGCTTTCAACGTCGACCTAAATATCCTGCTTGCTATGAGAACACCGAGTCCCGTTCCTGTCAAAGATTTCTTGGGTTTAACATGCAATATAGAATAAGACACGAGTAATAAAGACACGTGTTCTAAAATTTCGACCTCCGCTTGAATTTCGTTTCGGAAGCGCATGCAAAATAAGTCAACAGAGTAAATACAATCATTTCAATAATTTATTAATTTTTTTTTGTCTAGACTGAGTGTGGCTGCCAGTTTACATCGAAATTAGAAGGCATGTTCAAAGACATCACTGTCAGTAATACGATAATGGAAGAGTTTAAGGAACATACGCTAGCTAATGGAGTGAGTATATTTTGCATTTTTTAATTGTTCAAACCCAATCGAAATGATACAAATTTGTGATTTCTCCATGCGCAGATGACGTTGAGTGGTGTGGATTTGAGTGTACGTGTTTTAACAACTGGGTTTTGGCCCACTCAAGCTGCAACTCCCAAGTGCAGTATGCCTTCGGCACCTCGTAATGCCTTTGATGCCTTTCGTCGTTTTTATCTGGGTAAACACAGTGGTCGTCAGTTGACATTACAACCACAATTAGGTACGTCAAACGCTCGTTATAACCCTCCAAAAGGTTTCTTGCGGATGTAAAATATTGCTAATTAACGAATGTTGTTTCTAGGTTCGGCTGATTTGAATGCCACTTTTTACGGGCCTCGAAGAGAGGAAAATATGCCAGAATGTTCATCAACTTCTCCAGGGTTCGGAAACAACGGTAACGGTCAGCGCAGCAGTGGAACCATCACCACCCGAAAACACATCATTCAAGTTTCGACGTATCAGATGTGTGTTCTTATGCTCTTCAATAATAGGGAAAAATTAACATACGAAGAGATACAGAATGAAACGGATATCCCTGAAAGAGATTTAATAAGAGCACTGCAGTCCTTGGCCATGGGTAAAGCAACACAACGAGTGTTGTTAAAATACCCCCGAACAAAAGAAATCGAACCGTCTCATTCTTTCTGTGTAAATGATAATTTCAGCAGCAAACTCCATAGGTAGAATATCTTTATTATATTTTACAAAACTGCAAATATCTTGCAATTAGCAATGCGTAACTATGTTCCGACTTTAATTTTTTAGAGTAAAAATTCAGACTGTGGCAGCAAAAGGCGAATGTGAACCTGAGCGGAAGGAAACCAGAAGCAAAGTTGACGAAGACAGAAAGCATGAAATTGAGGCTGCAATAGTTCGTATAATGAAGGCTCGTAAACGAATGGCAGTAAGTTTTCTAGCTTCAAAGCGTTTTTTTTTTCGTCATCTGTTCACTTTTAACGTAATTATCATTCTTTCAGCACAACATACTCGTAACTGAAGTAACAGATCAGTTAAGAGCGAGATTTTTACCTTCACCAGTTATTATCAAAAAGCGCTTAGAAAATTTAATTGAACGAGAATATTTAGCCCGTACGCCAGAAGACAGGTTCGTTACATTGGTTTTTCAAACAAAGCTGCGTTTTTTTTATTTAATCTAATAAATCGTTTTTTTTTTTACAGAAAAGTCTATACGTACGTCGCTTAATCCCATTGAAAGGGATTTGTACAAACATGTAAGTGTAATATACAAGAATTACTGTAATCAGTCTATAGATGTAGTTTTTGAGTATAGGGACGCTTACGTAATTTTTGCAAATAGTGTATTTTTTTCAGAAACTACCGGGTTTGGATCTTAGTAACCCAAATCTTCATGAAGCGTTATCATAAGTTTAAGAAAGAAAAAAAAACACTGTCAGAAAAATTGATTATAATAATGAATTTAAATTATTCGAATCTTGACAAATGTATACTTTTGACCATCCTTGTTCATTCCTTTTGCTGATCGCAATTTAATTGACTCACAATATCGATGCATTCAATAGAAATAGTGTAGGACCTTGTAAAATAGTTTTGATTAAATTTTTTGTATAAGAAAAACTTAGGCGATGATTTGGTCCATTCTATTTGATTCTCAACACAAAAAGCGTAGCCGTTATATTTCTTGAACAATGCCACAATTATTTTTTACTTTTGTAATAATTAAATCAATTGTAAAAAGTACTTCCTCGAACAAAGAAAGAACACATGAAAATATTGTCTATTTAAAGTTTATTCAAAGCCATTTTCAGTAATGTAATGGATTTTCTAACATTAACAAAAAAATACGAAAGAAATTGTCAGTGAAAGAAAAGAGAAAAGGATAAATTTTATCAAGCGTTAACCCTACATGCGAAAATTAAGCGCAGCAGAGTATTTTATTTTCAAAATATCCGTCTGGTTTTGTTTACTGCAGCTGTCCGATTGATGCGAACATAGATAGAAACTCTGATGTAATTCGTGAGGCTTGCATTCTGCTAGCTGGAAAAAAGGAAGAGACGAGAGTAGTTCACCGAATCAAAAACTGTGCGACTTTTATAAAAACAGAAAAAGATTATCTAAGAAAACAAAAAAAATGTATTTATAAATATGTACCGTCATTGTTACTTTTGTTTAAATGATTTCATATATTATTAAAGTGTTTAAAGATTCATCTCTTCTGGAGTTATTGCAAGTACTTTTTCCGACAAAAAAAAAATTCCACAGACGACGCTAATCTCGATGCATCAGCAGACCGGTTCCTGCTTATCTTCTTATATACGCGACAACAGTCCAAAATCCAAGACCCAGCAACTAATAGAAACCTTTCCGTACATATACATACATTATATAGAAACGATAAAGCTCACATTATCGTATCAGTCATCGGCTCGCGATGAGCACACAAACAAAGTGCCAGACGAGATAAGGTCTCTCTCGCTCTTTCTCACACAAGAATCTGCCGGAGCTGCTCTGCGCGTATCAGTGTAATACCGCAAGTGTATACGAGAAACGGGGGAAAAGAGGACGGTCACATCACTCTGCCCATTTCTATCATCGTCGCTGTGCCGAGCGTATTCGGTAGTGCCCCGTGATCTCTCGAGAGTAGATCAGCGCAGCCAGTGGCATACGCATCGCGCATCTAACATTTTCGCCAGTGCAACAATAACGGGAGCATAAAGAAGAGGAGAAGTGCGCGGAAGGAAGAGAGGTTGGAAAGTTCAAGCGTGCGCCGTTACATTGGGCATATTACACACGGACTACACGGCTGTGCGTTTGTGTGCAAATCTCCCTCCGCAGTCCGCGACGTCGTATATATAGGTATCAACTGCTCGTCGTCGCTATGGCCGGTCCCCTCCAGTTCTGCTGTCGGTCTGGCTTAGCGGGTCTCGCTCGAAGCGCACCTCGACTACACTTGCCAGCTCGAAGTGCCATTGTCGCTTCGTCGTCCTTCTCGTCCGGACGTTTCAACTTGGCCGAAGAAGCTTCTCTTTGCCAGTCGGCCGCTCCCACTTTCCTAGACGTCAGGTGCTTCAGCGCGTCTTCTGCTACCATGGCTGCTAAAATCAAGGTAAATAGAACGTCTGCGTTTTCGCTAGTTTTACGTACCTTTTTGCGAAAAATTCGCGAATACTTGCCACAGCTATGAATAAACCATCGCAATGACGGCATTTCCATCGTCCGTTTTTACGTCCACAGCTTGATTGCGATAACGCTCGACTACTGGCTGATTTAAATGCCGCATAGACGAGGCTATCTAGGCCGCGAGAGCTTGCAAATATTGACACGCAATCTCGCGCTGTGCATCAGGGCGACGCTTCTCTCGCGACTTTCGACTCTCCGAAAAATGAGGCCGCAGCTGTGTACCACGTATACAGCGGTATTTTCGAGGGCCCGCGATGTCTTTTGCTTTCGCTCGAGGTTCATCGACTCGCGACGACACTGAAAAAAAAAACACACACACTGCCATTTTAACTGAACTCGCACCAGTAATCCGTCATTGTACGAAGACTCGCCAAAATGACCAGTGGCACACCGTTGTTCTTACAATGAACAGTCGTTACGCTGGCAGAACGGTTAAAACGACTGTGTTTTTTTTTTTTTTTTCAGTGGAAGGGGAAAGGGATGCACATATACAACACGCCTATGTGTGCTCCTTTACGCAGCGTTCGATATTGCATCCGACCGGCATACGTGTGCCGTAGGTACTTATATATACCTATATACGTATGCTCGCACACAGGCACGTAGCTCTGTCCGTGTATGGCTAATTTGAAATTCATCGGCGTGATTTGCAAGAATCGGCGGGGAACTACGATCGCGCCACACGTTTTATCTATACTCACAGGCTACTAATTCCTTCTTCCACTTTTCTAATGACAGAGACTGCCTGTGTCGCGCGGGCGTTATCTTCAAGGAGTGGGAGCGTCGATCACTTTATTTGCTCCAATTTGAGATGACTGCTCGTAAAGTTTTGCAAGAATGTTGCATTTTTCGCCAACGTGCGCGCGAATGTTATCAATCTCGCATATATACCTAATCGCGTAACGTTGATTTAGAGATAACTCGCTTCCCGTATATACGTGCGGGACTTATCGACTAATAAAATTTGCAGCGTCACGCGCAATAAACTAATTCGCATAATAATTCTTGAATGTCAACTACAGGCCGGACCCGTGGTCGACATCCTCGGCGACGAGATGACCAGGATAATCTGGGACCTGATCAAGCAGAAGCTGATCCTGCCGTACCTGGACATCGAGCTGCACACCTACGACCTCGGCATGGAGAACCGCGACGCGACCGACGACAAGGTGACCGTCGACTGCGCCGAGGCCATCAAGAAGTACAACGTCGGCATCAAGTGCGCGACCATCACCCCCGACGAGAAGCGCGTCGAGGAGTTCAAGCTGAAGAAGATGTGGAAGTCGCCGAACGGCACCATCCGTAACATCCTCGGCGGCACCGTCTTCCGCGAGGCCATCATCTGCAAGAACATCCCCCGGCTGGTCGGCGGCTGGGAGAAGCCCATCATCATCGGCCGTCACGCCCACGCCGACCAGTACAAGGCCGTGGACTTTGTCGTCCCGGGGCCGGGCAAGCTCGAGCTCACCTGGACCAGTCCGTCCGGCGAGAAGATCCAGCACACGGTGAACGAGTTCAAGGGCGCCGGCATCGCCCAGGCCCAGTTCAACACCGACGAGAGCATCCAAGCCTTCGCCCACAGCTCGTTCAAGTACGCCCTCGCCAGGAAGTACCCGCTCTACCTCTCCACCAAGAACACCATCCTCAAGCAGTACGACGGCCGCTTCAAGAACATCTTCCAGGAGATCTACGAGAAGGAGTACAAGTCGCAGTTCGAGGCGCTGAACATCTGGTACGAGCACAGGCTCATCGACGACATGGTCGCCTACTGCATGAAGTCCAACGGCGGCTACGTCTGGGCCTGCAAGAACTACGACGGCGACGTGCAGTCCGACTCGGTCGCCCAGGGCTTCGGCTCCCTCGGCCTCATGACCTCGGTGCTGCTCTGCCCCGACGGCAAGACCGTCGAGGCCGAGGCGGCCCACGGCACCGTCACCCGCCACTACCGCATGCACCAGCAGGGCAAGGAGACCTCGACCAACCCCATCGCCTCGATCTTCGCCTGGACCCAGGGCCTGCTGCACCGAGCCAAGCTCGACAACAACGCGCCCCTCAAGAAGTTCGCCGAGACCCTGGAGAAGGTCTGCGTCAGCACCATCGAGTCCGGCTTCATGACCAAGGACCTGGCGCTCTGCATCAAGAAGGCCGACGACGTCAAGAGGAGCGACTACCTCAACACCTTCGAGTTCCTCGACAAGCTCGCCGAGAACCTGAAGAAGAGCCTCGACGCGTGACTTTTCAAACTCGAGGGTGCAGAGCACGTCTTGTTGCGGGCCAAGTACTGAGGCGAGGCTGCCGCTGAACGATGCTCGGTGAAAGGGAGAGCTAGCTCTAATGCGACGAATAGGCGATTAACTTGTCAATCGGCGTTGCGCCAAGGAGAACAGATAAAAACGCAGCCTTGAACCATCCGCCGCACATACTTACATGTGATGAATACGAAGAATTTCAGTGCATTTATACGCAATATAAATATGTTCTACATGCTTTATTTTTCCTGTAGAATTTATAATACGAAATTTTTTAACATAAAATTTTCTTTTCCAATTTTTAAATCGGCTTTCTCTCTTGAACTGCCATGAACTCGCTTTAAATGCGATTACCGTATTATCCTGTTGTTAGCTATGCACGTCGCAAGCGATAACGGATACGCGTGCGATAAGTGATTAATTTTAGTATATTGAGAAACGAAAATGTCATAATCGCGCGAGCGCGAGAAAATATTTATCGCTCGTGTAGTAGTACATCAGCGAAAACACGTTTTGCATAAAATCGATCTCTTGAACTTCGGAAAACATTCGCAGTTGTCTGACGCAAATCTTTGATCGTTGTTTTCTATCCAACTTGTAAACATAGCGAAGCGCAGTAATTTGAAATTTCGATGAGCATTCAAATATTCTCCTGGTCATTGAAAAGCAGCGAGCCACTCATTTGAACTTTACGAAAACATTTTGCTAAAAAAAAAGGCGTGTCCCATACTATTCGAGCTTATTTTAACGATTTTAACTATCGATTGTGTGTTTATGCACTGATAGAAATTTCGGGGGCCAGTCCACCGCCGAATTTTTAAGCTGAAATTGCCCGTCTCGCGCCAAAGCAGAGAATTCGATTAGAATCGAAAACAGTCATGCCCATACCGACCTAAATTTAGAGTAGCATGCATAATCGATCAAAACAAAACAACCGAGTGACGTGCCTTCTTACTCGGAGCTTCTACTTTGTTCATTGCTTTTCCATACAGTCATTCAGCTTGGTAATATTTTCATAATACAAAGAAGTAGGTATATAGGAGAAGTTTCGCAACTACCCAAGACAGCTAATTTATTATTCATACCACGCAGTCATGTGGTATGTTCTAATACCTGTTGAACAAATTCAAAAGAAATCTCTACTGTACTCCACATAATAATTGCGAAACTCCGCCTTTCGAATATTGGCGCCACCTGCTGCAGGAACCTACCTTATTGGTCGCCGCGAACACATCTACACAACTCCGCCAGCTAACGCCGCCACCGGCCAGTCCAGCAACGACGATCCGCACAGGTCCATACTCGCGCACTTTCGCGGATAAAGAAATTTCCTTCGCGCGCACTCATTCGCGGAATAATGGCCCAACAAGTGACAGTCGCGCGTATCACGTGACATCGAGAAGCCGCGACTTTTGACGAAATAAACGGTCGCGGCAAACGCTAACTCCACCTGCGTGAAATTCAGTGCCTCGTGCGCGTCCTTCCGACCAAGGGCTCTCTCTCTCTCTCTCTCCCGTCAGTGTCATTCGCGTTTTGTAATCTTCCTAATGCGTCGTTGCGGCAGTTTACTCTACGAGGCGAAATAGAAAAAATACGAAAAAAAAAAGTATAAAGCGGACAGTACACTAGTGTGGCAGCAGCACACAGAGGACAAGCCGATGGACTCCTGATGCAGTTGGACGACGATGATAACTCTTCGGTCGCCGCTGCCGTGTGACGGTTTTGGACGTGCCGGTGCAGCGGCTACTCGCCGATGATCATTTTTGGTGAGTCTCTCAATTACATATGACAGCTTTGTTTGTTTTTAATCACGAGCCGCTGCGTTACGACCCGGCGATTTTTCCTCTTAACCGAGCACACGAGAGAGCGACACAACGAAACGAAAATTAATCGAATTCAAACAGCGGATTAATAAGGACGAGCCGATAATTCTCGAGCCTCCGAACCCACCGTTATCGGTTTCCCAATGAGGTTATATTTTCGGAATCCCGAGTATCTCGTCTATTTTCGGAAACACAGCGTTCCCAACCTACTTATATCCCCGCGACCTTCCGTAACAAGCGGAACGCCAAATTGTTCTTCTTTTTCGCTCCCGCATTTCCACGTAGCCGATAAAAACACTCGACATACAACTCTCCTCCCCGTCACTCGCTTCCAGGAATTACGCTAGAGAGTGCATAGACGTCGAAATTTCACCTAACACGTGACTCGTCATCGCGCGCGCGCGCGCGCGTGCACGAGTGGATAACGTCATCTCGACGTATAAGCGAAATGTAATAAAAATAAAATTCTTTCGACACGATAATTGCCGGTTCATCGCGGAGGAATTTCTAGCCAACACGTGGTGGTACAACACGTCTATACGCAGTTGCGGGCTATACGGGTTTACAGCGTTAACTCGATTTATAAATAATAAATCTTTTGCAAAAGGCTCGCGCGCTTACTGCGTTCAATTGATCAATTTATCGGCTCGCTCGTAAATCAATTAAAGCCTGTACACACGCGAAGCAGCGTTGAAATGGGAGAACCGCAAAAAAGCCCCCCCGAGTCCGTGTTTGTGTCAGTGTGTGTGTGTGTGTGTGTGCGCGCATAAAAAGGCGAAACGCAAATAGTTCGTGCGTTCGGATGTGTATATAGAAAAAAAATTCCCCCTCGGCCTATATAAGTCAATGGACAGTGTCCGAATCGTTAATCAACCGAGTGGGATCGTCAACGTCATCCCGATGCTCGCGGGAGATAAAGTCAGTAGCGGTGAACGTCAATTGCATTGAAATATTGAAGCGCGTTTTCCTCTTTCGCGAAAAATCCTTCAAAGACGCCTGTCGGACGAGAGAAGTTTTATTTAGAGGCAGTTTTTCTCATTTCGATTCTACGTAGTCTCTTGCCGGTACGCTAGAGATGCAGC
Organism: Nasonia vitripennis; assembly: GCF_009193385.2. Taxonomy (NCBI): domain Eukaryota; kingdom Metazoa; phylum Arthropoda; class Insecta; order Hymenoptera; family Pteromalidae; genus Nasonia; species Nasonia vitripennis. The sequence continues at coordinate 1,285,846 of NC_045760.1, forward strand.
TCGCGTATGTAGGACGTCTATAAGAGAGGGTAAATAGACGCAAGTTGGTCAGATTTGGCAATTCCGGCAGCGGCCTTGCAGCGCGCGCATTTTCACGCTCGCGAAGACAATAGGGCGCGGAAACTCTCTCGCTACATCGAACGGCGCTCTCGTGCAGTGTTATAGGTCACATGCCTCCTCCGCCGTGCGCAGACGCAAGTGCAGCGAGATAGAGAGATTGTTTGATAAACTTTTACCTTTGGCGAGAATCCGCTGCGTCCCGGCGGGTGTGAGAGCGAGCTCGTAAATATGAACGAGCCGTACTACACCGCAGGTGTCCCATATATTAGTATCGTAACTGACCTCGGCGCGTCCCTTTTATTTTCCGCGTTTTATCTCTCTTCTCGCACTTACTTCTGATTTTATCACCTACCCTTGGCGACTTTTTACCATCGTTTCTTACGTGCTCGCTCGAAACATGGAAATTCGGAAAGGACTCTTTGTGTGTACACATCGGAGAGGAGGTAAAGCGCAATATCGTCGAGGCTGCGCGCGCGAAATCCGTTTACAAGAAAAACAATTCCCTTTCATCAAGCGGCGCACGCACGAGAGACGTATTTATCAAATCACGCATCTCGTCCGCGTCCCTTGTTCCATCTCCCGTATAGTCCTTTGCATTCTACCTCACTCAGCTCTCTCTCTCTCTCTCTCTCTCTCTTTCTCCTTTTTCCATAAATCCTCCGTCGTCCATCTCCGGAGTTGTCGGACGACTACGAGCGAGTCGAGTTAAAAAAAAAACGACTTTCCACGAGTAGGAAATCCATTGTGTCCTACACCGGACAGCTCTCGTTTCCGACGCTCGTGCGTATGCATGTATCCAGTTTCCACGCACGCACTAATGTCGGGGATTTCTTCCCCGATCCACGTGTGTCGTGCTTCTTCTCGGGAATTTATTTTTCCGCGGGTAGAGAGAGAGAGAGAGAGAGAGAGAGAGAGAGAGAGAGAGAGAGAGAGAGAGAGAGAGAGAGAGAGAACTGTCATGGTATAGCCATCCAGCGCTGCGCATACCTTGTAAATGCAATAGAGTTTCTGCTCGTTTTTTATTTGTCCAGAGCGACGCGCGCGCGCGTGTGTGTGTGTATCGGGTAATAGAATCGCCGCCGCCAAAGAGGATTCTTTCTCTATGCCGCGCTGTTTCCGACAAGAAAATCAGTATGGATATTTTCGCTGGACGCGCCGCGCGATATCGAGTTGCCACCACTGCAGGGAAGTTACGATTTTCCGATGTCGAGGTTGGAAATAAAAAAAGCCAGCGTGAGCGAGAGAGATATGACTTGTTGCGGGGATTTTATCGATTTTCTTTATTCGATTCCGTGCACTGCGCAGTCGGCATTATGTGTGTGTGTGTGTGTGTGTGTGTGTGTGTGTGCCCGGGAAAAAGGGAAAATTTCGTGATCGTAAAAGCTTTTAATGATTTACGCGCTATAACACAAAAGCAGTCGTATTATGTTATCGGGAGTAAGGGGGGGAATAAAGCACATTTTATTTTTCTCCAGTTCGACTGGATTGATTGTATCGACTGGTAGTATTGTGTGACACTTTATAATTTCTGCTTCAGCGTCGATAAAAAGAATAAAATCGTGGATGGAGTGGCTCTCTCTCTCTCTCTCTCTCTCTCTCTCTCTCTCTCTCTCTCGCGCGCACGAACGCGATGCATTAACGTTTTACGACTCCACGCTTTTTTATTTTTTCCCCCTCCATATTACGGCCTGTAAACCATCCTCTCAGTACGCGTATATACTTTCTGTAACGTAATTTTCCGAAACAGTGGCTTCATTGCATTTAAATTGCCCGTCGCGCGCGCGTGGCACACGCATGTACGCGTTTTGAATATTCGTCGCGAGAGAGCGAAAAGTTTCTAATAAAATTTCCCTTGTTATATCGGCCGACGGAAAAGTCGCATCAAACTCTAAGTATCTATCCCCAGCGATCGAGCAGATGCGCGTCGCTGACCTAATTGAAAAATCCCACCCTTGCGAGCAACTGTGAAAATGATAGAACGAAAGCCAATGTTATTTTTATTCCTAGAAACGCTGTGCGACACAAACCGCTCGATCAGACTCATGAAATATTCATCGATCCATGAAAAACGAAAAATCACTATAGTCTTTAAGAACACACGCACACGAGAGAGCCATCATCATCCTCGTGTAACGCGCAGCTCTTATCGCTGCAGCTCCAATTTTCCTTCGACTTTTTCCAACCTTGAGTCCTGCCGTTATATTACACACACCTCCCCTCCTGCAAATTTGTATAAATCTGTGCGAAACACGCGCACGAAATTTTTCGATAATCTCCACCAGCTCTAACCTTCCCCCGGTCGCACATTATAACCAGCGCATCAAGATTACACACGCGCCCTTGTCGAACACACACACACACACACAGCATGCAGGTGATTTTCTCATTGCGACGTCGGAGAGAGAGAGAGAGAAAAAAGTCCCTCGGCTCCTCTTTCCTCCCAAGAGGCTACCGCCGCGCTGCTGCTGCTGCTGCTGGGAAAAGTTGCGATAATGCGACGCGTCTGGAAGACGCCTGATAAAGTCGGAGCCGGCAATTGTTTCGGTTGAGGGAGGAATTTCCACACACAGCTGCAGAGAGCGACAAGGAGTAATCCGCGTTATACTCGGTTATTGTTCGAGTGCGTATTTTATACTCTCGGTGCAGCTCAGCAGGCATAGGCCGAATTGTTGTCGTGTTTACGGCCGTGATGAATCCTCGGATTGCAGCGCTAGCCGTGGAGATGATTATTATTGAATGCTACTGCGCGCGAGAGCCGTTCTTACGGTCGGCGCGCGATTTCGGATAAGGAATAGTATTGTGCAATTGCGGCGGTGAGAAAAGTTCGCTCTTTGCCGCGTCGAGACCGGACGAGCTGATCGAAATTATTTTGAGGACGAAATTTAAGAGCGTTATTTAAATTTAGCTACAACGCTTGCCTGTAACTGCAGCCGCCTCTGCGGAAGGATAATTTTTCTAAGTAGACTTTCGGAAAAAATAGAAAAGTTTTAACGTAACACCAGTTTCCAACACTTTGCGAAACTGCTTGACGTAAATCTCTGTTTAGTACCGCAACTTTTTATTTCACGGGCTATGCGCGCGCTAGAAACAACTTGCCAACTACGACAATTTAATGTTCACGATCCGGATAGTGAGATACTATACTCGCTTTAGTTACACTTGGCGATACAGATCGTGCGATTTATTCAATAACGTGAAGGTTCCTCGAGTCATCGCAGCAGTTGGGGATGCTGATGATTCATATGAGGGTAGAATTTTTTGCCTCCCTTCTAACCCTTCTTCGAAATCGAACGAATTTATTGTTCGATCCCGCACCTTATACTTGTTTTACTGCTCCAATCAGTGTAATTTTCTCGACGATCGATCCCCAGAGTTGGTCTGTAATATCGATTACAAAATCAATGCGTATATATATATATATATATAGAGAGAGAGAGAGAGAGAGAGCAAGTTCTCGGGCGCAGCAGTTATATGCACGTTCTCGGCAAATTTCCAATCATACCCAAAGCATGTGATTCGAATCCCCAATTGCGCATAAGGCACAGCCGTTCCGACTTCGGATTCCCAATTGTCCACAGAACCAATGCAAGTCTACGCCCCGCGCAATCACGGATATATGCATAGAGATAGTCGCTCGCTCGCTCTTTAAGGATTCATAATTTGGGAATATTTTGCATAGGAAAAATCTCACGCGAATCCCTCGTGTTTAATCCGCCTGATTTATCGGAGATTATCGGCGCGTAATCCACGCATGTAAAATGTTTGATTAATTAATCAACAACGCGTATATAAACGATATCGGCGAATCAGAAACGCATAAAATGTACGTTATTACCTTCCCGCATAATACGCGGAAATTCGCATAATATTTACCGCGCGCGCGTGCAAAGCAAACGGTACACATAGATCGGATAAGTCGCCGAAGGAATTCCGCGATTCGCGAAACCCTCGCGTCGCGCGCATACGTAAGTACACATACAGCTGATGCGATCCGCACACGCGGAAGCGGAAGAAGCGGCTCACGACTACCAAAGCTACCACCACTACTACTACTGTAAGAAAGAAGGAGTCGTGCGAACGATGATAAATTCCGCCCCCGGTGCATCCGAGGCTAGATAGGATCGCGAGAGTGTATGCAAATTGATTTTAATTGCGGCCCCCTTTATTATGTGCTTCTCTCTCCGCAGAGGCGATTCTCCTTATAATCCGCGCGCGCGAAAGAGACGAGAGAGAGAGAGAGCCGCGATAATTTTTGCCGTATAACGAGCGCGATAATTATTTAGCGCTATATTTAGCGCGCGGCAGCCCCGAGAAAAGGTTTTGCTCGCTCGCCCCAATCAATCTAGCTAAGAGAGAAAGCGAGAATTTTTGCGTTTCAGAGAGCTCGGCGCCGCGCTCTGCTATTTCGCGATGAATTTCAAACGAGACGTGCTAAGTGCCTTGATAAAATTCGCGTGCGTTCGCTGCATAGATAATAATTGCACTCGCATAATATGCCGCCTATTTTTCAGAGTTAATATGTATAAAAATGGAGCTCGCTCTACTTATACACAGGTGTGTGCTTTCCTTCTCAGCGCCGGCGATTAATCCGTTAGCCTTCTTTATCAAGTACGTTCTTGAATATTTTTAGATTTTAGTCTCGCGCGGACCTTGCACTTTTCGCGAAAAGTCGTAGCAAGTCCTGTGTACCGCAACACGTTGCTCGACGTGAGAGATTTCTCGAGGTGCATTGAATTGGAGATTCCCTTCGCTGAACTCTTGAAATGTGACGGAAGATTTAATCTCGCGACATCCTTGAAACGGGCTAATTTTATAGCGGAATCGAATTACAGGCGAGGCGATTTTTCTGAAATTTCTCGAAAATCCAAAACGCAATTTTCCGACTTTGCTCGAACGAGAGAAAGGAGCGCGCTGAAAAGTGCAACAAAAAATTGCCTTACGTAAGCCTTGAAAGGTCCCCGATGTATTGGTAAGTGATCGTATTTGCTCCAAGGCGTGCGGAACACAAATTTCCAACGTCGCGCTTCATATATTGCCCTATAAAATATTTCGCAGCGTTGGCGCGCGTAAAAGTTTTAAAAATTGAATACCCCAGGAGTTAATCCACATCGATTTCGTCGCTGGTATATAAAAGCTCTCACTTTCTCTCTCGGCAATTTTTCGCGAAATGCCAGTGCGGAAAAGGGCGAAATAGTCGCTACAGACGGGCAGAGAATAAAGAGAGCGACTTGAGCGCGCAAAATTGCTGATGGAACAGAACCGATAAGGAGGGTAAAGAGAGCCAGACCGACAGCTATTTAACTCGATCGAGTGAATTTAGTGCTTTTCTATATTTTCTTCATATTTTTTTTCCCACGCAAACTTGTTTTTCAAACCGTTTTATCCTCGCGCTATAACATTTCCATTCGAGATTACGACATCTCCAGTTTACCCTCGTTTTCAGTGACGGAAAAGAACTGCATCACTCCGGAGCGAATCCAGACTCGCGCGGGGTGGTCAGAAAAGATGAACACACTCGCTCACCGCTGCAATTTTTATCTCCTAACGATTGAATACACCCCGCCGCGCTTGCGAGCTGATCCATCATCCGTCCGCTTTTCGAAAAGCTACTTAGACCGCGCGCGCCAACCTACATCGGGGAGAGGACAACGGCTCGCGGAATGCGCTATGCTCACGTACAGGCTTCTTTTTTGCCTCTTATTAACTTTTTCGCCTTACCGCACCGCCAGCACCTATCTCGCCTTGTATCAGCGCGCGACGATAAGGCGACGACTTGAAATATCGTTGTCGCGTGCTGCTCGCTTTTTTTTCCCTCCCCACTCTCTACTCGACGCTTCTCTGTGCTGATCCTTTTCAGCGAGCGATTTACGCCGAGCTTTTTTCTCTCTCGCGCGCGCTCCGCTTCGTTTCCGCTCCCGTGTGCGGCTTGATATATCTCGCGGCGCTGCTTTGTTAATTAATTTGTATAGCGCGCGAGCGTTATCGGCGTAATTAATTAACGAGCCGTTGATGGACGATTAAGCATGGCGGCGTCAGCGATATTGCATTATTTTCCCGCACGTTTCGCTCATTCCCCGGCGATTGCATTGTCGTTAACGAGCCGCGGCTCGGCTTTTATAAAAGCTGCGCCGTGCGTTTATACACATCACGCAACGTTTGATGTGGCTTTTCCGCGCGCAGAGGAAGTCAGTTATCGAAGCTGCTGCTGCTCTCTGCTGTGCGCGCGACAGTCGCGTGTTTGCGGAGCAAAGTTTTGTGTGTGCACACAAGCTTTAGGCAGTAATATTGTTGGTCGTATTCATTTACATGAATTACACAACTTCGGGATTGGAATGTAAATGGAGGTGGCCCGGCTGGCAGGTGTTGCGCGAAAATCATATTATCGATCAAAGCTCGTTGATTGAATTTGAGAGAAAAAAATGTTCGCTTTGAAATAATCGGAGCTACTTTCCGGCGAGAGTTTAAAGTTGAGCGTGTGTGTGTGTGTGTGTGAGCCAGCGGGCAAAAGCCACCGCAAGGCAGGTCTCGCACACGTGAGTTCGAAAATAGTTAATTTCCAGGTCTAAAAGTCAAGAGGTTATGGCACAATACATGTCGCGGGGGCGAGAGAGCCAGCCAGATAAAAAGGGGATTCTATTTTCTCCTCTTTTTCTCTCTCTCTCTCTCTCTCTCTCTCTCTCCAGTCGTGCGGTTGCTCTGACTTTGCTGTCCACGTGCTTTTGAGCAGCAGCCGAGCTAGAACAGCCGAGAGAGAGAGAGAGAGACTTAATGCCCGCGGTAAACGATAAAAGCTTTGCCGTCCCCGTTATACTAGGACGTTTATCCGTTTTCCCGGAGAATCATTTCGTTTTTCCTCTTTTTACGTCGGTCGTCGGGAGGAGGAGAAAAAAGTCGCGAATATACTTCTGTATACGAAGCGGATGAAAATTTAAGAGGATAGTTCGGTGGAACTGCGCAGGATCGGGTGCGAGTGAAAAAAGGGCTGGAAAACGATAGCACGCGCTCGATAAAGCACAGAAACGATATTACAAAAGCTCGTTCGACACACTCTCTAAAGCGGGACGCGGGCTAGCTAGAGAGACAGGGGGGAACAGTGAAGTTGCATTTTGTAAACATTCAATCGATCCGAATCTCTCCCGCAACCGCCTCGGAACAACACACTGCAGCCGGGGGACTGTACAAGGTATGTGTGTGTACCTACTCCCGCTCGCGCTATTAATAGTTATCCGATAAGGTTCCGTGCTTCGGACAAACTTAGCTCCACCCTGTCCATATTACAATTAAGGCGAAATGGGCCACGAAGAGAGAGAGAGAGAGAGAGAGAGAGAGAGCAAGATACGCCCTCGTGTCTGTGTGTAGACACTGCGCCACTACTCTCTCTCCCGTATACCTTCGCTGCAAGCTCGTGTGCAGCGCGCAGCCTTGTTAATTATACCGAGAGAAGCGGCCGTTGTTGCCGCTCGCGCGCGCGCGCGCGATGCTTTACTCCCGCAGAGCACATACAGCACGTCTGATGCTTATCGTCGCGGCCCTTTAACCGAGAGTCAGCTGAAATTTGGCGAGCGAGCGAGCGCCACTTTATCTTCGCCTCGAGCTGACTCGAGAGAGTATTTGTTCGGCCGCGCGGCTATCAGATCTGCGATGAATCGGGGACTGTGTGTGCAGTGTATACTGCGGATGCCTGGCTTGATGCGCATAGTTTTTCCAACTGGGCTATGCCATTGTTCGCTAGCTCTTCTCTTTACTCGACTCTGCGGAGCTATGAATTTATGGGCGGAATAATTGAAATTGTTTCGGTTACTGCGGAAAAACACTTATCGCGCGACCGAATTCCGCTGACGCGATGTTTTCGTTTCTCCGAATCATTTCACTACAGTCTAGCGTTTCTCGTCGCGAAATCGTGTCAGGTGCGATTAATTTTTTTTCTCCTGTGGCGTGTAATAATCAGGATAATATAAGAAACGGCTCTGTTATAGCCCCGATGAGATACCAATTCGATCGTGGAATTTTCCTCGGTAATCCGCTCTCTCTCTCTCTCTCTCTCTCTCGCCGGATGTTCCTCCCTGAAATTATTCGAATCGCGCAGCGCCCCCGCATTCCGATCGGATCGTGATTTCGAAAAATATGCTACGAGGAGCAGCTCTCTCCATCGGCGATTCAATAATCCGCGTAATCGCTGTGTTAAAAGTCGAAGATGAAAATGCAGTTTTTCATCGGTATGTATTAGCTCTCGCTCCGTCTCGGAAATATCTCTCTCCCACTTTTATCTTAATTCCGATCCCGACTTCTCAGGATCTTGATAAGGCTTAGCCGGCTAACTGCGACCGCTGAAATCGCTGCTGCTGCTGCTGCAGAGACGAGAGAGAGAGAGAAGAGCGCACTGCAGTAGGACGAGTGGCGCGCCTTCTTCCTTTTTTTTTTTTTTTAATTAAAGATCTCTCATCTCTGGCGCGACGAATGGGTCTCGACGGCGATGGATAGGATCGTCGTCGTCGTCGAAAGAGAGAGAGAGAGAAAGAGACGCGCGCAGTAGATATATAGACTCGAGAGGAGCAAACTCTTGAAAGGCGGGCCAAGTGAATTTAAATCGAACCATTATCCATGCTACTCGTTCGCCGACGCTCTCTCTCTCTCTCCCTCTCTCTTACTCTTATATACCCTATGCCATTCGGGCTCCGAATCGCGAAATGAAAGCCTTCCGGCGCAAAGTGCCCCATTTCACGGGTCTTCGCTCGTTTCTTTCGCTCTCTTTTGTTTTATGCGCCTGTCGACGTTCTTTTTATAATGAACCCACGAAAAATTGCGATTCCCCGAGCCTCCACTCAATTTTAGTCTCGCTACTGTCTATACACACGCACGATCCCTCGGCGAGTTTTCGGGGTTCAAAGCCCTCGTACCGCGATTATTGCGCCTCGTTCCTCGTTACCTTATTTTCTTGTTTATTCTTCCAGACTCTACTGGCCGTGTGCCGGCGGCGTGTTTTCGCTTTTTTTCCAACACCCTCGTAGGAGGGGGGTTTAATGGACTCTGATATTCGGAGAGAGAGAGAGAGAGAGCCGACCGCGGCGCGCAGCTTTACGCCGTGTTGTTTTAATGCGGGCACTTTTTGCCGCGGCCTTTACGGCGTCGTAGCAGCGACCTTAATAGAGTCGCGCGCGCGGCTGCTTCTGAAAACTTATTTCTGCATTAAACAGAGCCGGCGTGTAAAAGTTCAACGGCAATAAAAGCCAAAGCTCTTTCTCTCGCTAGTCCCGATGCCAGACACGTACGCGTTCTTTTGGCTAATTACCGGATGATACTCTCGTCGGCGCGGCTGATTTACAGCCGCTAGTCTCGTGAATCAAAAGCTCCGGCTTAATTATTCAATAAGTCGACGCGATTTCATTTTCTCTCGCCTTGGTTTATCGCCCCTGCATATCCGCCCGTCTACACACTCGTCTTATGTGCGACGATACAAAAGTACACTTTATCCTCTCTCTCTCTCTCTCTCTCTCTCTCTCTCTCTCTCTTTGTCGCCGCTGCTTAATCTTTATCCTCGACTCTCGCAAGTGGGGAAGTAACGAGGACGAAAAGTTTCATTCGCGGAGATCAGAGTTGCGCTGTGTAGACGCGGCGATCGAGAGAGGAAGATATATAAGCATAGCGGCGGAGGCTCTTATCTTTTGTGTTTCCGCAAAGTGCGAAACTTTCGTTACACACTCGAACGTATATATCTTTGTATAAGCGATTCAAAAATAACACACCGGCCAGAAGAATTGTAGCCGGAACCTTTGTCTCCAAGAAGAAGAGGGGAACTTTGGCGAATTGTTATTTTCGAATACTCGAGCGCGCGCGCGGGTAAGTACTATAGTTACGTTCACGATAATTCCGAAATCAAAGCAATCAGCTTCAGCTGCCTCTTAGCATAAAGCTCGGGCTTACCAGAGCCATATAGCGTCGGCGGGGGGCGTCGACTTGTTGGGCGCTTTTAACGGCAACAGCCGGGGATAACTTGAATGTTCCCCTGTCTCTCGAACGGTGGGCGTCCGAGTAATAGCCGTTTTAGCGAGAGAGAGAGAGCTGTACATTTATTGCGCGAATGGAACGCTCAACTTTGACACTGTGTAGAGCTCGTCGTCGCGATATACCCGCGTATACAGCCGCCCACGGAGTTAGCGCCGACAAATAGTCGAGTGCAGCTTCTAATCGAGTGTTGAAATCGCTGCAGACTTTGTTTTTGGATTGTTAAAGATGTATCGAATCATCCTCCGCCGAATTCCCAGGAAAGTAACAACCGCGCAGGCAGGAAACAAGAGACAAGCGTATCCCTCGCGACGAGGGTAAGCCGTTCCGGAGAGCAGAGCCGGAGGGAGGCCGGCCGGAAGCGAGATAGAGTTAAAGTGATTTCCGAAGAGTCGAGTGGAGGCGGAGGCGGGAGAGGAGAGCGAACAGAGTGTAAAACAGAACGCGCGGCGAGATAGCGCAGCAGCAGTTGCCGAGGCAATTATGGCCTCCCGAGGAACCCCCGAGAACTTATTAAGGTCAATAGAGTCTCCAGCGCGGCATCTTTCATTCTTTCTTTCTTTCCTTCTCGCCCTGCACCTAATCGCTTCCGCTTTCATTCTTGCTTTATCGCTGCTACTTTCCTTCGCTGCTGATGCTGCCCCTTCCCATCCCCCGCTTTATACTTCCATTTCCGTCGCAGCTCTACACTCTTTATCGCGCGCGCGCGCGCGCGCTCGCAGATTACGTATACTGTTTGCCTCCGTCCTCTTTTACTCCCGCTCGTTCTCCTCAAATCCGACCGTATAGAGCTAGTTTCTTTTTTATACGCGCGATGGGGCTCCATTTATTCGGCCCCCCCGTAAAAGTGAGCGCCGCTGTCGCGCCGATTCGTCATTGTCGATTCAACTGCGTTTCGGAGAGAATCTATTGTGACCCAGCGCTCGCCCTAAATAATGCCTCGAGCTCAAACTGTCTCTCCATCGCTCGTAATTGTACGTGTAAGCCATTCATCGTGGCTCTCTTATCAATCTTCGCCGTCGCGCAGATAAGCGCGTAGCGGCGTGTCCCATTAAAGTCGAGAGAATTTCGCGTGTAACGAGCTGACTCCTCTCTCTCTCTCTCTCTCTCTGTATATCTAATAAGCTCGAGGACTTTTTATGGGCAGAGAAAAGCGCGACGTTCGTTCGGAACCCACGCGAATTACATGCCCTCGAGTGTAGGGCGAGTCAAAAAGAGCTGCGTTTTTCTTCCTTCCGCGATGCTTTCTTTATATCTTCTTCCGACGTAGCGTCTCTCTTTGTACGCCGCGGCTGTTTCTTCCTCTAACGAGTACTGGGGGACTATACCGCGATTGAATGGACTCGTCTTTATAATGGGTTTTGTACAAAGCGGTCGATCGAACCACGCTTTTGGGAGAATGCCTCTGCGGCTGCAGCTTTTTGCTCGAATAATGAGATAGGGCTTAGATGCACGATGCGCGGTATATTACGTTAAAAAGCTTATTCTACAAGGAAGCTAAAATGTATAAAAGCGAGGCTGTTAATCGTCACGGTTTACGTAATAGACATCAGAGAGACGTGTTTGCGCAACGAGGCGTAAAAAGACTGTTGTTGTATAGCGCGACACGCGTGGGCGACTGCGGCCGAGTGTACATAATACAAATATTGCTCTTGTCCGAGTGCCAAAACGATTTTCCGGCCTTCCGACAGGGATGATTGCTTTATTCGCTCTGCGCGTTCCGTCTCTCTAATTTCGGGCGGTAAAACGTCGAAAATTGTCATTATTGGCGTACAGTGTACGCGAAAAAATTTAATCAAGAGCCGGGCTTTACAGGTAAGCCCGCGCGTCCGACCACATCCGTCTGTTTCTACTTTTGCCCGTATTCGCGCGCTGTACCATCAGAGGCGACTGCAGCGAACTATTGGTTGGTAAACGCGCGGCGCGGGAAGCTAGACGCTTAATTATAGCACACGCGCACATGCGGCTATTAAACGTGACACCGCTTATGCACGTGGAAAGCCATATACCGCAGAGCCGACCGTATATTCGCGCGACACACGAGAGCACTTTCGTAGGAGGAGAGACGACGACGAAGTATGGCGCGTTGAGAGAACCACACCGGGCGCGACAGTTATGCCAAGTCGCGAGGTCAGAGCGAAAATTGCCTCCTCGTAGCCGGTGCTCTGGCTTTCCTGGCCGGTGTTGCTGCTGCGGCTCCAAATTGACACATTCAATTCGATATCGATTACGGCAGTCTATACAGAGCCGCGGCGCCTCTGCGGATTTGGTTGACTGAACTCGCAGTGGCGATTCCATTTGCCGATGGCGCGCGAGAGAGAGAGAGAGAGAGACAGAACTGCGCTGCATAGCCGCGCGAGCAGCGGACCGAAAGCGAGGGGCAAGGAGGGTGGGGGGGGGGGGGAGCGTTTATCCTTGTGCACATCCTTTTAAAGGCGCGCCTCCTGCCAGTCGAGATCAAATTCAACTCTTGGCTGATGCATACGGAATTATTCTACTGCAGGCTAAGGAAAAACTTGAAAATTCAACCGTAAAATTGAATAATTGAAGAAAGCCTGCCGCGCGACCGCAGGAAGCTCGGACAGCGTAAAATGAAAAAAGGACGCTCACGGCCGAGAAACCGCTAAGAGCGGCAGCGTGAAATTCCAAAGAGAAAAGAAGCGTCAGTAACGGCTTTGCTGCAGAAGTAGCAGCGAGCCCTGTCAACGGCAAGCGGCCGACACCGCAGAACGGAGAGGAGCCTATAAAAAATGAGAGGAGATCGTCCAGCTGCGCTCTAAAGCCTTCCCTTGCAGAAGCCCGCTCGTGGTCACTCCGCTTTATCGCTCTCGCTTTGTGCCGAATTCCTCCGGGCAGAAGAAAAAGAGGAGCCAGTATGAAGATAGCCGGTCCGCGCGCACCGAGAGGGTCCAGCTCATCGTTTCTCGGGCAAAGCTCCAGGATTTTCCGGCACTAATCGTAAGTCTCTTATCTTTCGTGGCGCGACTCTCGAGCGAATTATTTATCGCGAGCGCGAAGAAACAGAGGCGCAAACTTCGGACTAGCTGGTCTAGTCTAGGGGAAGAGAAAAAAAAAATATTAGGAAACGGGCCTCTGACAAAGGGAGACGTGGTACGAGATAAAGGACTTGATTTTTCCTTTGTATAGTGATTTTTTTTCTTTTCGCTGTCTCGGGTGTCTCGCGCGCTCGGCTCTTTTTCGCCGCTTTAAAATTAAATTCCTAATTAAGGACTTATCTTTAAATTAAATATTCATCAGCGTCATTTATTCGCTCCGGCTGCTTCAAAGCCATTATCTCTCGCTCTCTGTCTCTCTCTCTGTTATACGCATCCCTTCTCTCTCGTCTAGTTTACTTTTAAGGGGTTTATGTTTCACCGAGCGAAGCTCCGAGTTGCGTGGGCGGTTTTTGCGCTAATAATTGTTCCGCGAAATTTCTCTCTCAGCCTCCTACTACTGCGGATCTAATTACTCGCCGAGCGAAGCTCTCGACTGATTTCAGCGACGCCTCATTCACGAGGAATAGAAGTGGGGAATCGCTGACAGGTGCTGTTCGACCTCGGAATTCCGTTCAAATTCGCGCAGGCAATATCAATCAGAGACGATGTTGCGGCCTGGCAAAGCCCTTACCAATTGTGGTTTCCATTCTGGAATGGAAGCGTGCTAGCTCCAATCCAGCCCTCTATATATGCACGGCTCGTTATTTTTTCACACTCGCGTTATGCAACCGATCCTCCCCCGCTGCATATAGCTAATTCGAGTCGAGCCAAGAGGCATTAGCGAGGGCCTATACGTATATGCGCTAAGTGAAATGACTCGGAAGCGGCAGCTAGGCTATATAACATTCGTTAGCCATTGTTGGGAGCGACTTTGAATTGATTCATCAAGCCGAGACACTTGGCAGTCGAGATTCTAAGCGACTGCTCTGCGGCTGCTGAAAACGGCAATAGAGGCGAAAACTCGGGGGAACAATCGATGCGCTGCTATACAGTTATACGCTTCAGCCAAGAGTGGCGAAGAAGAAGAAGAAGAAAGCCACGAACTGCGCGAGCGAGCGTGAGTAAAGTGGTCAAAGTCAAAACGAGAGTACCGGATCACGCAGGGCTCGCGCAACTTAAGTTTGAGGAGGACAGTTAGTGGTTGGAAAACCAATACTAATCCAATAATAAGTCGCCCGGCGAGTCTCCTTTGAAAGCGTCGTCCCCGATCTCGGATGACTGTCCCGCTGTAGTCGTGCCTGTATACGACACGGACGATTGGCCCCTGCGAGTCAGCTATTTGCACCTTATAGTATACTGCGCTGGCCGCGCACGAGTCTCGTATTTGCTCACGATCTCTCTCTCTCTCGCGGTTTATTACATTAGCGCACGACATCACGCGTGTGATTCATACAGTGTGTCCCTTCGCTACTCCGGTCACACATCGCACACAGTGTGTCTAATATACTTTTCTTTTACGCAAAAATTTATCGGCCGTAATTAGCTAATGCAAACAAACGATTCCCGCTGTGTGCACAGCATTAGCTCAGCCCTTATCTTATCATCGATTTGCGTCACTTTACAGCGCTCTCCTGACTCAGTTTTCCCGCGCGCTGTATCTCGAATCAATAAGAGAAAGGCGCACGAGCCTCTCCGATCGATAATCCGCGATACAGCCGTCGAGAGAGAAAAAGCTCGTCGGGCCAGGGCCGCTCCAGTGATTTTTCGGAGCTTATACCTCGATATACCGAAAAGTGGTCAACGGGCCGGCGGCGGCAACTGCGATAAGAGTATATATAGCGCGTAAAGCTCGGATTTTGGATCCTCCTCCCCCGCCGCCGCTGCCATGAGAGAGCGGAGAGCCAGACGGAGCCGAGAGATTTGCGGCGATAAAGAGAGAAGGTTAAGTAGATGTGGAATGTTACGGACGGAGGGTGTCGACGCCAGGCTGCATCGGCAAGTGGCTATGAAGAGAGATACACGATATCATACACCTACTCTGCGAAATAACCGAGCCGATAAAATTTATTTTATCTCTTCGCTCGATCTGGATGTATCTGGGTCTGCTGGGAAAAAAAAAGGCAGAGACGAGTTAATTAAAAGCAGCGGCGATACGATTTCGACCCGTCTTCCCCAAACTTTTTCCAGTCCGGCGAGAGCCTTTCTCATTCAAATGCGCGACCTTTGCCCTCCGCGCGTTCATTGGCGAATTTCCCTCGCTCTCCGTACTCGATTTACTCTCTGCAGCGCCGCGGCGATTTCGATAATCGAGCCCCCGTTCTCTCTTTTTTTTTCAGTCATTGAAAAATCCTCCTATCCATTTCAATTTCAATCAGCATGCACATTTGTTTTCAATCTACCCACTCGTTTTCCCGATCTATTAATACATCAGGATTATTTATAAAATAAAATACATCGTCCACGATAAACGAGCCGGTTAAACTACTTTTCAGTCGAGCAAAAAATCCTGTTATTTGCACCCGCGTACGTCTTGACCTTTCGTCGTTCCCAACGATCTCGTGATAATCTCCTTAGCTCAAGCTCGTTGTTGTTTTTTTTTTGTCGACCTATCGGCGGCCCGCATCTCGTACTGAAAAATCGATGCTTCACGTGAGAAAACTACTTCGCTCATAGCCTCGTAATACACTTTCCGATGATGAGGGAGAAAAAAGCCAACTGCGCGCGTGGGTTATGCGCGATAATTCCCGCGCTATATTAATACACCTCGTCGGGTTACGCCCGGGGCGCTTCGGCGAATCTCCCGCAGCTCCATTGACTCGGCCATTATACGTCGTATATAGTTTCCAAAACTTTCGAAGGATATCCCATCCGCGGGCTACTCTTCGCCGCATTATATCGCTATAGCTGCGAACTTCGCGCAACAGGTATAAGAGGAATATAAAGAAGGCCGAGGCGAAAATTGACGGATACAGCAGAGGCCTTTATGCGCGCAGCTCTCGCCTTAATTAATGCTCTGAATCCCGCGTTTTAGAATGAATGACCGACCGGTTGGCGCTTTTTCCCCGCCTTCCAGGAATGAAAATGTGAAGAATAAGGGAGGAAAAATGGGATTTTCAGAGTCGTTCCCTCGCGCTTTCATTCGCTCTCGTTTTATTACAATAATTGGATCGCTTTTCACGATGGGTGTCTGCTTATAGCCTCGTAATTCGTTCAGCTTCGTTTACGATGTTTCAAAAAGCCCGCCGGAACAATGGGACCAATTGCCATTTGCTCATTGTAACGAGTGCTACGCGTCCGAGAGGCAGAGCTCCGCCTGGTTCTCTTTGCCCCGTTTCTTTCTTCTTTCATCCGACGCTACCGCTGTGTACGTGTATGGCTATTGTTTAATTCATCGACATTGTTGGCAAATTTAATTTATCTCTGCTCGGTATTCGATCTCGCGGATTTTGTTTGCGTTGCTCGGCGCCAACCTTTGACTGCTCTCTGACGCTTTTGGTATTTCGATAATTTCATTGCGATGTGGAATTTAATTGGGAGACACTCGTATGTGAATACTCGTTCAATCGAAATCGTCGCCGATTTTTCCCCATCGAACAAGCTCTCGGTGAAAATTACGAGGTTCACGGAAAAAGCTCGCCACACACAATACAATTTCCCGGAAAATCCCAAGCTTTTTTGCGCGCTCGACGATAGCGCAGAGTGAATTTAATTTCATTCGCAACATCTCCCGCGCTCTCTTATGCCATCTTCGCCGTGACACGTTTTTCTCTATCTCTCATATTGCAGCGGCGCGCCTTTTTCCGCGAGCGAAAGATTAGCAGTATAACAGTGTGCAGCAGCAGAAGTCGGATTCTTTAGCGGCTGTACGCGTGTACGGGGCAAAGGAGAGAGTTTCTGCGGCTGGCGCTCTCTCTCTCTCTCTCTCTCTCTCTCTCTTTCTTTCTCGTGTCTTTGTGCCCGCGCTTCCTGCCGCTCTCCCGCGTGTCTCGCTTTACCCCCTTTTCCAATTGGACAAAGGCGGCTTTTGTTTTCCGCGCTTTCGTTTCGTCACAATGTGTGCACACGCCTCTTTGAACCGGCCGCCACTGGCGCAGCCGACAGATAGTTCGCGTTTTGAAATCGAGACTATTGACGCTCGATGCAGGTCAACGATAGGTATGCGCGAGAAGGAGGCAAAAATATCGACTCCGCGGCTCTGCTGCGCGCGCCAGTAGCTATATACTGTGCAAACGAATGGCTAAAAAAGTGCCAGCTGCGGAAGGAAACGGGAGCAAAAAGATTACTCGACTGGAATATTTCGCTCGATATAATAGCGCGCATAGTTGTCTCGCGTTCGATCTGCAGCTGCTGCGGCGAGACTCGTTGTCGACGCTTTTCCGAAGGGATTTTTACAGTAGGCTGTTGATCGGGCTGTGTAAAGCGCATTTATAATGCATATTTTTTAATCGTTTATATATTGACTTTGAATAAACGTCCCGACGGTCTGAATTGAATTGAAATTCAGCTTTAATTTATGCGTAATCTCGACGAAAGCTCGGTATGAGTCAAGTTACCCGAGCAAAGTGAGAAAAAAAGCTAAACCCTCCTCGGAACGTTTTTTGACGCGCTATTATTACGAGAAAATCGCAAGAAAGCACTCCGGCGCGAATAGGAGTTCGCGAAATTACGCGCCATTTCTCAGCCTCGCGCTCTCGAGAACAGCTTTTAAAATCGCCCCCCGAAATAGAACAAATACCCGAGGATTTTCGCGCGCGCGCAATGATTTCTCTTACGTATTCGCGCGGGAGCTTTGCCTAGCGTTTCTTCCGCTTGAATCGCGCTAACTGACCTACTAAGCGCAGAGGAGGAGAGATAGAGGGAGAAAAAATAGATGTTCTTCCTCCTTCTTCTGAAATCGCGGATCGATCGGGGGGAGGCAGCTGCGATATTAAAAGGAGAAATGATTTTTAAAATATAATCGCCCGACGTGTACGCGGTCGGGTTTGCCTCCGAGATAGCGCTAAACACGGAAAATTTATTCAGCGAAATGCGCGACATGCCTCGTAAATAAAAGAGACGGAGAGGAAGCCGCGGCGTGAAAAGAGAGGAGGTTTTTCATCTCGTGTACGTCCTGGTCCTTCTAAGTTTTTTCCCCCTCGGTGAAAGGTGAAAAGCTGCGAAATAGAAGGAGCGTGCGAAAAACCGGCCGTGAGCTCTCTCTCTCTCTCTCTCTCTCTCTGCGTTCGTTAGCGCCCGTCTAGCTTTCTCTCTCGGTCTCTCTGTAAGAAATTCACGACGGGAGATATGCACGCGGGGCGGCGGCGACAAAAAGAGACTCGACGAAACGAGCGCCGGCCAAGTCTGTGTTGCTCTGCTCTGCACGTGACTGAAAGAAGAGAAGCTCGAAATGACGAGGAGGACGACGAATTAATGATAGCGCGAGCGCGCGGATAAAGATCTCCCGTGGCTCCGAGGAGTTTAAATTTTAAATTCGATTGAACCGGGTCATGGCAATTGCCGCGTCACCGATGTGTTTTTAATAATCTTCTCGCTTCCCTTCGAGCAGGAGCGATCATTGTGACGAGTCACGTTTTCATTAGACCGAACACAACTGCGCTTCTTCGATCCTGTAGGGGATACATCGAGAAATCTGGTCACACCCGAGCAGTAAAAGATGCGCGCGCGCGAGCTCGCTCAGCCGTTTCTTTAAATGAAGCTAATTTAAAGCGAGGAAGCGAAACGGTTACAGCGAGGAGCGAGACAGAAGTAGTAGTCAGCCGAGATAAAGGGACGAGACAGTGGAAAGCAATCAGTGACGGGAAAAGGAGAGACGGAGAGAAAAAGAGTAACGCGGAAAACGAGGGCAGATCAGAAACTTCTCACGTAGGAAATATCAAATAGCTCGCGCTGCAGATAAACGCCAGGCTTTTTATTTGCGCTAAGGTCGTGTCGGCGATACGTTATTGCTCCGCCGCCGAAATTGTTGGGCGTCCTTGTTGAACATTGGATTTCGGTACATGACGATGATGTAGGAGGTCATCTAGGAAGTTTAAGAGAAGACAAGTACCATGAATTAACCTAATTAAGGGTAATAGTGTATAGCCACAATTCAAGCGAGTGTTAAAGTCGATTATCATGCGAGCTTGGAAGTATAGGGGATTTTTCGTGAAACATCGCCGTTTTATGCGTCTGGCATGCAGTTTAGCGCGGGCGCGCGAGAAGAGAGCTTCGTCGAGTAACGTTTCATCGTGCGCGTCGATTTCATTTTTCAACTCTGAAAGATCCCGCGTTTCAAAGTTTAATTTATTTTAGCCTCCTTAACTCGCGAGTTTAGTAAGTGGTAACGCCTGGAACTGTTCAGACATCGATGCGTAAAAAGATGGCACGAATTCAATCTTCTGAAAGCATATAAAGTTTTTACACCTTTATCATATTTAACGCAACATGAATATTTAAAGGTCTATCAAGTTTGAATGCAGACACTAAAAGAAAAGTTCATCTCTTAAGGCGTATGTATAGAACTGAACATTTCAGATAAACGAATTTGCCATACGCGTTCTGAGAGATCATATTTTCAAAAGTTTTTTAATTATTCGAAATGATAAGGCTATTAAATTTACATGATGAGATTTTTCAAAATTACGAGTTATTCTTGTCTGGATTGCCGGTCGTTTTAAACCCCTAATGAGGGAGATTGTTGTTCATCGAACAGTAAATTTGCTACTACTGATTATGGTATCAAATATGCATTTACAAAATTACAGTTCATTAGATGTGCATTGCTTGCAACCAATTACGTTGTGTGCACATGCATAAACGGAAAGATATATGACTAGCGCAAAGGAGTTTACAGCACAGGTCGGCTTCCCTTAACCTCGTTATTATCCATTCTCAATTCGAACGCGAAAACCGACGAAAAAGTATACGCGCCGGCGTAATGAAAGAGGCCTTGGCTCGCGATCTAAATTTAACGAACGTCTTTTGTTTCAGTCTGACTTTTTTTGGTAAATCATTCAGAGCCGCGCGATTCATTCGATCGGCCTACCTCAATAAGTAACGGGGGCCGTCTCATCGCGAATGAAGGAAGAAATTCTGGAATAAAAAAAAAATCATCGCCACGGAAGTGCAGGAGCATCATCTCGTATTAACACCGCGAGGCAAATCGAGGGAGGCGCAAACATTATGGAAAACACGTTGCGAGAGGGGAGCCAAGAGAGAAATTAATTGCCTATAAAACGGCCTTCCCGCGGCCTTGCCAAGTCGCGTGTCGGTTGCCCTCGATTTCCTCTCTTTCTCTCTCGCTCTTTCTCTTTAGTCTTTGGAGCGCTGCACTCGAGTTCGTGACGCGGCGGATTTTCCGGCGCTGGCTTTATTCCTGGCACGGCCAGCCGAGACTTTCCACCCTCTTTAGCGGCGCTGCTCTGTCTCCTTCTCGCCTATTTAGCTAATTAACTTCCAGATGGCCTGTGGATCGTGGCTGCTTTTCTTGCGCCTCCTTCGACGCCGCTTTTCTATTCTTTCGCTCGTGCGGCAATGTGCATGCGTGGGTGCTTATTCATGCGCGCTTTTCTTCGTAGATTTATGCGCGGGGGCTCTCAAGATTGTAAATTACAAGTTCAACGATCGATCATTTTCCAGAATACGAGATCTCGGGCACCTGTATGCTGTGCATCGGTCTATCCTCTTTAATCGCCGGGCCGCCGCGTTGCAGTCGATTCTAGCTACGAGGTGCCGCCGAATCAGCGCACCTCAGTCTGCGCCCCGAAAAATCCAAAACAGCTCACCCTCTTAACGATGTTTACAAACGACCCGTAAACGCCGGCGTCGTATTGGATCGCCCGACGTTTATTACCCTAAGAGAGGAGGGATCATTCGACTTGGCCACATGTATATATACAGTACAGCGGCGGCGGCAGCGTTCAAGGGGCTGCCGCTAGCTGCAATCGATTGGGCGGGAAAGAGAGCGCGCAGCTCTATATATACACACGTGTACACTGCACACGGAGCCGCGCGAATGAATAGCCGGTCGCGACCTGGCAGTGCGCCTGCGGCCATTTGCATCTAGGCCCCCGTAGTGCGGCTTTAGGATTTCGCCGCTATATACTTTGATTTTTTTTTTCGAAGATCCGCGCACGCGCGCGCGAAATCGTAAAAAGCTGCGCGCAGGGGGGGGGGGGGAGAGGGAGAAGCGACGGCTTTTAATGGACGCGGAGGGAGCTGGAAGAGTAAGCAGGCAGCGGCGATTCGAGGCGTAAAATTTTATAGGGATTTTTTCCGCTCGGCGTATTCCGAGTAATCTCCTTAAAGCTATTTTACGTCGAGTTTCGGCCGTCGCTTTGAAGTGCGCTAGCTATATAGCCTCGCGCGCTGGCTTCTGATGCTCGTTTAGCTTAGCGCGCCGCGTGCAGCTTTTTTAGCGAGTTAACTGCTCCCGCGGATCTGTGAAGTTTGCGCTATTGTTTGTTGGCTCGCGCTAAACTTTCTGCGGTTATTTTTACGGGCGAGCGCGTTAAAGCGAGAATCGTACCTTCCAGTCGCGCGAATAAGTCTTCTCGATTTTCACCTGGAATATTGCTGCTCCCCAGTCGTGAATATATTCCAGAGTCGAGGGCGACTAATCTAGAATATGTCCGAGTCAGTTCTAAATGGCTCGTTCAGTTTTATAACGCGCGCGGACGCGAGCTATCGGAAAACGTGGAAATATCTCTCGGGACGTTACGCTGCAACTCGAAGTCTCTCGCATTGCTCGGGAATAATCTCAGGCGATAAAAAGAAAGGTATCGTCAGTTGCAGAATTTTAATGTACTTCTCGCGAGCGCGACTAACGACGACAAAAGATTGAGAAACGTCTGCTGCAGTCAACGTCGCCGACTGAAAAAATCCAAGGGAATTGCAGCGCAGCTCCTATTACGCAACAGCCCCGCGCAATTTTCGAGGCCAATAATCGACTCGAACGTACGTGTGTGTGTATAGAAGCGACAGCTCGTCGAATAATCTATCAAGATTCACAATGCCAACGCGATTCGGGCATTACGCAAATGAAGCTTTTTCAAAGCTGCTGCTGCTGCTGCTGCTGCTGCTGCGGCGGATCGAAAATTCCCTCTCTTCGGCTGCCGGCCTCGTTAGCGAGACTTGTTTTCTTTATTATATCTCCCTGGCAAACATTTCGATAAATAAAAATAAAATATCCCCCCAACGGAGTCACGATGTCCGTGTATACGCACCTTTTAAACGAAAACAGACGCTTTATGCATTGTTTGGAATTTTCGAGAGCGCAGAGAGCGCGCGAATCGCGTGACAATCGTTCAGGCCGTCCTCCGTTCGAAGCCACATAAAACCCGGGACAATATTGTTGCGGCTCGACTTTTGTTTATCGCTATGCCGCTACGCGAGGCAGACAATAGCATTACCATGCAGAAAATTATTACGCCGCTAATTTATTCACCCTCGCGAGAGCACTACATCAAAACCAGCAGCTATCCCGTCGATGGTAAATAAACAACCCGCGCGCTACTGCTGCGTTCAATTTAAAGGGAAAAAATAACTATAATACAGGAGCCTTCGCATCGCGTTAGCCTATATAAGAATCCCCGCGCTCTAAACCGCCGAGGGCAGTAAAAGCGCGTAGAAGAAAAAATCGAGGGCTCATCGTGAACGCCGCTGCGCATAAAAAGGATCTCTCTCTCTCTCTCTCTCTCTCTCTCTCTCTCTCTCTCTCTCTCTCTCTCTCTCCTGCGTGCCCCGTGAATAGAAGCGAGATTATGCCGCGGCTTAGTTCCCGCGCGTTTTGTAAAACTTGGTTTATTCGAAAAAAATTGCCGATGACGGAGCGTCGATAATTTTCGAGGAAAAAAGAAAAAATTTCAGATTCACACTCCCTCGCGCCGCACGTATAAAACGCGCTAGCAGAGCCAACCAGTAATTCAAACGCGGCCCGATGATTTGCTAGCCTGCAGCCGCTAATCCACTTTGCTCTCGGGCGTCCGCAATCAGCGATTCGTCTGTCTCTATCTCTCCCTCTCTTTTCCGCAGCTCGCTCTCGTCCGCGGTTATCGCCCATTAACAATTAGCGCTTCGCCAGCTATTGCGAGAGGGAAAATGCGCTAGCACGTTTACGCCGGGCAAACATCAGGTGAATTTCGCGCCTCCACTATTTCCGATGAATTACCGCTCTCTCTCTCTCTCTCTCTCTCTCTCTCTCTCTCTCTCTCTCTCTCTCTCTCTCTCTCTCTCTCTCCATATATAGCTCGACAGAGAAGCTTCTGCTGAAAGAGCAATTGTTGCTCTACACACGTGATTTCGATCATTCGACGCGATCATAAAAAAAAAGAATAAATGAATCTTGTTTGTATGGATGAATGCAGATTGACTCGTCGAGAGCGCGCGCGCGCGCGAGCGGTTATCGTTGTTATTATAAAATGATTCATGAATATTCACCGAACGCGCGCGGATTGATAATAAAAACACAGATAGCTGCAGTGCGTTACGCTCCGCGAGTCTATACCCATGAATAAAGGAAAAACACAAACGAATTTGTAATTCCGAAACTCGCCGCGACCGCCGAACTAGAGACACGCGAGGGAGAAAATAGATAGTCCTCGATATTGGCGAGAAGGAGAGCGTAGGGCAAAACTTTAGAGTGCCGGATTAAGGATTTGGGCGGTTCGCTGGATTGTTATAGGGCCTCTTCGAAAGCGTATAATCCCCCCGCCGATGAGAGCGAAGTTCTTGATTTATCTTCGCGGAGAAGAAGAAAAAACTCGTAATTTGAATTTCATCTTCTCTCTTTCTCCTCGCGGCTGCTCTAATAAATCGATGGCTATCAACTCTCGCGCGAATCGACCCAGTTACCTCTGTATAGTTATTACAAAAAAAAAAGAAAGTGTAAAAGGACGACTTCGACTTACTCGCTCTTCCGTA
Source organism: Nasonia vitripennis (assembly GCF_009193385.2). NCBI lineage: Eukaryota > Metazoa > Arthropoda > Insecta > Hymenoptera > Pteromalidae > Nasonia > Nasonia vitripennis. The sequence continues at coordinate 1,309,743 of NC_045760.1, forward strand.
TATCACGTATACAGAGAGCCGCGTTTCGATACTACCACCAAACGCCTCCTTAGGCGAAGGCAAATGTGTGCGCTGTTCGGCAAACACGCGCGTGCTGTTTGCTCTCGCGCACGCAAGAAGCTTCTTATTCCCGGTTCTCCACAGCGTATTATAATGATTTGTGTATTGAAAGAGCCTGTGTACACGCTACGTTCTTTTCGTGATTTCTTATATTGTTTACCCATCAACGATGCAATATATCTATCGAACGAAGCTCCTTGTAGGTCGTATCTTTTGTTGTATTTCAGTACGCCGCGACCGCGCGCGGAGAGATTAAATTTTACGTACCTAGTAAGCCTCGTATAAACGTATAAAATTTACGGTATAAGCAGTAAAGTCCCTCATATAAGTTGAAAGGCTTTCTTCTTCGAGACACGGGCGCACCGAGAAAAAGCGGTTTACGGCGTAAAAGTTATTTAGATACATTTCTTGGAAAAGCGTCATGCGACGGCAAACGACGTACATTGAATCCGCGGAAGAATTTGAATTATCTTCCTCTGCTCGACGATACGCGTGGTGTATAGTAGTTCTGATAAAATGCTCCAGAAGGCTGGAAAATTGTTGCGCGACTTTGATTACCCGTTCCTGCATACGCATAAAGCGTGCGATGAATACCGAGAACATTTATTTCGTATTAATATTTCGATTCAAGAAAAAAACTTGATCCGCGTGAGGGTGATGGAAACCTAAACCCATGCGATACACTAACGCAGACGCATATGGAATATCCATCGAACGCGCAGAGTAAGTAGATACGTTCCGCGTCCGATCAGACGATGCGCGTCTGACTAAACTCGGCGTCTACCATTACCAGCCCGTTTCGTCGAAGCACCGTAACAAGAACTAAAAATGCCAATAGTCCCGCTTAAGAGTACATATACCCGTTTAAAATTCACGCGTACATCCACGAGGAGTCGGCTTTTTTACGCGGCATATGAAACGCCGCAGCAGGTCTCTCCGAGCGAACTCTCGTGCTAAATTAATCAAACATAGTGTGTGTGTGTGTGTGTCGGTGGTGGCGAAACCCGCCGGCGGCGTAGCGCAATTTTTTATACGTATAAGCAAAAAAGACCGACGCCGCCCGCGAAATGAATTCCCGAAGCTGAAGCGACAAATTCGAAGCGACGGCGCGTGATCTCCTCTCTTTCTTTGTACTGGAGCAGCATGAGAACGGCGAATTTTTGAAACCAGAGAATTTTCGCGTTTTATACCCACGTAACTGGCTCTGACTGACGTGCTCCTCATTAGCTTTTTCGGAGTTGGTGTATTATTTTTTATCGAGTCGCGTTGAATTTTCATGAGAGATAGCCACGGATAGCGCAGTCCGTATTCGTAATAAGCGTGCCATCGTGACGTGGCATTTTTTCGCAACGACGTCGCCAAAATCGAATCGATTCGCAGCTCGCAAAGCTATCCACAAGTAAAAAAGACGAAGGCAAGAAATCTTCCATGAAATAACACATGACAAAGGGAGACAAGAGAGAAAATTCAACCGTTGCAGTTCGATTCTGCATCAGCAGCGATGAGCGGTGGGCGTTATATGTATTCCGACCGTTTTTCAAAGTTTTTCTCCCTCTTTCCCATTATATTCCAGCTTCGCCGGACTGAGAGAGCGGAAAAATGAAAATCGCTCTTTTTTCTCTCTCTTTCTCTCTATCTCTCTCTTCACTCTCTGCAGACGACATGTGTTTACTCTCGCGGGTAACTAGGGGGCTTGCAAATAATGAGAAACTTGATTTCTCGTTAGTTTGTCTTTTGTGCGCTCGCGGCGGTGGCAGCTGCGCGCTTGAAAAATGCACTTCATTCGCCGCTTTGTGCGGAGGAGGAGAGTCTCTCGAGTTGGAAGACGCTACGCGCACGTGTGTATTTACTCTACTAATTAATTGCGCGTTTTTAAATACCTTGAGGCTTTCCGTCGACGGTTGCGTGGGCAAACATCAAAGGCGGCCTCTCTGATGTCAATCCTGTGATGATCCTAGCAGCAGAATAATTGCTGCAAAATTCGTTTGTGTATATTTAACATGGCAATATTCAATACAACAACAACATAAGTCTCAGGAAGGCAAAACGCGAATTTGACACGGGGGCGTGCTAGGCCGATGACAAATATTGATTCTGGACAGATACCGCAGCAGCACCTGCACGCGTCGTCGTGTCTCTTTCCCGGCGGCGCTTTACTGCGGACCGACGAGTCAATCGGGTTAATTAAATTTCACACGGCGCACGTGTGTATCTTTGTAGGCGTCCTTCTCTATGAGTTTGCTTATCTTCGGGGTTAAATTTTGCAGCTACTTTGTTTGACGCGCAGATTGGTCGTGTTCTCGCACACGGTATAGCCGCATGTAGTCCGCAACCATCAGTGGCACTATTTATTACCGTATTGCCAGGACTCCTCTTGTACTACTTGAAATTAGTAATTTTTGTAAACTTTGTAAATGTCAACAGTCTCGCTCTTCAAGAATGACATTATAATTAATTTCAGGAATCAAACGATCGCCGCTGCACTATTGTACCCGTACAAACGTTGATGGTCGATATTTCGTTATTCATACCGGTTATAACAACGAAGACCCTCGCGTTTAATTTTCCCTCGGACCATCGTTCGCACTCGCACACAGGCTGCAGCTCCAGGCTCGCTTTACGGTGCTCTTAGCCCATGCAAACAGCCGCACACAGACGGCTCTTTCACCTCCGTGTGTATAGCCAAGGTTGGCGCGTATATAGCCTCTCTCTGTGTGTCTTTCGCGCGCTGGATGCACGTGCGTGCATAAAGATGCCTCTTCTCTCTCCATCCCCGTCTACCGCTAGCTCCTATATCTATCTGCCTATCGATGCCAGCGCTTGCGCGCGCCCCCGAATCAGTATGCTAAACGCGGGACAAAGGGCCCGCTACTGCTGAATTGTTGAGGTTCGCCGATTAATATTCCGACGCCGCGCTCGTCAATTCCTGCCGGCGGCGGCTATCCCGCTGATTATCGCCCTCCGAGTGCATATACATACATATATATATGCATAGGTGCGATGCTTGTTTGCGCGGCGACGCGCGCTTGACGTTTTTATTACGCCTGACCTCGTCGCTGACGCTCCCTGGAATATCTGTTATCAGTCGTGGCTGCTCTGTTTTCGAATGCGCACACCATCGAGAAGCGCACTTCTCAGAATTGCGAGAATGTAAAATTTCGCGGCGAGAAAGGGGAATCGATAGAGCCACTCGACTACATATACATAAACCTTTCGCATAAAAGCCCTACTCTCTTTCTCGGGATCTGCAGGAACGCTTCTAACGTAAGTAGCGCGCGCGGTCTCGAGAAAATTAAAATCGTCTCAATTGTTTTTTAATCTAGCGCCACTCGTGGATGCACGACCTCTCTTTCATTATTTTAGTTTCCCCCCATATTCTTCCTCGCTTTTTCTCCTGCGTATGCGCGCTACGTACGTATGCCGAGAGAGAGAGAGAGAGAGAGAGAGAGAACCGCAGGGACTTTTATCATTCCGTTTGTGAGTGGAAAGGTCTTGAAGAGACGTAAACCAGTGAAAATAGAACGACTGCGTTTCGTTGCGGCGGGCGCGCGAAAAGAATCCATAAATTGATTCCCGAATCTATTTTCGTACCCTCCTCTCCACGCGAGAGCTTTCCTGTTCCCTTGTTAACACTTTCGAACTGGCCGCCTGGGTACATAAATTAGCACTTTCTATAAGTGAAAAAATATTCGTCACCGTCGGCTTATGGTATTGAGTTACGTTAATTCCCGAATGATATCTCGCCGCCGCGGCAACTTATAGTCGTGCGGCGATAAGTATAAAGGAAAAAAAGTTGCTCGAGAAAGAGAGAGATTCGTATTTTCGCCCTATAATCTATCACCCGCAAAGCCGCACAGAAAAACTTTCGGGATTACCGCGCGCAAGAGAACGATATTCCCCCCCGCCCCGCTCGCGCAACGACGAGAGTCGAAAGATTTTCCCTCGAAGGTAATATTTTTTTCCCCCCATGCAATCGCGGTACATAAAAGTTCGCTCGTTCTCGATTCTCTGCAAAGAGTCTCCGTGGCAGAGAGACAAGGCGAAAAAAGAGCCGAGAGTTAAATTAAATTTAGTTAACTCGTTGCGCGTGTTCCTTATACATTCAATTAAAACGCCGAGCGGTATACGCAGCGGCAAATAAAAAGTTTCTTTTATTAAGATACTCGGAGAGCCCCGAGTGTACGTGCATCAAAGCGGCGAGGGGTATTGAAAAGCGTTTTGCCAAAGCTGTCGGACGAGCGTTTGTGGCGCAAAACAATTCGCGCTGCCGAGCAACAGTTGCGCCGGAGCTGCTGCAGTTCCCCCAGGAATCCGACGGACCAAAACGAACAAAACGTTCATCCGCAACATCGATCAAAAAGACTGCGCGCGCTGTTCCTCTTTCTCTCGCTCCTTCCTCTTTCCCCTTTCTAGCGGTCGCATTTCTGCCTCGGTATTTTCCCGTTGGCTATACATCCCTTCGTTTGAATTCTTGTTTCTCCTTCCCGCGCTATCCTCGTCCGCAGCTCCGCACTACTGCAAATAGAAAATGAGAGCGCCATGACAAAAAAAGAGCTCACCCGCCGGTCGAGTGAGAAAATCCCGTCTATTTATTCACGGGTCGCTGTGTTATATGGCATGGCCGGTCAGCCAAAAGAGGAGCCGTCGCGTCGAAAATCGCGTCACGGGGGAATAAAAGCCCAGAGAGCGACAGAGAGGCTCGACTGTTCCTCTCTCGGATGATCGATGACGGCGCCGCCGATCTTCCGGCACACTCGGCGCAAAGCCCGTATACGTCCCCCTATAGTCTCGCTCGAAGCCGATTATACCTCCTGAGCAGTATAATGCTTAAACACACGCGGCGATGTACGTATAGTAGCACTGACCTTCCACTGCTGGTCGTTTAGTCGTCGGCGTCGTGGCCCGGATTTCACGCTGACGAATCGCTCGCGTGGTTTGTCTTGCTCGAGATGAGCGGGATTAAAGGGAGAGCGAGAGCGAGCGAGTTTGCGGTGTACTGGCCAGATTGGGCGGGCTCGGTGCATCTCGCCCGCCGGATTTACATTTATGGAGATGCTGGCCGCCGCGCGTCTTGCTTCCTTTGTTTTGGCCCGCTTAAAGGGATCGATCCTTGTTTTTTTTTTTTTTCATACACTCGATCGCCTCGTTAAAGAGCGCCCCGATTATGAAACGCCCATCAGCAGAGTGGTTTCGATTAAACGTCGCGGAACAATCGATTTTCCATGGATAACATCGGAGTATCGTATAATAATAGGCTCTTTGAGTCGCGCACAAGATCCTCGAGGATGTAACGAGAACATGGAGCGAACAGAGCCGATGATATTTCACTGCGCGCGCGGCTGAAAAGCAGCCCTTTATCTAATTCCGATGCAGCTGCTTTGCGCTGTAATGAAATCCGCTGACTGTAATCAAGGAGTTTCTTGATTGAACGCGCGGGCGGCGGCGTTATCAGCTCGAGCGAGAGATATCGAAAGGGGGCTAAGTGAATTGCAGCTTGCGATCGCTTTGAGGATTCACCGTTGGAAAAGATAAATACGCGAGCCTTCGAAGATTAATGCTTGGCGCCGCGCGTGGGAGTCTCTCTCTCTCTCTCTCTCTCTCTCTCTCTCTCTCTCTCTCTCTCTCTCTCTCTCTGTTTTTAGCCGTAGAGCTTCGATGTCGAAAAATCGATGCGCGCGTGATTCTATATTTGTTTGCGATACTCGAGTGGCCAAAAACAAGCTAATGAATCGAAGTGGCGTGGTAATACTGTGCGACTACTGTATTGCTTAATGTGGCCAATTGGATGGCGCCGCCTCGTCGGGGAAAACAAGGCAAAAAAGCCCGAAAAAAGAGTCGTATAACGATTAACCATAAGGGGAAGGGGGAATAAGAGAGAAGAGGCTCTCGGATCAGCTAGGGACGGGTTTCCGAACCCATATTCCAGATCGGACGACGATCGCCCCTCTGTATGCGTGTATGTATACGCGACTGCAAGCTTGGATCAGCGCAAAGAAGAACAAAGCGAGCGAGTCGGACTTTTCTCGCCGCCCGACAGCTTTCGTCCCAATCTGCCGGCGTCCCTCCCACTTTTTCTCTATCTCTCTCTCTCTCTCTCATTCTCTATCCAGTCAAGCCGCCTTTCTATCTATCTATCTCTCTCTGTCTATCTATTCGTCTTTGTAGCTTTGCTCGCTTTCAATGCGCGCTGCGAAGTGCTTCCTTCATCCCTTTGAATCTCACTCTATTTCTACTTTCTAGCGGCCCCCGATGCGGCCTTTGCGCCGCTCGCGTCCCTGCATTTCAATCGCGCGAGTTTCGACGTGGCGACGAAATTTTTCGAAATTAACCAGCGATATACAACGTCGCCACGCAACGAATTGATAGCCGCGAGCCATTTGAGCTTTCGCGAGAATCGATTCGGCGCATTAAGCTCGAGCCCGCAGACAGCGCGAACATTATAATCGAATTGTTTACGTTCCGAGCCGATTCTCCTAATGCCGGAGATAAGGCGAAAGTGCTAAAATGCATCAACGTGCGTGCGAGGGCAGCTCTCTCTCTCTCTCTCTCTCTCTCTCTCTCTCTCTCTCTCTCTCTACGCAATATCTCTCGCCGCTGACCACGATATTAGCTACTATCTACCACTGCTGCTGCTGCTGCTGCTGCTGCTCTGTATGCAGTTGCGAAGGCGGAATACTCGGGATTTTGGTACGCGAACCGCTCGTTGATGGACACGAGCGAATTTTGGCAGTAATTAAATTCGCTTGATTTACATGCGCGATACAACTGTTTGCCTTCTCGAGAAAATTTGCTCTGGCAATTCTCGTACGAGTATACCTAATCGCATTACCGGACACGTCAAAGAGTAAACGCGTCCCTGTACCCACAGGAGAATAAAGTCGAGGAGGCCGCTTTTGGGAATAAGGACGTAGAGTGCTTTGAAAAACGGCCGTCGTCGTTCGATTATGTGCCGCTGATGCTTCTGCCTCCCTTTTTCGGGATAAGCCGCCTGTTTGCCGAACGGCGAAATTGACTCCGGCCTTTTGGCTCGACCCACGAAAGGCTTCGTTTATCGCGCTGACCAGATAACTTGTTTCAACTCGAGTGGGCGGTTCTTCGTTATTACGTAGGATTTGAATAAACCGACCTGTAAATATTCCTCGGTAAACAGAGGGTTCGCTGGGCAGTTTTTCCGTACGGCTGGATTCGCACGAATTCGAGCGGATCGATCGAATATGTAACTTTTTTATATCACGCTTTTGTATACAGCTGTTGCGTATGCATGTCACGCGTATAAATATTTGAAAAAACAGAAGCGAGAATCTCTCACACGCCACACGCGCGACTCGTTATATACAGTAAACAGCGAGAGCGCGTTTTCCTCAATCGCCGCGAGTGTTCGATAAAATTGATCGCGAAAACGCATAAATAAGAAAGATTGAGGTCGCGCGTGCGACGCCGTATACATTCTTTCCCGATTCTATTTCAGCGCCGTATTCGCGTTACTATTGCAAAGAAGAAATTTTCGATCAGCCTATGCCCGAGTGAATCCGCTCCTCGTATCAGTCAGTCATTCATAAGTAACAACAGAGTCTATACACGAACGCGTAAAGTTATGTACTCGCGAACGAGTAATGTTTTCCGTTCGACGGATTTTCCTCGATATGCAGCGCGAAAAGAAGACGCGGCGTCATCGAGGGTCTTTTCACAAGAGTTGCTTCGTTTTATTCGATCAAGTGTGTGCTGCACCGTAATTGATTTTTATTTCGAATTCCTTTCCCCTTGTCGACTCTCTGTTTATATTATCGACGAATGCAAGAGTAACTCGAGCGAGATCTTTGCTTTGTGTACAAACGTTATAAGTCGTTTTGAGAATTTAAGAGATAATGAAAGCCGCTGTGTGAAAGAGAGAAGAAGGAGCAGAAAGAATAGTCGCGCCGCCGCGGGGAAAGAATGAATTTAATGACAAAAGTTTTTTTATTCTCTCTGCCACTGCAACTGCGCAACTCAGCCCGGTGCTTAAAGGCGTTTAATAAATCATCGAAATAGATTACGCGGAGACTCCGTTCCGCTTCGAATTAAAAGTTCTTCATTATAAGCTGCCTTCATCGCGGATGGTAAATAAACAATGCGCGCAGAGCTGAATCGCATGAAAATTCCCGTTCTTTAACAGAGAATATAATATTACTTTCTTACTTTCTTTGCAGGCTGCAGCACGCGCGCGTCTGTCACAGCGGTACGTCACGTCGAATACACGCCGAGATACAGAGCGATGAAACGCGAGAGATAGAGAGAGAGAGAAAACTATTTTTCATGAAAAAAAGGAAAGAAAGCTCTTTGTTCAGCGAAAAAATGATGAACTTTTGCTAGTTACATCCCACAAGGCTATATCTATTAATGAGAAACAAGCTCTCTCTTGGAAGCATTTGGCGTATGCATAATTAACCGCGCGGACTCTAGTAATCGAGTTCCTTCATTTTCATCCGCGCTGTGGGGGGCGCGAAACGAGTAGTTATAACGCGGGCGTCGAGACGAAAAGCGTGGCATCCTATCGATCAATCTCGAAAGAGAAACGAGGCCACGGCGATATTTGCTCGACGATTTCGACAAACACCCACACACACACACACCCACATACACTGGGTCCCTCACCCCCGCGGCAGCTGCCGGCATAATTACACTCGTCCCACCAGTGCATAATTACATGACGTTTTTAGAGCCGCGTCGCCTCGCGTAAAAAGCGTCTGCATTTTCCTCTTCGAATGGACAGAAGGAGGAGGAAAAAACGGGGCCGCGGCGAAAATGCATCGCAGAACAGCATTACGACGCATTTCCGGGCATTAAAATCAGCTTCACGCGCTCTCGCTGTCTCTGAGCAGAGTAAGTACAGAGAGAGAGAGAGAGAGAGAGAGAGAGAGCGAGAGCGAGCGGTGGCATCGCGATGAATGAGCTTGCGCGGGAGCCACCCCTACCAGTTCTGCGCCGGGCTGCACACGTCGAGCTGTCGTCACGTTTCTCTCACTCCCTCTTTTTCACTCGTCGCTTCTCTATACACTACTGCGTGTAGGTGCGCGCGCGCCCGTCTCTCTCTCTCTCTCTCTCTCTCTCTCTCTCGAGTCGCTCCGTGTCTTATTGTCTGAATTGGAAATGTTAAGTCGTAGCTTCCCCTTGTGCTAAGCACAAACGGAGGGAAAATTCCGGCTCCTTTCTCGCGGCAAATTGGAGCGAGGCAAGAAATTTTTAGCTCGCGCAACAGTGAAAGAGACGGAGAGCATTGTGCACATGCTTTCTTCGAAATGAGAAGTTTTGGTCGGGCCGTAATTTTTCCAAAGCTTTGCGGATGCCTCCGCGCGCGAGAGCGACTCTTTTAATGCGCGCCGTCTATTGTGCGATGGGCTGAATATAGACGTAGGGGTTCTCATTTTTCGCCTCGCGATCCGAGCAATTAATTACGCGCTCTTCAAACCGAGGAATATCAATCCTGCCGCGGGTATGCGAAAATTAACCGGGCTGCGGGAATTCGGCGCTATATTTGCTCTCGGAAGGTAGCTCACTAATCTACAAAGACACGAGAGAGAGAGAGAGAGAGAGAGAGAGAGAGAGAGAGAGAGCGATATGGAGGTGGATCGCTCAAAGGACATTGCGCGCATTTTGATCAATCCCGCTGCGTGGTGTCGCGTGGGTGCACCGAAACATCCCAACACACGTGCACGTATGCACGCGCGGCAGCTCTATACATAGCGCAGCGTTCGAAGTAAATAAAAAAAAAAAGAGTTGGAGCATCGGCGAGCGCGTCGGCATTAGGTGTATACGTATACGTACTATATAGCGAACTGGCTGCTCGCCGGGCCGAGGAGTCGAGTGGAGGTGGCGACGACGCGGCGAAGAAGGCGTGCGCCAGAGAGAGAGAGAGAGAGGGAGTAGCGACGGCGGGACCACAGTTAGCATCATAGATAGTACCGCGCATGCACCATTGACGTTAGTGAGAGCGCCCGGATTTCAGTGCGCTCGGCATCGCGAACCCGGCTGGACGGCTTTTCGGGGCTTCCGCGGCTGCCTCTCTCTCTCTCTCTCCCAGTCAGCTCTGTATTACGCTCTCTGCACGCGGGAAAATTCGATTGCGTTCTCGGGCGCCGCGCACGGAGTGTCCTTCTTTGTCAGCAGCAGCAGCAGGCACACCTGTCCTCGCGCAGGTATACAACGATTCTTTCCCACGCATATACCTCGAGGGGAGAAAAGAGAAAAGAAAAGAAAAAATCATCGGCGAGATAGTGTGCAATATCGCCGAGAGTGGACCTTTGCTGCGGCGGCGGCGGCGGCGGGGAGTTATCGAGTATCGGAAAAATTTTCAAGGAGGGCACTCTATCTCTCTCATCCTGCAGTGCTCCGTTCGGTAATTACTTGGCCATTCATACACGTGCGGCAGCTACAGCTTTCCTCTCATTTTCTCGCCGTTGATCGGAGATTACGTAATGTTGTTCCGCGGCGAATTATTTTCGCTTTTATAGGCCGCGCGACACGCGGTTTTTCGTTTCGAAAATTGGGCAGCGCCGCGTAAATATAGCCTACGCGGGATCGTCGCCGCGAGTAGAGCCGCGTAATTGGGGTTAGAGTAAATCAGCCGATGACGAGGATCGAAATCACTCCTCGCGCTCTATTGACCGTCGCCGCGTATAAGTGTAGAGCTGCGGCCGATTGCCAAAGGCTAAATCACCGCCGGCTATAATGCTGTTTTTGTTCATGCAAATGAGCGCGATTACCGGCGCATCGGTTTTACTGCCGCAATCAGAAGCTTCCTCTGCCCGTGTCTGCTCATTGTGTCTCTCGGAAGCATCGAGCAAATTAGACCGAATGGGAGCTTAAGACGGGAGATAATAGGTCGAAGTAACAAAGTCACTCGCCGCCGCGAGGAAGGTCCACTCGCACGATGTAATCGCGCTCTATAACCCGACTTTCTCGTCGCTGGCCTGTACACAGGAGGAGTCCTTATAAGCTCGGCCCCCGGCGCTTCGCGTCGATCCGCTGCATATCAGCCGATCGGGATGTGCGGTGCGTTGTGTGAACCAAGAGAATGATCACCGGCTGCCGCTACGCCGAGAGGATGACAGCCCCGGGCGAGATCGCAGCCGGCTACCGCCAGCAGCTGCAACGGGACGACGAGCGAGCGGAGATGAGCCAGCAACCGCCGGCCGTCACGGCCCGTCGACGATGTGAAAGCTCATAAAGAATCGCTGCTTGCGGTAGGTGACACGTACCTCATCTCCTCCTCCCCCCCCCCCTTTCATCGTATATTCCACACCGCTGATATGGCGCAACAACGATCTCTCACTCGCTCGCTCCGCGGAACGACTCAATCGCGGCGCTTTTGATCGATGCCATGCCTCGCGCGCGCTGATGATGTGCGATTCTGGCAATGGGTCTTGATCCTCTCCAAGGTCCTCTCGCGGGCATTGATTTTTCGAGAACCTCTCGATACAGCGCGTTTAGTCGGGCTATTTTTACACGCGCGCCTTGGTTCAATGAACCTCGTTGTCGCCGATGATTTCGTGCCAGCCGCAGCGTGAATGGATCGAATTCCCGAGAGACACAGGCGTGATTAATTTTTTTTCTCCTCACGCCACACCTTGAACTCGAAATACTGGAAAATTAAAAGCCGTATTTATCAAACACGAGAGAGAGAGAGAGAGAGAGAGAGAGAGAGAGAGAGAGAGAGAGAGAGAGAGAGAGAGAGAGGCGAAGGCTGCGCGAATAACCGTGGCTGCACACTTGGATAAATATACAACAACAACTGCGGCTGAAAAAACTTTCGCGCGCGCGAACGTTTTGTGTACGACTGGAGAGAGAAAGAGAGAGAGAGAGACAGAAAGAAAAAAGAGCGAAACCGGTAGTAGTGCAGGGAAAGGAGAGTCGACAATAAAAGCTATAGCTCGCTCGCGACGGGGAAAGAAAAACAATCGTCCGTGCATTTCAATTTGTTGCATGAATTATTGAAAAATAACACAAAGGGGCGGGCGAAATGTTTTGTGCCAAAACAGTCGAGCGAGCCGGTGGTAGGAGAGAAATGCGCGAGTGTATTTCTCCTCAATGCCATTTCACCGTATCGGCTCCGAATTTGTGGCAAAGATAGGCAACAGGCTACACACTCCCGCGCATAATCGAATTATTCGGAGCGTATTATTCTATTCACACAGCGCGAAGCCTTGATCGGATCGACCGCGTCTATGCGTAACGCATTTTGCCGGAAGCGCCCGTTTTGTATATTACTCACGGATTGAGATGGCTCGCGCGCGAATTATTCTTAATCGCTATCTCTATAGCGAGCTGAGACGTTATACTCGACTGTCGTAAATCGAGCGATCGACATTCTTTCTCCTCGTTGTACACAGATGTTACACGTCATAACGCGCAGTAGTGGCTCCGAAAGACAACAATGCCGCAGTGTGCTTTTCCTCGGCGTTAAAATTCCGGGGAGAAGAGAGCTGCAGCACTCGCTCATTGTATTTCGAGAATTCTTTCGAGTATACACGCTTCTGACTCGGTACATTTCCGACCTTCCGAAAAGCCCGCGCTGCTTAGAAAGCAACGATACACTCTTTTCTCTCTCTCTCTCTCTCTCTCTCTCTCTCTCTCTCTCTCTCTCTCGGCCTGACCTATAGCCGATGGCGCCTTTATGTAATGCGAAGGTCGCCGCATTACGCGCGGCCATGCTCGTGTTCCTCGAGAGACAGAGACGCGCGGGTTGATACAAAGCTGCGACGCGATAGTAATTTGGTTGTGGATTCCGCTGCTCGAAACTTCAATCAGGGCTCCGGTTCATTCCGATGTAATTACGCGGACGACGAGATCGACGTCGGCTCTGTTTCCCGGAGCGTTTGGATTTTAAATCACGAAATTCTAATTACGCGCGACGTAAAACCAGACCAATTTTCCCGGCCGACGGCGAGCACGTCGAAATATAAATCGATTGTACATGGCAAAGTCCTCGATCGCAACTAACGAAGGCCTAATAGAATTTCCCATCGTGAGCCGTTCACGCTTAATGAGGCGATATTTACGGACTAACTAAGCGGCCGCGATGTTTTTATAGGTTTTCGATTAGCGCGCGATGTATAACGCAATCGCGGGCTGCTTCATAAACGTCTCGGCGCCACAGCCCGTTATGTATACACGGTAGCCGTCGTTAAAAAGAAACCGCGGGAACGAGCCGTTAATCGACGTAATATACGCGTAAAATCGAGTCTCGTGCGTGTTTGGCGCGAAACAAGCGTCGAGATATATCCGCTAGAATTTTTTCTCCTCCGTCTTCTTCTTTTCCGGCGAAGCTATTCCCGAAGAGACGTAAGTTATCGGCGAATAAACGGCCGGGGCTGTAAATTACCCGGGGAAACTTTTCGCGGCGCACGTGACGCGTGATGCTTTCTTTTTCGGGAGTGGGGCGCGACCCAATCAGAGACATTTTTCTTCTTGTCGCGCGCTGCGCTCTAAGGCGTTAAAGATTGAACGCGGTCGTGTGTACTTTGCGAAAATTCGCGATCGACGTACACGTATATATATATATAACTTTCGCGCTTACGTATTCGGGAGCCGTTCGTCTTTGAAAAAGTCGGGAGATTTGTCATTCGGAGGAGCGGCGAGTTTTCAATTTCAAAAGTTTTTCGAGGCCGCCGCCGCCGCCGCCGCGGTGCAGTATGTTATACACGCGTAGGCTCCTTATTTCGCGCGCGCCCGTTAATTCGCGAATATTTTAATCGCAGCGTAGGAAAGGCGTAAATCTCGAGCGCGCATGTGTATATAAAGCGCGCGTTACGAGAGCGCGTCGCTCGGTTCGTATACTCAACTTTACGAGACTTTTATTCCTCGCCGTGAAGATTTAACTCGCGCGCGCGAGAGCATCGAGATATACACGCCTGTGTGTATATGTAACGCATTTTTGATGAACGCCTCTTCTAGCGATAAATCCGCAGCTTCGGCGCTGTATAGATTTTCAAAAGTATATAAACGCCCGAGAGTGTAAATATTCGCGCGTCCATTAAAATTCCCCAGAGCATCCGGCGCGCCGATTCGTTTCGCCGAATATAAGAGCGAGAAAAAGTTCTCGTTCGAAAATAATTAGCGCGCGGGCCGCGTGCCAGAAGCAAGCGACGCGTCGTCTTTTTTCTTTAATTGCCCGTGCGGCCGACCCCTCGATGTGTTTGGCCTTTTATAATCCGGCTTGTTTTATGTCGAGGGCTTATACGCGCGCTTCTCACGAATCGGCTATTTTCACGCGCGTGCGCCCGAGGTCGACTCTGCCGAAGAAGAGAGAACGAGAAAAAAATGTTGTTACATAAAGACATACCGCCGCGACTCTCCCGGTGTTTGACGACTGTCGCGTTGACGGCTGTTTAGTTTTGCTTGATTGAGACGCGCGCGGCTGAATTGACTGCGACCTGTAGCTGCTGCTCGGCTATGAATACGCGTCGCCGACGACAAGAGGGAAAAATGCCGTGAAGTAATAATTGACGAGTGAATTTCTCATCAATTCCTCGGATTGTATCGATCCAGGCGATTTTAAGACTAGATCGTTCTCCTGCCCGCAGCGAGTGGCGCAGCTGTGGAGAAGTAGAAAAGAAGAGAACAGGAAAATAAAGCACTATATATAGAAAGAAGGCGCATTGCAAGCAATTTCTCGGTGATATATAAGATCTTACTTCAAGGTTACAGCCCAGTGATTCGAGGCAGTAAATAGCAGGGCGGCAGGATCGTCGAGCAATACGGCATTGTGAGAACGGCGTCTCGGAATAAATGACGTATGTCTCCCACCCGCGCGCGTATACAAGGCATTTTCCGCGAGTCAGTCGTAGCGCCCGAGAGAGAGAGAGAGCGCAAGGGATCGACTGAATTACGTTTACGTCGTTCGTACCTCGTTCGCCTCGACTTGTTCCCTCTGCTCGCTGGGCGACGACGTAACTACCACTGATGCTACTCCTCGGCTGTGCCTATTGTGCTCTCTTCGGTTTTAGATTCCCCCTCTCGGCGCATTAGAAGATTGAATTCGAGCGCCAGAGACTGTACTGCTCGCTTTACGATAACAAACTGATGTTTGATTTATCTCGCGAGCAGACTGCAGTTGCCGCGCCGAATTCGAATGGACCAATCCGTTTGATTGAAAGGCGCGCTCGAGAAAGAGAAAAAAGGAGGGACAATCGATGGTAGGCACAATCTCATTATCGAGCAATCAGCCGGAGAATTTGCAGCTACGCTTTAAACAAACAGAACGCTCGAGCGAAGCGTAACACGAAAATGAATCACAGCAGCAGCAGCAGCAGCAGCAGCAGCAGTCGGGCTACGACCATAGCAGCGGAATCCAATTGCGACGCATTAGCAGCGCGTAGCCGAAAGGCCGGCCCTAAAGTGATCTTTAATTCGGCTAATACAAAGATTGGCCGCGCGAGCGCATGCATGCAGAAGAAACGTCCCTCTCTGCCGTACGTTGCACTCGCTGGCTCTCTGTACACTGGTATACTGTCTTTGCTGCTGTGCTCCTCGAGATTAATAAAAGTTGCCGCTCGTTGCAATTAAGCCGGACTGCTGCTGCTGCTGCAGCGGGAGGATCGTGAAAACAAATTAGTCCTCTAAAAGTTTCCCGGGCGATTGTCGCGCGCTCTCGCGTCTCTAATGAAACGACGCCCGCTGCACGCTTTCAATTAAGGAATTTTATTAGGGGACCATCGCTGAATTTCCTCACTGCGAATTATACATAAACAATCGGCATAGTTGGGAAGCTCGAGTTACAAGGCTGCTGCTCGCCGCGAGTGCAATCGATATAGCATACGCGCGCAAGTTCAAAAGCGCACGGCTATAGCGCGGCTCGAGGCTGTAAGAATAGAGCCGGGCGCGTATACGTGTACGGTAATAACAACATCCCGAGGGATCGATGAAGAAACAATGACGGAAGGAGCGATATAACAGCGGCGCGATTCATGAATGGGACAAGAGGCGTCGAGGCCGTCGTCGCGCATCAATCCAGCGAGGTAATCCGTTTAATTGGACCGAGAGAGCGAGCTGCGCTAACAAGCCGGCTTTTATTATGATAAAACGAATCGATTATTACTGATGCTTATAAATCGCACTGGGCTCGAAATTGGAATTTATCGAGATCGCCGCTTCTCAAAAGCGTGAGAGACAGCTCGAAAGGAAACAGAACGTCGTGTGGGCCACGGCGGCTCGTAGATTCGGACAGATTTGGATTTCTTAAATTAGAACGTCAAGCCCGACGAGAATAGGTGATGAATGATCCCGCCGGCCAAACGACCATTAATAATCATTATCCTCCAATTGCCCGACTTCAAAGCACGGATATTGTATGAAAAAGAGAGTAGGCCTTAGTATATATATATACGATTCCCGCGTAATCGCTACGGATAACATTGGAGGCAAAGTACACAACTCCCTCACGGCTCCCGCTAATCGTTCTTTATTATAGCCGGGGACTTTGGCGACGAATTAATTAGTCCCCGTGGCTGCAGGCGGAGCAGACTGCTCTCGCGCTAAGCTAATAGACTCCGCAGGCGCTGGGACAATAAAGCTTAATACACCGCAGAGATCGAAAATCCCGTTTTTCCTCTCGCGATCGCTCAGTATGCCTAAACGGTGGGCTTTTCGCTAAGCCACGTGGAATTAAAAATTACTGTAAAAGGTCTCGGCGATTAAGTGCTTTTCACACACATCGCACGTCTGCTCCGTGTGGCCTCTCGAAAAGTTTCCCTCCTGCCGCCGCAGCTCTCGTAACTTACTTTTCGCGGGTAGATTAGCGCTGGCAGCTATTATATAGCGCGCGTTATATAGTCTCTCTCTGTCTCTCTCTCTCTCTCTCTCTCTCTCTCTCTCTCTCTCTCTCTCTGCCTCCGAGCGACTCCGCGCAGCTCTGTCTTGGCCGTTCTATTTTTCGCCGTCTCTCTCTCTCTCTCTCTCTCTCTCCCGAGCTTTCGAAGCTCGGGGAAAAAAGGAGAAAATTATCGGGTTATAAATACGACGGGGACTGGGACGGAAAAAAGCCGGGCCTCTGCTGTTGTAAAATCGTGTATCGGCGCGTCGCGCGCTCTCTGTAATTTTGTAACGCATCGAGATTCCTTATTCTTATCGCGTGCCGGAGCCATAGACCCTATAGACCTTTTGAACTATTCTCGTCGAGTGCTTTTTTACGACCGTGATCCATAGAGCTTCCGCGTGCGGAGCGCAGAAAGCTTCTATTTTCCGGCTCATCGTACTCGCTCGATCCGCGAAATTTCCCCCCGTCGCTGCGCATCCGAAAGTGAAAAATAAAAGCGGCGACGTTACTTCCTCGAACTTCCGATCGATGCGCGCATCGACGGTAGAGGGAGAGCGAGTTGCTGAAAAATAAAGTCACGTCCCGGGCTTTATTTTCTGTTATCACGTATAAAATATTTCCCTCGCCGACATATTTTTCCTGCTGACGCTTCCGTCGCTCTTGCAGCGATGATTTTTTTACGACGCTCCCTTTACCCTTTCTTTATATCGGCTCGTCAGTTGTATATTCTCCCTGTGGCTTCTCCGCGCGACTTTCTTTATTTCTTCGCCCGAACTTCTCTCATCCTTTATTTCTTGCGCTTCCTCAGTCGGATTTCAGCTACACACGTCGCGCGCCGCACGCTCTATTCTTCCCTCTGGTACTTCTTCGCCCACTTTTTTCTCGTCACCCGGCAACTTCAGCCGCGGTGCTCGAATTTTCAGGTGCTTTTTCATCGGCTTAACTGCAGCGTCCTCCTCGGAGAAACTCTCGCGGATCGTGTAACTTTTCGTCGCACGTCTGAGCTATACAGGTGCAGTGTATACCGGACTCTCTTTCGACTTGGGGGAAGTATAGTTTCGGTAGCGCCGCGATGTCAAAGGAATCATTAAAAACTTGCGCGCCGGAAGAAATCGCTCATCGAATTAAACGCACTCGGCCAGAGTTGTCGGCGAGGGAAGTTGGCTGTTTATTATTCGATTAGGGCTGCACTCATTACTACCGCTGCGCGTACAAAGTTCCTAATCGATTCAGCGTAAGTACGCCGTTCAACGTTTGATAAAAAGACAAAAAGCTCTCGCTACGGCGTGCATACAGCGCTACGTGTACGAGAAAGAGAGTCCGCCTGGCGCGCGGAAGCGTCGAGGCAAAGTACGTGATTAATCGGCTGGATTCGCTGCTGCTGCTGCGCACGAGTTTTCCGAGTCAGCGAGTCGCTCCTCGTGTTGATGCGCATAGCCGAAATTGGCGTCTTGTGTCAGCGGGCCGAGGAAAAAAGTGGAAGAAGCGTACGTGAGTCGATAAAACTGTCTTTCTCTTCGATCGTCCTATCTCTCTCTCTCTCTCTCTCTCTCTCTCTGTTCTTCGAATGGGCGAGCTTTTTCTTGGGCGAAGAGAGAAAGAGAGGCGAACGAAATAGTCGACTTTAATCCGTTCCCGGCGGACGACGAGATTTAACGCTCCGGGGAAATGTCGAGGCATTTAGCAAAGTCGCTGCTGATGCACATGGAGATCTGGGTTAAGTGTGTCCGTACCAGCTCGTTGAGCGTTTATTACTTATACCAAACTTTCTTCAAATTGTATCCGCACACTGTGCCACAAAATCCGAATGAGCTCTGAACTGGCCTCTCGAAGTTTCGCAAAATTAGCGCGCGCAGTCGGACTATCGAAAAACAATACAGGCCCCCAGCGCAGCTGCAGCGCCGGCTGGAATTCCCGGGCGAAATTTCGCTCGCGACTACTTGCTTCGTCGGGATAAAAAGCTGCGGGGGAAGCTCGCGCCCAGACGATCGTTTCGCGCGCGCGCTCGGGAAAAAAGAGCAGAGGAGGTGCAGGCTGCGCACGAAAAAATAGCGCTGCGCGGCTGTGCTCGCTTATACGAAGAAATAAAACAAAGCCGAGAGTATCGGGAACATCGAGCGAGTGTATCCCCTTCTCTCTCTTATTTCGCGGCGACCTATATAAACGAGGCCTTGCATCGTCGCGTCTTCCTCGAAGAGTCGATCGGAATATCTGCCGCAATTAAGCCCGAGCCGTGTCTGTGTGTGACAGAGGAGTTACGGTGAATGGGAGGTGCGAAAACGGAGGGAGGAGGGTGTACAGTTGCGGACGTGCCGGGAAAAATTTTAGGTCGGAGAGTTCTTCTTTCTTTCTTCTTCTTCTTCTTCTTTGACCCTTTGACGCTTGATGTATTATGTATGATACGACGTAGTTTTGTTGCGCCGACAGAGGAGAGAGAAAAACAGAGTTTTCGGGGTCGAGCTCTCATCCCGGGTGAGAAACGCACTGCGGTACAACGTATCGGTGTGAATTATTCCGCTGCGGCGCCTTTGGATCGCTAGAAAAATCAAACACGGGGACGATGCAAACGCCTTCCGATAATTTTCCCAATCTCCGCGAGTGTATGCAAGCAGCGTGCACGCAATTTCATTTCTCGAGAGCTCTACACTGCACTGACGCGTCTCTACTTTCTTTGAGATCAGCTCGTTTGACTCGGCGCGCCTCGTCGTTGCAAACTTTGACTTTGAATGAAAAGAAGCTATACACACACGCGACGTCGATAAAAAGCAGCAGCGCCGAGAAAAAAAAGTTCTCTAGATAGCTTCTTCTTCTTCTTCTTCTTCGTCGTCGTCGTCGTCGTCTCGCGAGCCCAGGGGCAAAACTCAAGATTGCTCGCAATTTGCCAAGAAGAAAGAGAGCTTCTCCCCTTTCATCCAATGTATAGATATATGTAAAAGCAGTCGCGCAGCGTTTCCCGATAATTCTCCCCGCGGTGCGTGTGTGCAGCGCAGCCGAAGCGACAATGCTCTCGCGAAAAACGGCCCTGGAAAACTGGAGCGTGCGGTGCTGGAAAAAAGAAGGGAAAAAGCTTTCTCGCTCATTGACGAGTCGCCGACGCGACGCGTATAATAGCTCCGCAGATAAGCGCCAGCAGCAGCAGCCGAGGGATCATTCCGAGCCGAAAAATAGATTGAGAGAAAGAGGCGGAGGGATAGAAAAATGGAGAAACAAAGTATCCAGCGAGATGCGGCTATGCGATACGAGAGAAGGCGTTTGAAAAATTACACACGGGACTCGTCGCTGATGTCTGCGGGCAGAAATAATGTACGACAGGCCCTGTATTTCTTCGGCTTTTTTCAGCTCATATCCGCGACTGCTATTTTCGTGACGCTTGTATACGCGCCCCGTTGGCTTTTACGTTGACGTCGGATTGCCGAGCGTTTTCCGGGAATCAAATCCGCAAGGAAAGCCAGAATATCTCAATTTCATTGCAAAGCCCTCGAGAGACATCCGAAATCAAGCAGAGAGTGGTAAGAGACGAAAAAAGGAACGACGTTAAACATACGCCGGAAAGAGAGTGAAAAAGGCAGAAACATACAAGCATGTGTATAGCAAATGTCCTCCGCGTTTTCGCGCCAACGATATCACGCAGCCCGCGCGAGATTTACACGATGTCGGCGCGCCAGAGGTTATATTATTATACACGTCCAGCCGTGAAACACACTCACGCAAACTCTTTCTTTCTTTCATCCTCCTCTTCTTGGAGATAGGAATCGAAGCTCGGCGGGATTGAAATTGTAATGGGGAGCCGTGGGTGTATTAATCTTGATCCTTGAATCGCTAATTCCCTTTCACGCTCGCGCGAGGAACGAAAAAAATCTATTATTTTTCTATTCCGAGAGATTAAGGACAAGCGAGAGCTTGTTAGGGGGAATTACCCTGGAAAGTTTGAAGGATTTTCTCTTCCCTCTCGACTCGATCTCGGAGTCGAGTTCCCTTTCTTTTTCTCATCGCAGTGTACGAGGGGAATTAATCGCGGTGGTAATGACGGGGGATTATGTGCCGGGAAATCAAAGGGTGAAAACTAGCTGGGAAACATCTCGGCGAGCAAATATTTTTCTTAGCGAGATGAGAAATTGATTCGCGCGCGCCTGATGCCGGTGTTCTACAAGCGTTATTATAAAAACGATAAATCAAGCGATGAAATGTCACTATTATTTACAACGCTCTCGTTTCTCTTCCTCGCGTGTACGAATCGAACGCGGAACTTTTGCGCTTTTTTTCTTTCGCTCCAGTTGACTTTGCAGTTTATGTGACAGGAGAAAAAATTGATGTCTTTTTCAACGGCCGTTTCGAGTACTCCGCTTTTCCGCGGCGTATATATTTCGATTCGGAAACGAAATCGCATTCTCGCGGTACAAAGTGGAGTTCGAAGCCGTACACGGGGGAAAATGTATCGAATAATGTCGGCGGCGGCGAGTTTTATCGATAGAATAAAAAATCAATTCGCCCGGCGAAATCTGCGAGCTTTTATACGTCCGTATAGGGCAAAGTGACAATGGCCATTGTTCGGCGCACGTGAACGACCTCTTAAGTATCCCTCGTTAAAATACACACGCCGAAAAGTCCATTCCTCGTCCGAACGAGTTCTGCGGCCGTATAAATTCCGGAAAATTCAAGCCCGCTCTCTGTATCAGCGATCGCGAGCATAGTCGTAAATCGAGCGTATCAAAGGGCGCTCGAAAAGTTTCGCCTTCGCACACATCCGTCCGTATCAATGCATCTCGCTGCGATCCGACCATTATTAAAACGACGCGTGTATACAGAAAAATTTATCCCTCGACGAAAAAATCGACTCCCCGGGAGTGGGAGGGAGAGAAGCATCCCAAGCTACATCCCAGAGAGCCTCGTCAGGAATGCCGGGCATCTCGCTGCTGCAGCAGTGGCAGCATCAGCACGTCACACACACACACACACACAGCAGAGGGAGAGGGAAACTGGCGCGCAGTAGCACGTGTCCGCGCACCATCAGCTCTATCTCTCTCTCTCTCTCTCTCTCTTTTCATCCGCGAGTCTCCGCACAGATAGAGAGAGGGAGCCGTGTGGGCGCGTGGACGTGCGCCAAATACTCAATGGTCCGGCGGCCGATACGAGGTGACACATGCGCGCGCGCGGCTATCTCTACTCTCTCCCTCTCTCTCTCGGTCTGCTGCTGCTGATGGTAACCCCCGAGAATCGGTATGGGCTGAATCTCGCTGACGCGGCCGTGCGTGCATTATGGCCGATTAATTTTCACGACGCTGTGCTTCGATTGTGCGTTTTCCTCGCGCCCGCTAACTAGTGCCACGCTACTGCTCGCTTCTAATTTATATAATGCGCGGCGGGAGGACCGCTGCCAATTCTCGTACCGGTTCGTTGGGCAAGAGAATCCCTGAAATAAGTCGGGGAGAATAAACAGAGAGAGAGAGAGAGAGAGAGAGAGAGAGAGAGAGAAAGAGAGAGAGTCGCGAAAAATACGTGCGTCGGGGATCGTTAATGGAGGGGCAGCTTGGAAGAGAAGATTGTTATATCCTATTTCGCTTGATGGGCCGAGCGGCTCTCGGTTCGCTTTTCGCGCCGGCCCTAATGAAAGTTCGTTACCCGCGCTCGGCTCTGCCGACCTGTTGCTATCGGCCGTCGATGCTACACTGCCGTACGGAACTGATGGTCGATTAATTTATACGTGCTATTGAAAAAGCGCGATGATCTCAGCAGGCGGCGACAGTCGAAACTTTACTTTCTCTCTCTCTCTCTCTCTCTCTCTCTCTCTCTCGCGCGCGCGTATTCTAATGAACGCGCTTAAATATTCATATCCATAAGCGGGGAACGTTTAGCGCCTCGGGGCCAATCCGCGTAACAGACACACGCGACAAAATCGAATTTGCATATAAATATCCGCCAAGGTCTCACTCATTCGCGGCGTTTCTTAATTAGCAGCCGGCAGGAAATTACCAGATCAGTCACGAAAGTTAGCCCAATCAAAACTCGAGACTCCTCGAACTTGTACATCATTTGCATAATTTATTTTTCAAACTACAGCTGCGTCCGCGTGTAATAACTTTTTCAACGATTTCCCTATCTCGAACACCTATACCACTCGTTCGCGTTTCTCTCTCTCTCTCTCTCTTTCCCTTTTTCGTCGCCGTCGATCACGCCAGCTCGTGAATTCCGAGACACACTCCAATCCCCAGCAACTTTCAAACTAATCCGGAATCCAAACGAAATAAAGAAACTCGCTCCGCGTACATGCGCGCATTTTTATTTCAATATAACCCGCGATCGTCGCGCGAGATAAAAGAAAAATCGCGAACTTGGGTCAGTCGGGACGGGCGACGAAAGTTGCGGAGTAAGTATACGAAAGTTTCTCTTCCCCGAGAACTATACTTTACACGTGCGTGATACTTTTCCCCTAGTATACGTGTAGGTAGGTGTGTATAATACCAGGCCGTGTATCGACTTTATTAAAGTGACTCGCCGCGTCTATATACATAACGCAGAGCAGCCGATGTTATACACAGTCGACGTTTCATTGATGAAGATTTTGCGCTACTCCAGAGCCACTTCCACGCGGAAGTCTGCAACAACTGACTCGAGTGGATTCTGTGTGTGTAGGGTTAATCCAACGATTGGAGAGGCGGCGACGGCTTTCTTTTCGAGGGCCGGACACGGGCCATCGACTGGCCGCGCGCGTGCTCCGAGGTCAGCCGAGGATTTATTAGCACTCAGTCGCTGAATCATTGCTTTTTGAGGATGACCGATGGGCCGTTGATCGATTTTTTTCGATTGATACATTCTCCTCGATTATTGTAAATTCAGTCGTCTAGTTACGAAGTGCGCCGGTATGATTGAATCGTAAACCGTCACGTGTCCATGTGTGTGTCCAATACACACCGGCCAAGGTCAAGACTGTCCAGTCTCGCGGCAGCTAGCCGAGCTATTTACAACTTTGCAGTGTTGATGTCTTTATTAAATTATTAGTTTCGTACAGGAGCTAGAGCTCGCTCGCGGTTCTCGGTTAAAAATAGAGCCGGCGGGGCTATAAATATTTCACGCAACAAATGTTTCACTGTACACACTCATGCCTTGCTCTCTCCAAACCGCACGTAAATAAAGCTAGGATTTATCGCAGTCCCTAGCACAAAAGTCGTCGAAAAAAATGTTTACGCTATGCACATTTCGCTGCAACTTTGTATAGCGCGCGAGAGCGTCACGCCGACATCGATCGAGAGCCATGTAACGAGTACGTCAGTCTCTTTTTTAGGTATACACCCCGTATACAAGCTCGACTATCCCGGCGTGTATAAATTGTTCCGCTGATCGCTTTTTTCCCTACTCGCGCTTACAAATGGCAGGCCATTGTTTAGACTTTGCTCGGCACTCGCGAGTTCGAGAAGAGGAAGCTCATTTGTACAAAGTTCCAAGACGCTTTGTTTGTGCGCGCGGCTATTCACGATCAAAGTTCGCGCAGCTCTCGGACACATTATTTCCGATATTTCAAAGGTCCGGCGCCTGCGCGCCCGGTGCAAAGAGAGTAATTGCGAGTGCTTTATTCGAATTTTCAATATCCGCGTCGAAAAATGTTTGCTTCGCTTTGAAAATTCACCGAAAAAATATCGGATTTTCCAGAGCTTTGAGAAACGCGCGCTCGCGAATCCCATCGTCGATATGTCTCGCGTGCGAAAACATTTCCATCACAGAAGACGTTTTTTTCCCGGACGAAGGAAAAAAAACTACGCCGCACGAACGAACGCGGAGCAGTTGCTAGCTAACGCCGAAATAATATCGGGCCGGCGAGAGTGCGTTAGTCAAATGGAGTTTTTATACAACGCACGAGTTAGGTATATCGCAAAAACGAGCACCGGCCTCTTTAAAGCAGCGTCATTTATTTTTCAATAGCTGCGCCGTCGTGTCTTTGAATTTTTCCATCTCTCTCTCTCTCTCTCTCTCTCTCTCTCTCTCTCTCTCTCTCTCTCTCTCTCTCTCTCTCTTCCTTTCGTCGTGCAGCCAGTATAGTCGCATTCCGGCGTATAGAGACGACATCGATCGGGTTCTCGTCGTTTGTTTATAAGTCTCGTTTACGTATAAAAGCCCTGGGCTTTGCAGCAGCAGCAGCAGCAGAAGCTCAAAGAAAGCTGGGACGCGAAAGTCCCGGGCCGAGAGACGTACACTCACTCTCTCCCTCTCGCTCTATCTGCTCGGATTCGTTTATTGAAAGCTCCTTTCAGAGATAGAGGGAGAAGGCCGCTTGCGCACTCGCTAAACTAACGACGTAGCCGGGGCAATCGTAAAAACAATCGATGAGAACCATCTCTGCGGAGAGAGAGAGAGAGAGAGAGAGAAGCAGAGGCCGGCATTGATTTTTAAGCGACAAAGAGCACGCGTATACCGTGTGTACCTACGTGTGTCCGTGTATATATAGCTGAGCCGAGGCGTTATAGTCGCAGGTAATAGCTGCAGTTGTCGGCGGAAATAGAACGTCGCTGTAATTATTGGAGACGAGAGAGAGAGAGAGAGTTATTCAGTCGCGGGGCGGCGACGACGACGAACGTCACTTTGACGGAAGAATGTTACGGCGTGTTCGATTGAAAAAGACGGAGAATTCCCCCCCCCCCCTATCCGACGATCTTCCCATTGTACTTACCGGGCGAATTTTCGAAACGACGATCGATCCGCGAACGACACGGCGCAGTATAGACGCCGGCGCGAGGACGTTACGGCTGAAGTATACTTACGTTTGTCCATTAAAGTAGGCGCGTCTGGCGTATTATACATAGACACAGTCGAGGGCTCAACAACTCGCTCGCAAATACGCGTACGACCGAGCGAGCCAGGCTGTTTCTACTCGTGCCGTGTTTGCGCGGGGCTAATTACCGAATCCATCGATGTTTGGATTATGGCGCGGATATGTAGAGGACGCGCTATGGATAAAAATCGCGACATTAGCGCGCGAAGATAATCGGCCATCATCGTTAACTGTTGGCGTAAACGATACAGCGTTTAACACACGGATTTCGGGTGTAATTACCGCTCGGTACACGCACGAGTTTCTTGAAACGATTCACGTCGCACATATTGGATTTCGATTTATAATCCGCGATGAATATCAAGTCGCTGTCAAGGTCGGACCGCGAGATGAAGCAGCGGGTGAATAAAGCACGCGCGTTTATTTCAACGCCGAGTGATTCCTCCGTGCGTGTATATATAGGCCAGCGACTATTTTGATTGATATACAGTCCGAATTCGCAGCATCAGCGCCGAAACTCGATTACTTACCGAGCTTAACACGCGCAACAAACTCATCCGGCGATTCCATTCGTAGGCCGAGCTGACTCACGCTTCTGCGAACAAATAGAATCTAAGTAAATACGGCCTATGTATCCAAAAAGAAAAACAGCTAGCGTTCAGGGCTCGAAGGGGCCAAATTGCGATCCGCCGCCAGAGAGCCATTGAATTTACGCGGCTGTTTATCGGGCGTCGACGAACGATGCGCGTAATCACACTCGTGTCGACGGCACAGGAGGGGGGAGACTCCCCCGCACGCTTTTTCTCTCATTGTTCGGGAGGAGCGCGGGGCGTAAGTAGCAGTATACTAGGCTCGATAAGAGAGTCGAATTCGATATGCGCTCGGGGGTGAGAGAGAGAGAGAGCTTTCCTCTGCGCGCTACACATCGAGGTCGCACATTCGAACTTTACGGCCGAGTCACGCCGGATTGTGCAATAATTTTTTTTCCCTCCCTCGTACTCGTGTACACGGCCGTTCTCTATTCTCGAGTTATACGGCCGCTCGTTCCTCCATCTCTCTTCTTGCGGACGAGCTACTACTCTGGCGCATTAAGGCCCCGGTTAGCGAGTCGCTAAGGCGAGCTTTTTTACGGCCGAATTCGCGCGCGAGCTCTCGGAATCACTGTAAAGAGCGACTTACTCTCTTTTCCACGCGGCGAAGTTTATGCATTCGCGCGCGATCGCTGCGCCTGCAGCCTGAAAATCCCGGGGGAAATTGGAAAATACGTCTCGCGCTACTTAAGCCCCTTACTCCGCCATGCAGACAAATGGCCGAGTTTACGAGTTCGTTATTTTTATAACTCGTAACGGCCGGGTGACTTTTTTACCTTCTCTTCATCGCGGAGTTATTGTTCGATTCGCGACAAGTTTCATTCGTCGTGCTTTCGCCGGCAGCCGCGCTGTCAATCTTGAATTACCTTCCCTTTGTGCTCGAGGTTCGATGACCCACATTTCACTGGCTTTATAGTCACAATCGCGTCTCGTTGGCTGCTTGCAGGGCCTCGCAAGATGGAGGAGGGCGAGAGGAAGAAGAATCGTGACCGACGCAGCGCCGCACGCCCGGCCCCCAGGATCAGCAGCTCGCAGTACCAGCCTTCGTCGTTGTCGTCGTCATCGTCGGAGGCCAGCTCAGCAGTCGCATCACGCTGCCACCGCGGAAAGCGCCGAACGTTGATTCCGCGCTGAGCCAGCCCAGTCGAGATCAGTTTGTCCGTTGCCTCTGGCCCACTGCGACGGGACACGGAAGAGTGAGCCGGGAGAGCTGCTTCAAAAGACTGAGAGGCCTCGAGGCCGAGAAGGAAGAAGTTCGATAAGCGAGCTGAGCCGCGGGTGACTTTTTGAAAAGTGTGCGCGAGTGCGTGTGTGCGCGTGTGTGCGCGTGTGTGCGGGGGTGAGTGCGCGGCACGACAATTGGAGCTCGGAGTGCTTCGGCCGAAATGAGGCGAGGTAGAAGCCGCGAGGACTCGTAGATAGAGCGAGAGAGAAGAGCGAAGCGGAGGAGAGGAGGAGCGCAGCAGCTCGCGTAAGATGCGGGAGCTGAACGAGAGCGCATGCAACGCGTTGTACACGGCCGTCGAGTGGTCCGGACCCGGGATCATAGTCACCCTGGCCGTGCTCGCCGTCGTCAACGTCATGGTCGTGCTCGGCAACGTCCTCGTCATACTCGCCGTCTACAATAGCATCAAGCTGCGCAACGTCACCAACATGTTCATCGTCAGCTTGGCCATGGCCGACCTCATGGTCGGCATCGCCGTGCTACCCTTCAGCGCCACCTGGGAGGTCTTCAAGGTTGGCTCGTATATCTTTTTTATTCCATTCTTTTTTTTTTTTTTATTTCATCCTCGAGACGTCCTCGAAATCCTACGACGACTCGAAAACGTATACCGGCGTCGGTTTATCGGGGAAAAGTTTAATGAACTCTTCGGCCGGGAGGTCGAGAGCCCCCGAATTATTCGCGCGCATATTCGAGCGTGGCTGCCCGCAGAGGTTCGCGAAATTCATGGCGACAATCGATGCAAATGCCGATTCATTAATGTTCCGATATTGGCCCCCACGACAGGTGTGGATCTTCGGGGACATCTGGTGTTCGATATGGCTGGCGGTCGACGTGTGGATGTGCACGGCCTCGATTCTGAACCTCTGCGCAATAAGCCTCGACAGGTATCTGGCCGTAACGCGTCCGGTCAAATACCCTCAGGTAAGATTCCGTTTGTCCATCGTGTTTGTGTGCACGATATACCGTCGCGCGAATCGCCAGACCGCTAGACGTGCGAACATCATTCCCAGAATTGAATCAGCGGTCAGATGACTTTTTACTCCGGCAAAGTCGAAAATTGAGCCAGGTCTTATTTGCGCTTGTCAAAGTTAATATGCGCAATTATAGTTCATCGAGAGAAAGAGAGAGCACGAAAACTGCCTTAGTTTCTCAGTCGCAATTTGCTCGGCGCAAGTGTCCAGGATCTAATGGGTAACTTGTTCTCGTGCAATTTGCAACTCTGCATGAACTGTGCACAGCCAACCGAGCGAATCTTCGAGATTGTTGTTATTGGTTTTTGTTCGACGAGTCGCGCGCGGCCTTGTTTGAGACTCGCAACTTCGAGTTGCACGTTATTATTGAAAATAAAAACACGATATTTCAACGAAAGGTCGCGGTTAATTTTAGCCAACGCTCGATCACTGTAAACAAGAGATAACGCGCTGTACAGTTTGATAATCCGCGCACTCTATCATATCCTGTGACACGGCAAAGCGCGAACCTCAGAACCGAGCTAAAATTCATCGGAAAAGCATCCGACGCGAGCTTTTTCACCTTACAATCCCTAGCTCCAACAACAACAACAACAACAACAACGAAAAAAATCCCCCGTCCGGCGGTATCAGTCAGCAAAGCGCATTACACGCATCCGAACGAAATCAAACGCCCCCGCGGCAAAACAAAGCCGTGGCGTGTATCCGTCCTGTCGAAAAAAAAAAAAACACGAAAATCACCAGCGCGCGCATTCATCGCGAAACAAAACGGAAAGCGCGCAGTGAGTAGCCAGGCGCGTTATTACGCGTTCGCGCGATAAACAAACATCCCAGGGCTTGATTTATTGGATAGCATTGATTACGAATCTCCTCTCTCGCTCTAGCGGGGGATGTATTATTGCGTCGTTGATTGTTAATCTATCAAGGGCGGCGATCGCTCGTAATTAATTAGCGCGGCGACGTCGGCTGCCCTCCTTTTGTTGCGTGGTGGCCGGCAACTTTCGCCGCGAAAATTAATTCCGCGCATTTTTTCCTATTTGTCCTTTAAATGCATTTGCTCTGTCTCTTTGAAGCGCGACGAGGGGGGTTAAAACGTGATCCTCCCGCTAACACTTTAGAGCGTCGCCATGGCTGCGCGCGACATATCCATCAATGTCGGACACTTTTTTCATCCGTTAGATATAATAATTTCGTATTTGCTCTACATCGAGCCATAAAAGTCGCCGCAGTTTTTCAAGCGTGAATCTCGTCGGCAAAGCTCCTGATGCTGCGCACGCGTCAGCGGCAATCACAGCTAATTGCACGCGGCGCGACCGCGTGTTATCGTCCCGCCAGCCTCAATCCCGAGAATTGATTATAAAGTTAGCGCCGCTCATTAAACTCCCTGAATGTGTGTCATCAAAGTGCCACGAGAGAGGGAGATGACAGTTGATCGAAGAAGGACGAAAAGGATCGAATCACCGGCGAAGAATCTCCGGATGCGCGCAGCGCAGAGAAACAAAAATTTATGCAAATCAGCAGGCGCCGCAATCTCGGCAGGCCTTATTCTCTCGCGGCGGGCGACGTCGCGCGTGTCGGGCCAATAAATATTAACAAACGAGTTCCGGGCGAAGCGCGCACGGAAAGCAGTCTCTCTCTCTCTCTCTCTCTCTCTCTCTCTCTCTCTCTTCGGCGCGCGCAGAACTGCATTTTTATCTCCCCCAATAAATTCGCCTCTCGAACGAGCGCTACATCGGCTCTCGTGGCTCGCTTTATCGAGCGCCGCGTTCGCGGAAGGCCGAACTTAATCTTCCGCGTGCGCGCGTGCGGTGCAAGGCAAGAGAAGGAGAGAGAAAGAGGCGGGAAAAATCGCGAGCGCGAAAAAGGAAGCGCCGATCGATCGGCTCCGTGTACAGAGAATGGATTCGAGATAGACCAAGCGGATTATTTATAAGAGGATTTATGCTCGACGCGGCCGTTTAATAAACGCGAATTTTGCTGATAGTGCGTCGGAGTAGGCAGCTCGCTAATGAAGAAATCGGGGAAATGTGTTTCGCGCGCGTTTTTCGGACTTTTATCCGGACGGAGCTTGCGCAAACATGCGGGCGTATTTGCGCCTCATAACTCGCCCGTAGACGAGGGTATAGCTGTATATCACGGACTACATAATCTTATTTAATGAGCTTTCGCCGGATTTTGCCGCCCTGACTTCCTCCTCGGGGATAAGAAGAAAAACAAAGAGGGATGTTCTTATGTACACTATAATCGGCTGAAAGCGTTTACTCTTCCTTATATACTACACTGAAATGTTCTCCTTTTTTCCCCTCGTATATTCTAGATGCGAATTTTTCAAACTTTAATCCTCCGTCCCGGGAATTTTTTCGCTCTCGGGGGAGTGAATTTCAGAAATTTCTTTAAAAAAGGCACCACCGCGCGAATTTCGCGGTTGCGCTCGGCCCGCAGCACTAAAACGTATCCGCAGTCTGGGGTAGCGTTATAATAAGCTAAAAGCATTGTCCGAAATGAATCCGACTAGCACAATGTAATTACGCGCATCTTTGCGCGTACATCCCCGAAAAGTTTTATCAAATTTCGGCCAAAGTGCACAGCGCAAGTGAGTTAATATACAAAGAAAGCGAGTTCGCTCTCGAAAATTTAACGCTTATTATACATATATTCCACATGACTTAATTATAATAAAAGCTCTTGAAAATTGCAAATCCCCTCGTACGTTGTAGGTTCGCTCCGGCTTTCGAAAACGATTCTCCCCCGCGAAAGTTGGGTTCGAAATTTCGCAGCTCCAAAACGATAACGACAAGTATCAAAACACGCGGAGCTTATAGCACTTTCAAAACGATCGCAGAGAGAGAGAGAGAGAGAGAGAGAGAGAGAGAGAGAGAGAGAGAGAGAGAGAGAGCAGCGATAAACAGCTGTCGTAACGCGGCCACTCGCCCGTATGTATTTATGCGTTATTAACGTCTCTCGCGGCGGCGTTTCAAATTTATGAAGCGGAGGCTCGTTTGCATGTGCGCCTTATACTCGCGTTAAAAGTACGGGCGGTATCGCGGCGAAACGACCGCAAGCTCCTTAAAGGTCCTCGGAGCTGCACGGATGGCCGCGCGAAAATAGATTGCGTCGCGCTCAACTCTCTTTTTTCCCTCTCCCTCTCGCTTCAGTCGTTAAATTTCGTGAGTTAGTGCGAGGTAAATTCCCGAGAGTCGAGAGCTGCAGCGAATATTTCTGCGCCGCTCGAATATCCGTCTCTCTCTCTCTCTCTCTCCCCCTCGCGGATTCTCCATTTTTCGCGAATATCTGCGGGGGATGTGTGTGTGCGCAGTGCGCCGCTGCACACAGTACATAAAGCGCGAGCGATATAAGTTACGGGGAAGAGACATTTTTCGTGTCCCGAGCTGGAAACGTATTAAAAATTCCCTCTGATGTATGCAGCAGCTTTCGGAGAGATTTTTCCCTGCGTGTATTTCTAGCGACGCGCGTATTGCTTTCCTCGAAAGTAGCAAGCCTCGGGCTATACGCACAAAGGGAGGCGGAGCGAGAAGTTGATGAAATTCGACAAAAAGAAATACATCGCCTCCCATGAGTCGCTCGAAAATTCGCGGGAATCCTATATAGGTTGCGGGGAGACGTGCGCCGCGCAAAAAGGCGGAAAACGAGGATGGGAACGGATGCGAAGAAAAGGGGTAGTGCGCTGAGCTCAATTTCTAGGGACTTGCATGCCCGGCGAGATGGAAGTCTATTTACTACGTGACCCAATTTTAAGACCAAATCACGCGGCGGCCCCCCGTGTGTTTCTTTGTAAATTGAACTCATTTCGGCTGAGAATGACGCTCGCTTCTAGATCTCTCGCTCCTTCTCGACTTTCTTTCAGCCTTTTGCCGCTGCAGCAGACTCCGGAAGCAGTCGAGTCCCGAGAGAGGCGAGCTCGGAGTTTGCGGCTCCGCTCCATCATAAGGCCGATATGAGAGAGATCTCTCTTTAAATATGCCAGAATTTCGTTATTCAACTTTCCGCGAATTTCAAAACTCTACTTCTCCCGTTCGATTCTCCGACTTCTCGGCTTTTTACGATCGACGTGTATAAGCAAGCAGACAAGCTGCGCGTCGATGCAATTTTCAAAACCCCCTCTAATGGATATGCCTCCGTAAAAAGCTCTCCTTTGCAGGAGCTTAAAACTTCGAGTCGTTTTTATACACCTCGCACGCCTGAGAGCTGTATCATCTTCAAGGGGGTCAGTTACGTGAAAACTGCCCCTTCCGGGACTTGGCAAGAGTTGCGTAAAGGAAACTTTAGCTACTGTAGGATCGAAAAATGTGATTTTCCAGCAACTTGCGAAGAGCCTCTATGCACGGGGAGCCTTCGATTAGTAAGCCGGTGCTGTAAATCTTGGCCGAGGCTCGGCATTGTGCGGACCGGAGCATTGTTACGATAATGCGCGATATATTGTGCGCGATCTCCATGGGCGTTCAATTCCGCCGGGTTACATATATATAATTAATGCTTCGCCGCACGAATCACCGCTAATTTGCCTCTGTTATACCGCTCGATACATACATTTTTGTTACAATAGCGCGGCGTCGTAATATGCCGCGACGTAACTCGATCCACCTGATACTCTTTATAATACTTTCACGTTCACACGTCAAGATGATAAAAGCGTTCGCGTTAAAATGAGAATTTCGCCCCCTCTCCGGTGTATTTCCATTCCGCATACAGGGCAGTATATCCTATATAGAGGGCGCGAGCACGGGACAGATTTTCTTCTGGAAATCGCATAAATAACGGGCCGATAAAATAAATGTATAAGCGCGTCTGTGTGTATAGCGACGGAAATGTAATTTTTCCATTTATAGCGGCGCGCGGGACGGATGCGATTCGGGCTAAAAATTCGCAGAGCAGACCGATTTCCGAGGGTGCGTCCGTGCCCGAGGCAGCCTCGCATTTTCACATTCGGCTCTTTCTCTGCGATCTGTGCGCGTTAAAATTCAGAGCGTCGGGAATTTCGCTGACGCCGACGAGTTTTGGAAGGATAGAGACTTTGTTTTCTGCTGTTATTTTGATTTATACGAATGTGTTTAATAATCCTTATATCGGCGGTGACCAGTGTCAGCGGAATATTTCAAGGGAGGCTTAATCATGCGTAGTACACTCATCGAGCGCATGATTAATAAGATATTTCGGGCGCCAGTTTGTCGCCCGCTCAAGTAATCGATACGCAGCATTTATTTATCGTTCAAAAGCGCATTCGTACATCGAACAAATTTTAGTCACTCTTAAACGCTCCAGCCACGCACTCGCAGCTCGAATTTCAATTTTCCAAAATTCCATTCACGCGGCGCTGCATGAAAGCGCCCTTTCACGTCCATTCACGTACGAATCCGTACAAAAAAAGTTATCTGACCGCAGTACAGCCCGGAAAAAGAAATCTCCCCCGAATCAAATCCGAAAAAAAAAGAGAAAAAAAGTGGCGATTCGCGCGCAGTAGAGGTCGAGAAGGCGTGTATAATAAAGCGCAGCTGTCCTGTTCTCTGTCCGGGAAATCTCACGTGCGCGCAGATAATGTCACCGAAGCGAGCGAGACTGCTGGTGGCCGTCGTGTGGGTGCTGAGCTTCATCATCTGCTTCCCGCCACTGGTCGGCTGGAAGGATCAGAAGGTACGTATACGGCCTTGCCGCCGCCGACGTCGTCGTTATAATCCCGACGACGCATCGCTGAGCAGCCGCAAAGCCTCGCCTGTCTGCGCTGTGTATAGTACGTATAGCTACGCGAACGTGTTTCGGCCTAGAGTGAGCCTTTTAAGGCCGAGAGAGAGAGACGCTGTTGCTCCGTAGGCCGCTGTCGAAAGTGATGAATGGTGTTATATTGGCGCGTCGTTTCCTAACCGGGGGATTCGACTATAATGTACGTTACGTTATTTCGTGGATAAACAGCGCGGCTGCTTTGTAAATGCATTATTTTTAGACTTGCGCGAGACTTCAATAAGCCGAAGACTCTGTACTTTGCTCGGGCTTTGAGCTATTTTTAATGAACTTTGGCGTGTAAGCTTGAAACGCTCTTCGCATCCTTGATCATCAGCGAGACAGTCGACGCGTGTATAGTTGCGCACTTAATTTTTCAGATCGGATACCAAGAGCCGGAAGTCGAGATAATATATTGCGTATAGTGTTTGAGTTTGCGACTTTAAAAGCGTCTTCTCTTCTTCCACTTCCTCTTCTTCTTCTTCTGCTTCTGATGAACGAGTTTACAAGTCGTGTAAGAGGTTTTTCATATTTTATACCCGGACGGCTGCGCAGCGCCGCGATATTGCAGCTAAACGACTTTTAACGAGATGTCGTGTTGCGCTTCCGAACTTTTCCGATGTACTCAGCTCTAGTTTGCCATATTGTTTTTTGCTATAATCTCGCGATCAAACACAGCGAGTACGTGCTCGATTAATTAAGCCAAGGCGAAATAAAGGCAGCCGAGTGATAAAAGCGCTGAACTAATTAGCAATCTCGTGATATAAGGGCGAGAGAGCGGCGATAAGCAATTTGCAAATGAATTTACCGCGGATGAAATAAAAGCGCGTATTATACGACTCGTATATAAATGTGGTATATATATCGTGCAGGGCAGGCGGCGGCGGCGGCGGCGGCGACTGATTAAGTCGAAGGAGCGAGAGAGAGAGAGAGAGAGAGAGAGAGAGAGTATAGGTCGAGTTTACGATCCTCGGGACCATAAACGTATATCTTTGTGTATCCTCCACAGGACGACGAGCTTGAGGGCAACATCACGTTCCCCGAAAACGGCCCATTCAACACCACGAGCAGCAGCAGCAGCAGCGGCATCATCGTCCCCGTCAAGCCCTGTCGATGGATTTGCGAGCTCACCAACGACGCCGGCTACGTTGTTTATAGGTAAGCGAGCCATCGAAATATCAAGCGTTACATAAATAAAACATCATATACGAACAACTCGATACACACGGAATACCGTACGCTTTATTTGCTCTGCGGGGGCGGACGCGTATTGTTTCCGAATAAAAATTCTCGCCCTCTCTCTTTCTCTGCTTTTTGTTTCGAGAGAGAGAGAGAGAGAGAGAGAGAGAGAGAGAGAGAGAGAGAGAGAGAGAGAGAGAGCACCGAGCGCTGCGTCGTGTTTACACTGGCGAACGAGATGTTTGCGTAATCACCTGCGAAAATTTATACGTCCGTAGGCTGCGCGGATATAACTAAATCCACTTATCTTTTTGCCTCTCTCTCGAGACTTTGTTACATATACACAGATGAAAATCGTCGTCAAGGTCGTCGTCGTTTACGATCGCACACACATACGGATGAGAATATACGAGATCGCGCGCGACGTTGGAATAATATTTTCGCGCGCGCGGACCTTCTGCCCGCGAGAGTGCGTAAGTATGAGAGAAAGAAAAAGGAAAACAACGCGAGGCTATTTTCGGCGCCCATACATACGCGAGGACGTACTCGAGACACTCGGTCGGTCACGTCGATCAATCAGCTGAATCGAGGCACGACTTGTGCGCGGAATTTGCTTCTATTCGGAAAGGAATTAGAGCTAGCTTTATTAAACAATACTGCGAGCGCAGTGCGTTGTTTTTATTGCACCCCCAGTATAAGCGAGTGTATTTAATAATTACGCCCCGAAGTTTTGCCTCGCTGTAAGGCAAACAAAGTCGACGCGTAATTTCGCTTTAATGCAGCTGTATATAACCGGGAGCGTACATATTTTCGTAAGCATCTCTCCCCGCAGCTGTGTCACCGCCGCCGACGCGCTAATTAGAAAAACTCTTTCTCCCCTTCCCCCAAAGAAAACACAGCTCTCGCATAGTGTAAATCAATTACTCGCTGGATACACAAGCGGGCTAGACTTGGAAAATAAACTTCGCGTTAAACTCCGTGTGTCTCAATAGCTGCTGTGACCGATACTTAGACGTTATGAGACAGCGGCTCGCGCTTCGTTTTCTTTCGATTAACCGACTTTGAGTATTGCTCTTATAATACCGCCGGAAAAGCGGTTACACACCTCGATCTCGATCCCGGCAGCCTTGAGCGCGGGAAATATTTAATTGGTGGAAAAAAGTCGCGCGCGAGGAAAGTTTGTCATCCAAAACTCAATTACATAGGGCGCGGCGCGGAGCTGCTCGTTAGGAAAGTCGGAAAAATAATAGCTGCGCGGCGGGAAAAAACAAAGTTAATTCTCTCTCGCAGGCCGCCTGAATAATTGGAGCTAAACATTTTCCGTACGCGGAGCAGCTGCGTAACTGCAGTTAACTTTCACACGCGTCGACTTTTGACGCCGATGCGATTAGACCGCGCGCGAACGCGAGAGAGAAAGAGAGCTTCGAGATGAAAATCCGCTTGTTTTTTCAAATTAAACAACGAGTATAGGCATTCGATGTTGGTTATACAGCGTCGTATCCCTCTCCGCGGCTCTCCACGGAGCGAAGAAGACTCGACTCAGGCAAAGCTCCCCTGTTACTCGCATTAATTAGCGCTAATTAACATTCTCTTTCGGTCGTTTACTGCCTCACCCTAGCCTCGGAGCTTATTCGCCATCGGCGGCTGAGCCTGTACTCTCCGAGCGCGGGGCCGCGAGCTATTAGCCCCGGTGTAACTCGACTGTCACGCCGAGCAAAATTAATTATATTTCCGGCCAGACTGCAGTGCTGCACCTCGCGCTGGCTTATTATTATAAAATCATTAGAACCATTCGGAGCAGCTCTGGAGCGCTGGAGGCGCGATAAGTCCGCGATGATTTACGGCCCCGTGTTACGCGAGCTTTCGCGCGCGCGCGGGGTAAAATATACACACACACACACACACACCTGCACACGGGAGAAAAATGCACCGGCTGAGGGATGCGTTCGTTTTTCACCCGGAGATACAGAGGAGCGCCCTGATTCGCCCATACGTTTCGGAGATTTATGACTGCAGCCGTTTTTTTTTTGAATCGGAGCGTTAAATTGATTCTGTTGCACAACGCGCCCGGTAATCCAATTCGAAGGGTAAGCGCGGCGCAACTCTCGGCAATAACGCGCTTTCAAGCCGTGGTGTCGATTGTTACTCGATCTCGAAAAATTGCAACGCTGTCTTCGATCGCTGGCCGCTCTCGCGTTTCCCCGCTCTCTCTCACCTGTTGAATGCAAAAACGCGACACTCCCCTCCGAGCGAGCTGTTATATACACGGCTCTTTTACTCTCCTGCTTTCAGCGCCCTCGGATCCTTTTACATACCGACGCTGGTGATGCTGTTTTTCTACTGGCGCATCTACAACGCCGCCGTCTCGACGACCAGGGCCATCAATCGGGGCTTCCGCACGACCAAGAGCTCCAAGATGATGGGCTCTAGGTACGTATATTCGACAATGCGAGATGGAATACATTAGATGGAAAGAAGCTTTAGCCGTCCGGTAATTCTCTCCCGTTGACTGACAAGCTTTTTCCGGCAAAAAAGCTCGGCTCCCCCGCATACGGCTATAAAACGATAAAGTATTCGCAGTGTGTATAGGCTTCTTCCGGGTCTCTAATTTTTTCCCTCCCATTCCGCCCCCTTTTTTCACGAGAAGAGGGCAACTTTCCCTCCCTTCTCTCTTACGCGGCGCGTCCCCGAACTCCGTGCCGTAGTATAATACCGAGGACGTCGACCTCTCTCTCTCTCAGAAAATTATATTTCTCTGTTTACGTACGTTTACGATTTATTTTACCGGCGCGATATACGGTTAAGCACACACAGAGAGCGCGTTCCGGGCTAATGTGATTCCGGAGATGGAATTTCCTCGAGATAAGAAACTTAATCGAACGTCGCCCCGGGCGTATTAGGTGATGGTCGCCGCAGTGGAACGGGCCGGGATTGATCAGACGCGCATAATAAGAGTGCATCTCGGCGAGTAAGAGAAAACTAATGCCTATCTCTTTTATGCAGGTTCGACGAGCAGCGGCTGACGCTGAGGATACATCGAGGCCGAGCGAGCGAGTACAACGGCAGCAACGGCAGTCCCCGAAGCAGCGACTGCACCGCGGCCCGCAGCCCGTCGCGCCGCGACCGCATCAAGATCTCGGTCTCCTACCCGAGCACCGAGACCCTCAACACCAAGTGCAACAACACGCTGGAGCGAACGCCCTCGAGGTGCTCCCAGGTCTCCGTTCACTACAGCAACGGCCAGACCCAGAGCCAACTGTGTCCGTCTTCCAGAACGACGCATCTCAAGGTTCGCATAGCGCAATTTTCTGAGAGGGCAAGCTGAGAGCACTTTGCAGTTTTATTTACCCTTAGCGCAAAGCCGAGCCAGTAATCCCCGCCTTTGAAGAAAATTTTTTCCCCGAACCTGCAGCCGCCCCCTGTCGCTCAGCGCGATATCCGTAGACGCGAAATTAAAATCCTCCGGCAGCCCCGCGCGCATTATAATCTGTTTACCGAGAGTCACGCCCGAGTGATCATGTTGTTATTTAGGTCGGAGGCATCGGCAGAGTTGGAAGCTCCAGAAGGCCGAGCCGGCGCAGCAGTTGCGAGAGCCAAGTAACCGGAGACGTCGTCTCGCTCCGGGAATTGACTCCAGGGACGAACGAGGAGAAGCCCCGCGTCATGAAAATGGGCAAGCGAAACATAAAGGCTCAGGTGAAGCTCCCCGCATACTCTCTCGCTAATCCTACTAAACTTGCGCATCTGTATTTTTAAACTCCGCTGATTGAGCCTCGTTGAAGCCAATCGATTGGAACAACGCCCGTTCGTGATTTTTCTCAATCAACGAGTAACCCTTCGATTAAATCGCACGCACGCAGGTCAAGCGCATCCGCATGGAGACGAAGGCGGCCAAGACTCTGGGAATAATCGTGGGCGGCTTCATCCTCTGCTGGCTGCCCTTCTTCACGATGTACCTGGTGCGAGCCTTCTGCCCGAACTGCATCCACCCGACGGTATTCAGCGTGCTATTCTGGCTGGGCTACTGCAACTCCGCCATTAATCCCTGCATCTACGCCCTCTTCAGCAAGGACTTTCGATTCGCCTTCAAGAAGATCATCTGCAACTGCTTCTGCAAGCAGCGAGCGAACACGCTGCGCAGGGGTAGCGACGGCAGCCAACTTACCACGAGGTAACCCTTACATCACCCTCTCGTCTGTCTCACGATTTTCTACTATTATTATTAATATTACTACTGCTACTGTTACGTGTACTTACATGGTCGTTTGTAAGGGATGCTCGCCGGGCTGTGTTCAATCGCTATGGCGTTATCGTGTTAAGTTGTACAAATACAAGTTTAAGAGTCGGAAGTAGCCGCGGCGAAGTGTATCGCCTCGCGAGCATCCTCCCCATCCAAAGAGACGTGTCACGAGTTTTGTAGTAAAATTTTTTCGTACATGAAAGTAGAAGTATAGCGCGTGACAACATTCTTGTCTCTGGTCGTGCTATACGCTTTTGTCACGTACGATTCGTCGAAGAATTTTCACCCTGAATTTTTATATCCGTTTCGATCCTTACAGATTCTTGATAGATATGTGTGGACATATTTTTCTCTCTGTACATTTTATACATATTGTATTTGATATAATGTCATTATTATTATTGTGATAATATAACATGTTTTAATAATTATGTGCTCCTCCGTTAAATGTTGATCAGTGTATCTCAACAACGATTTCACGCATGTAGTAAATTCATCGTCGTTTGAAAAAAGCCCCAGTAGAAAAAGATCCTTTGAAGAATCGACATACAGACTCGACAGCGTCTGTACCACGATTTTCTGGGCGAAGTGCGAGCACGGTTTTCTCGGCGAAAAATGGTTTGGCACTTCCTAGCGTAACGTTCCGCGGAAAACTGTCAAGAAGCTTACTCTTTTCAACAATAGCAAGTTTGTCGCTGAACTTTTAAAAGTAATGTAACTTTACGTGTTCTTCAAAGCTGTCGGAAGCATTTCAAGGTTGAATCGCACCATCTCTCCTATACCTATGTGGTGTATTAGAGAAGTTGAATTAAGGTGAAAAATATAGAATTTCTTCGGGGCGCGCTACACTCAAGTGTAAATAAACTTCTTCTTTTTATCGTTTCTGCAAACGCTGCTGTCGGCCAACGATAAGCGACTGTTTTAAAGGAGCAAAAATTGTTTCTTGTTGCTCTCATATCGGCGCTTTCCGTTTCTGAAAACGCTGCAAAAATAAAAGTTCTAATTAAAAGCAATCAACGGCAGAGAGCGAGAGAGAGAGAGAGAGAGGGCCATAACCATTTATTTGCCGGGAAAATCCCGACAAAAGTCTCCGCAAGTCCAGCACGTGAACGAACGAACGAAAAAAGTAAAACTGTCTCTCGAGAGGAGGCAGCCTGCAATCCAATTCGAGAGAAAGTTGACACATGAGTACATCCATAGTCTGTGTGCAGTACCTTTGGCATCGCATCGCATCATCGTTGTTCTCCCTGTACTATATTCGATGGCTGTCTGATCCGTTGGAGCTGAATAAACTAAAGCTCGCGAAGCTTTGTTTACAAAGCTGCAAAAAAACTTAAGCTATACAAACAATACGACAATGAATGATTGAACGGCGGGACTTTGTAGATTTCGTTTTTCAGGAACGAGCGGAGCCCCGGCCGCGCGAGATGCGGCCCGTCGCAGGGCCTTTCGATCGAGGACTCCGACCCCGATCACGGATCTGACGCCAACGTCCAATCGCAGAGCGACTCCAGATGACTGTAGCACCTCGGGCTCGGCGCGCAGTGCCTCACCCTGAGCCTCCTGGCGGCGCCTGTGGTGGACCAGGCGGGCAGCGACGCCGGCGGCGAAGTCAGGCGCAGGGTATCCTTCGGGGCCGTCGAGATGCGCCGGGCCGAGAACGAGGATCGAGCCGACGATGATCACGCCAAGCAGCAATCGGACGACCATCTCGAGCGAGTCGCCCTCGTCGCGGACGACGAGGCCGTCGGCGATGGCGCCGGCGCGAGTAGGCGATCCTCGAGGCTAGGACAGCTGCACCGGAGCTGGGATTAGGCTGTCTGAATGCTTCACCAGCGTACGAGGTTCGTCGCGAATTTTCAGCGAAATACGGCGCATGCGATATAGTGTTTGGCGCGAGGCTTGTAGGGCGAATTGATAATGCGTTAGACGGTGCGCGAGGAGACGCGCGACTGCTCTCATTGACTGTATACTCGTTAGTGAAGTCATGCGGGCGGCTTAAGCCAGTGAACTCGGAGCAGCGAGTTTCGGAAGACGCTTTGAAAATTAACGGGCCGAGAGCCTCACAGACAGCCGACTCTCTCACGATCTGTCCCTCGCTCTCCCTCTGCATGCCCATTGTTTGTACTGCTTCATGCTGAAAGTACCACCAACGAGAGGGCAATGAGGCAAAAGAGGCTCGAGAGGAGAATTCTGTTAATAAGTCGATAAATGCGTTATATATATGCCCTCTGATGTGGGCACGCGAAAAGCCTCGATTTGGTATTTAAGCTGTGTACGAGGTTGACGTAAGATTTACGCTCTCAAATATTTATCCCCGCATCGATTTCGCCCGCGTAGTACGGAGGGGTCGATACGACGACTAATATTTTAGGGCTTCAATCGCAGGCTTTTTTGTGCCCTGTTTAAAAATAGCTCGAAGCTTATTACGCTTGAATTATTCAGATGATTGTGACTATTTCTATTTCGCTTCCAGCCAGAGACGTAGTACGCGGTGGTGGTAAAAAGCGCAACGAGTTGAAAGTTCTCCTAGCACCGGAAACGTCATTCGGATACACGCCAAGTTTAATAGCATTTGCGCGGCTTCTCGAACTACGCGAAGTAACGCATAATAATTAAACCCGCGTAGGTGGGACCCATATAATAATTCTCTACTGTTTCAGGTGCAAGAATTCCAGGCAGTCGCCCAGAGCCGTGCTCACACACAAAGTTTCGAGCGAAGAAGAATTACGAGGAAGAGTAAAAATACACGTAAATTTGAAAAAAGAAGTGTTACAAGTGTTACAGTGTATACAAGCGCGCATAGCCAAAGCACAAACCGTATAAATATGTCGGAAAAGTATACATAAATATTATGAATAATGTTACTGTCGACGGGTTTTGTCTGATTTTTTCATAATGTTTAACTTTGCCGGTGAGCGCGGAAAGACGCAAAGAACAGAAAAAAACATATACACATATATAGCTGCTGTGCGGTTGATCGATGCTACACGTTCCGATATATTGTATACAATATAGGGTCTTTGCGTTTACAATGGTCATTTTGCTAACTTGTCCGCTTACTGGGCGCAGCCCTGCCCTTTTTTAAAAGCGATCGGAGAGCGCGATCCTGTATAAACTATACTGAGTTTCCGAAGAATGTT
The DNA here is from genome assembly GCF_009193385.2 of Nasonia vitripennis. Classification (NCBI taxonomy): domain Eukaryota; kingdom Metazoa; phylum Arthropoda; class Insecta; order Hymenoptera; family Pteromalidae; genus Nasonia; species Nasonia vitripennis. Next base: position 1,352,434 of record NC_045760.1, read on the forward strand.
ACCGAACTTTAAAGAAGACAACAAAATAATGTAATTTTAATCGTATAAATACAAAGAAAGTTGTGAGAATTTACGTCAGCCGAGTCCGTTTATTCTCAACCCTGCCGGCAACGATCCACCATTTATTCTTTTTTGGTTTTCCTATTATTCAAATGTTTGCTTTATCTCCGTAATGAAAGCTCAATCCCGCAGATCAACAGAAACTTCAATTCAGGCGGAGGCGGAGACTACGTCTATTTTCGCCTCGTAACAGAAAAGCCAAACACGAGCAGTTTGAGCGATAACTCGAAGCCACCACAATCAGGAGCGAGCCCCTTAAAAAAAGCCTACAGAGGACTTGAAATTCTCGACACTCCCAATCGTTGTTCTTGCGGCTGCTACCCGACCAAACTTCCGTTTGAACTTCGTCCTCGCGCAGCGGAAGCTCGTATACTTCGCTGACAGCCTGCGGGTCCTGCTAATGACGCCGAGAGCCTTCGGGCGCCCGCCGGCAAGTCTCTCTGCGATCGATACGCGGGTGCGCAAGTGACAAAGCTTTTCCCAAGAGAACGCACCTATACTCTACGCGCGCGCGTGCCTGTGTGCACTGTACCCGTTGAGGTATTTGGAAAAGTTGGCGACCGCGTACATCGGCTAATTAGCCAAAGCGATAGCGGCTCGCGCTCGTCGAGTTGTAAGTGCGGCGACGACGTCGTCTCTCTGTGGATTCGTCGCCGCTGCAGTTTCTGTGTACTCGCGTCGATGTGTATGTTGCGACGCACGAGGATTCCGATAGGGGAGGGGAAACTCGTCGGATGATCTGAGAATTAGCGTCGACAATGCTGTCAGACGGAAGATCAACAGCTTCGAGGCGCGTAATCCGCGGGATGACATGGCTTTTCTCGGAAACTCGACGTATTGGCACAAGGTATTATAGTTTCGCGCAGCGCTTCTGTTTACACGTTCGCAGTCCGCCCTTTTTGTCTGTTTGAGTGAACGTTGGCGCTTTATTCATTCGCTGCAGTAGCGAACTGCTGTAAATCAACACTGTTTATCCAAGCAGCTAGCCTTGGCTAAAGCAAGCGGATATGTGACACGTATACGTATATATAGCGAGGTGTACAGCGCAACGTCCTCAAGTTTTGATTACAATTAAGGACCTTATTAAAATAGGTCAACAAGTCTCCCTCGCTCGCTGCAACCGATCGTGGCTCTTGGCTCGAAATTTATAGTGGATATAATACGTGAACGGTGTCTCGCGTGAACTTTTAAAATTATTCTAATTCTCTAAATTCGCTTGAACGTCAAGCGACGAGTATCGGAGCCATAGGTATAATTCCATTACTCGAATTCGTGTAACTTCGTGAAAGCCCTATCAGGGGAACTTTGGCGCAAGTTCGCCTAATAGAACTTAACAGTCCTCCTAAATATCATCACAATGTAGCCCCGTTTAAATCAAAGTCATTTTGTCAGCCCGTTGAAGTTTACGAAAACTATAGTCGCGAGTGTGCCGTGTTATTGTTCCTCGCTTTTGTCGAGAAACGTTACTTCTGCTCGAGATTCGAATTTGAAAGAGCGATTAAAAGTTACAACTTACACGCCCCACTCTCGATTTTCACTTCTCGACTAGCTCGATCGCGATAAAGTTTTTCGAAAAAACCCAGAATTTCCGGATATAGCCCTCGGAAGAGAGATGGCGCGGATAGTCCTTTCATTAAAAATATACTCGCGCCGGTCTGCCTTATTTTCATTGCGCTCGAACACGCGACATCGGCTCCTCGAAGTACTTCGAGCACCGAGCTCTCGCTGCGTACAAGTACAAGCCCGCTCCGCATTCCTATACATCCTAAAGTTCTGGCCCAAATACGTGCAAAGATTAATTAGTAAACGCGGAACTTTTCGCGAGCGAGCGAGCGCGCTGTTAAGTGAATTTAACTCTTGAACTTTAATGAGCTAAAGAACTTGCCTTATTGCAGTCGCATAAATTTCCATTGTTTATCGCCGCGACGCGTTCGCAAATATACGCCCTGCTAAACGGAAGCCGCAGACCGCGCAATGAAAAGCTCGAAATTATTTTCCCGCTGCTCGATAGGATTCTATACTCCGCCCTATATAGCCGAACGACGGCGGTCGTGCTCCAATTGAGCGAGTTCTCCAGCTCTTCTGCCGATAAGCCCTTCAGGAGCCGGTGAATTGCGCGCGGCATCCTTCGCAGAGGGAGTCCGCAAAGCTCGCGGGCCTGCAGCCGGATCTTTAGTTTTGCTCGGCTTTGATCTGGGCCAAGTGTCCCCAGCCAGTCACGGCTGTGTCGCTTGATTTGTCTCTCGAGTTCTCGAACGTTCGCGGACACAGCGATCGGCTATGCACAAACGAATCGTTGATTGAGTTACGGAAGCGGACTGGAATAAAGCGGAAGAACGTTAGAGTTATAATTACACTTATATCGCGCTGATGTTCGCCCATCGATTTCTCTCCCGCGTGCATCTCTTAGACGCGTCATTGAATATTTCAGTCGCGAGGATCTCTCTCTCTCTCTCTCTCTCTCTTTCGAAATAAAGCGTGAAAAATGCTTATGCAAACAATTATGCGCCGGCCGCGCGCAGTGATTTCAAATTTCCAGCGACACGGGATAAATACAGTTATTATTCAGCTCGTTCCCGTCGTATCTCCCTCGGCGCGCAACAGTCGACGCCCACAGCGTGTGTGCACTGTATACGTATACACAGCGAGGCAGTTTTCAGGGCGAGAGGAAGATAGAGGCCGAGAGAGTCCCTCCGCTTTATTAGCCTTCGCCATAAAACTCATCCCATGAATAATTCACGGCTTATCAATTAAAAGGGAACGCGACGCCGAAACGCTCTAGTTTTATGCCCACTTCGAACGACTTCGGCGCAATATAAACACACGCCGCAGCTCCCCCGTACTTCGTGCGCGTGTGCGTCCGCGGTTAAGTGGATCATTGAAATAATTTCTGGAAAAAACTTTTATCTCCCGCATACGACTCTTACGTTGGATCAATCATTTTTTTGTCAGCAAAGTTCGCGCCGTGAAAAGCTCGCTGCGACAGGGGACTATATACAGCCTTGACCTACAGAGGGAGGGAGAGGGGAAGCTTTTGAAAATCAGCGAATGCAAATGCATCGCGTACGCGGAGGGGAAAAAAGGGAAGAAAAGCCATTGTTTCCCGCGGGGGCGCGACGGAACACACGCAATATTGCGTCGTCGGACACACACGCGCGCGCGCGCTCGGCGATTTGCAATTGAAAGAAGCACGCTAGTTTCCTTCAGGAAATGTAGCCGGACGTCCCGGTGAAAGCAGCTCACGTGCGCGTCCCATTTTCAGCTCCGCCCCGGAGATAGAAAGAGAGAGAGAGCTAGACTAATCTGCATTTTCACGCGCTCGCGGAATGCTATGTATTTCGACCGGTAATTTTCGAGGATTTTGAATATTTCATACACAGATATATATGGGGGGCCACGCGCGCTTTTTTCGAGAGCTTTTCCTTGTTACGGAATTTGCTCTCCTCGCCGCTTTTTTCGGCTTTCCCTTTCTCCGTTTCGGACGCGTTGCGAAAGCTTCTCGGATTTTCGTCGTCGTACGCCCGCCTCGTCTGGCCGATCCCGGACGTTACTACTGCTTTCCAGAAATCAATGCGATTCAATCTTGTATATAAACGCGGACTAGTATCTCGGCGCATAACTTCTGGCTACCTTCGCGCGATTAGGACGTTCGATAAGAACAAGGGACTCGGGCGCGCGAATCGGCAATCGATATCCGCAATCTTTTCCTCCGCGAGCGCAGCGGGAGAGAGAGAGAGAGAGAGAAAGGAAGAGATAATCCGAGCTTATTCCAATGAGAATTTCATGCTGATTCCGCTATACCCCGAACACAAGCGCGTCGTGCATAGTGGATACGAAAATTTAAATTTGTAAAACCTGTTCATAATTCAATCTTCCCGCTGCCGCGTTTACTTACGCAGCCGTGTCATTTTCCCTCGCACTCTTTCTCTATCTGTCTCCGGGCTCTTTTTAATTCATTTCCCCTGTCTCGAGCCGCAGAGAGCAGAGCAGTCCCTTGGAGGATATCGAGTGTATTACGCGACTTTGCTTCCCGCGCGCTTGATGGGACGACGCACCGGGGACTGCCTGAATTTTTTAAAACTCCCGCCACGTGAAATCATTGCCTCCTGGTGGGACGCGCGTCTCGCCTCTTCCTTTTGCTCGCTCGACTATACGTGTATAGCTACGAGTGACTCTAACTCGGGAATTCCGTTCACGCGCTCGATATCGCTCACACGGATTTCTCTCCAGCTCGATCGCCCTTTCTCATTTCGCACGGCTTTGTCTCTCTTCCACTGACCGACCGAGCGAGTCCCTCTGTGTCGTCTCTCGCTTGGCTAAACATCCGATTCTTTTTTTTTTTTTTTTTTTTTTTATGTATTCTCTTTCGCTTTTTCGACTTTCAGAACGACTGTATTACGGGGGGCGAGCTTTCGTGGAATTTTATCTCGCAAAGTATTTCATCGAGCCACTTTAATTAAATATCGCTGAAACTCGTTGGGGCGCAGTATATGGCCTCAATTTTTCGAGAGAGCAATCTCCATCCGTCGCAGTTTAATATATTGGACTCGAGTACCGGAAAATTAATATTAAAATTTAGCGAGTTATCCGAAATTAGCCATCGCTGCGATGCTGTTGTAATTCAATATCGCCGTCACCTCGAATTTCCGCGCGGCAAAACGTTACACGTGCAAAATCGATCGCTCCTACTGCACACCGATCTGTAGTGGGCGTCGTATTCGGAAGTAAAAATCAAACGCGGGCCGTAGCTTTATTTATATGGCATTTTTCTTGTTAACTCGCAGAAGCGAATACCTTATCAATCCGAGATTTATCTTCCCATCGCAGTACCCGGGAAATATACGACATCGAGGAATGAATAACGATGCTTCGCCACGAATTTGGGACACGAAAATAAAGTCAAGTGCCAGCTACGATGTCGATAAGATTAACAGGTTTGTGGAAAATAAATGTTCAGACTCTATACGATAGTTGAATTTCTGTTTTTTTCTTTTTTTTGCTTTTGGTCTTTTACAAAAGATCTTTTATTATATTGTCGTTCCTCGCGTTTGTCGATCAGTCCTCTTGCTCTATGGGTATATAACGTCAATTTGCTCGTCGGGATATATCGGCTTGTACAAGGTACATATATAATGTCGCAATAAACGGAGGTAAACAGGTTCTCGAGGAGAAATTATTACATTGCATTTTGATTGTTTGATCGTCGCAGGCGTGTGTAGTGTCTGTTTGCTGTGTGACGCGCAGTGAATCGTTAACTCGCGTGACATTTTCGACATAGGGTAGACACTCGGTTCCAATTATTTTCCGTCCACGCAGTCGATCGAATGGCAAAGTGTACATATACGACTATAACGTGCTAGATTCTAGTGTTGATCGATCGAATGATAATCGACTCCAACTCTTATATTACTAAAATACAATCAAACTTCCCAACATCGTCGCTATGGATGCGCGCTACGGTAACGTACGTCGTTACGATCCTTTTTATAAGACCGAATAAAGACTTTGATTTATAAAAGGATCGCAATCCGTGCGCTTGCCCAGGAAAACCAACACCTGAAAAAAAAAGTGAATAAATAAGCCCCGCAATAATTCAATTCGGAAAAACCATCGATCCCCATTGATCCGCGCATCCACCGCGACTCGTACATACGCAAACTCGCTCGCACGCAGACCTGCCGACTCAGGCCTCGGGCAGGTTGGTAGCCAGCACGCGGAAGCCGTCCTTGTCGGCGACGTAGTGCACCTGCTGCAGCAGCCCGTTCGCGTCGATGTAGCTATAGGCGCCCCGGGTCGTTCCGTCCAAGGACCGGGACTCGGTCTTGGCGCTGGTGTCTCCGGTGTAGCTGTACTCGTACCGGCCCAGCGAATCCTGGGTGTGCCGCATCGAGCTGTGGATCAGCGGCAGCGGCATGGCGTAGAGCTGCGGGACCACCGTGTACTTGACGGGTCTGCGCAGGAAACTGCCGTCCCGCTCGTCGTCCTTGGCGGAGTCGAGGACGATGGCGTTGCTGGGACGAGGCGCCGGGATGCTGCGGGCCTCCTCCGGGGACAGGAGGTAGGGGCTGCGCTGTCGCTGCTGGGACCTCGGCTGGTAGTCGTAGTTCTCCTGCGGCTGCTGCTGCCACGAGTAGGACTCGGCCCTGCGCAGCTGCTCGAGGTGCCGCTTCTTGGCCAGGGCGACCTCAGGCGTGTCCTGGACCGGGTTCAGGGCGTTGGGGTTGGGCAGGTTGCTCGCGTGCACTCGGAAGCCGTTCTCCGCGTCGGCGGTGTAAGAGACCGTCTGCATGAGGCCGTTGGCGTCGATGTAGGAGTAGCCTACAAATACATTTTTATCCGAATCAGTTATATTCAATTAAATTCTGTACCTAGATTATATTTTTCGCTGAACATTCAGTATTTTTTTATTGGAAACGCTGCGTTTTAATTGAATTACGCGGAATGGATTTACGCGTGCACAGCAACGTGTAGTGGAAGTAATAGCCGCCCCTTCCCGGAAAAACTGGCGGTAATCTCCAGGTAAAGGGGTAACGAAGGAGCGATTAAAGCTCGCATCGCCATTACGCGAACTCGGAATAAAAGAGCTGAGAGGAGCGGATATAAACAGCCTCGGATCGACGAGCAAAGTAGGAGTAGGACGAGGCGTCGATCGATGACACGTCGCTTCTCTCTCTCTCTCTCTCTCGCGCGCGCGCGCGCGGCGATCATAATCATCGTCGTCGTGCGCTGCAGCACTGGCAGCAGCTCACCGCATCGCACCAATTACGGCGGCTTTCTCATATCCAGCCGGGCATTCGTATGCGCGTTAATTGACTACATTGTAGCATTGCCCAACTAATTTCCCACAGCTATAGCACGCGCTACTCCTTGTAATCCTCGCGCGAGTGTGTGTGTGGGGGGGGGGGGGGGGCGGGGAGCAGGGATGTACAATTAGCGAGTACACTTGATTGGCCTAATTGAATCGCTCCGTCGCGCGCGTCTTGGCGGGAATCGAGTTATCCGCAGACTTGGTCGGAATCGGCCGATAAAAATAGCGCCCTCGTCGCTTTGCATAATAATTGCGCGTATAGTTACTCTGCGCACACACGTGGCCCGTCCGTAATATCCGCTGCGGAGAATATTCCAGCGAACGGCTGCGCATATACACCGTGGATTTTAATAATAAAATAAAAATCCGCCAAGTAGACAAGCTGAATAATTCACATCGGCTCGTGTAGAGACACCCCCGCAGGCGAGTGGGCGAGACGTAATACACGACACGCGTTATATTACGATCGCTGCGCACGCACTCACCGCCTCGAGTGACGCCGTTGAAGCTGGACTCGGACTTGGCGTGGTGGGGCCCGGTATAGCCGTACTGATAGGCGCCGCTCACGGCGTTCTGCGTGTGGTACTGCGTCGTCGCCTTGGACTTGCCCCAGCTGTCCTGCGGTGCGCAGAGGACCGCCTCTGCCAGCAGCAGCAGCAGCAGGAACCTCTTTGTCGATTGCTGGAAGGATTATCGATGTTCCACTGAGATTTGCTTTACGACCGCCCGCGATTTATGGGCCAACTCGCGGCCAATTATGAAAATTGCTCGCTCGTGTGTACTTGTGTACTTATCGCCGAGTGAGAGAGAGAGAGAGAGAGAGAGAGAGAGAGAGAGAGTAAGAGAGGATTGTTTACGATTATTATTGAAGAAACTAGGCTGCGGAGCCGAAAACTTCTCGAGAAATACGACGTAGGAGCGAGTAATAAACCCGCGCGTCATCTCCAACCGCGGAAAATTGTACGTCAAGCACATACTTCGCTTGCCGAGATATCCCATTACGAGGGAAGCATCGCTCGGCGAGATTATTCGTTTTTACGCCACGATCGCGCTGATCGAACTTTCGGAAGCTTCGCGCGCGTATTGCGAAATCGGTCAACGAGGCATCGCGTAGGTGATATACGTATATTTGTACGGTTATTTTTCATCGGAGACAGCGCAAGGTATCTCCCGCTCTGTTTTCCAAGATCGCGCGCGTCCTTAACTACCCTCTCTCTATCTCTCTCTCTATCTCTATCTCTATGATAAACCGAAGCAAAAATTAAAGAGAATGAAAACTCACGTTGACCATGTTTTTCCGGGATTACAGGAGGAAAATAGCAGCTATCTCTCTTTTCCGCCTACACTAGCTCGCGAAGAGAAAACTATCCGACGACTGCGGAGTTGACCGCTTGCAGTATAGAGAAGCGTTAGGTCGGCGCCGGGCGCACTTATATAGCGGCAGATGCTCCCTCTCTCCTCCCGTACGGGCCCTTTACGCGCGCGTATGCACGCGGCCCAAGAGGTAGGAGAGAGAGGGAGAGAGAGAGATGAGTCCCACGGCGGTGCAACACTCGGCCACAAATCACCGCGCGCTCGATTTCCACGCAGATAAATCACGCTTTATTGGCCGCGGTGCGTATGCGTCCGAGCATTGTTTTTCGTGTTATTATATATACCTGCCTGTTGATACGCGCTCGCGATAGAGGACACGTTACAACGCTCGTCCTGTTTTCCAGCTCTTTCTTTCCGATAATGCAGCCTATCACCCGTTAGGTCGTTAATCCTCGAAAATATGCCCATTATAAAAGACTCGTCGCTGCAGCGCGTGGATTATAGTTTTGCCGCAGCGATGATAGCGCTTATCGTAACTATATTTATTATATACGAAGCCCGCCTGCGCGTCGCAAGCTCATCGATTTTTCTCTCACCCCGAGAGCTTTGCGCCGCGTTAATCCACGCGTGTTAATTCTGCTTACCCACTCGATTAACCGAGTCTATAGAGCCGGAATTAAAATTTAGCTAATATTACCTCGCGCTTGCTGATATACGGTTACGCGAGCGCATATATATATATATATATATATAGTCTCGCGTTGCGAACTCCAGCCGAAATTCCAGAATCCGAGTATCGCAGAGCCCTCTCGTTCGACATAACGGTGTGTATGCGGTCGCTCTCTAGCTCTATCTCTCGAGTTTCGTAGATTCGCCGCGGATAAACGTAAGGGATGCTCTTATCAATTGCGCGCTTCAGTGTACCGTAATTCTCCAGCTTTTATGTCTCTCGTGCAAATTGAGACGTTGATTGTGCACGCCGGGTTTTTCAATCGAATTAAAACTCGCGCGCGTTTCAGAACTTGCCGCGTATGGAGCTAAAATACGAAATTGCTCTACGCCCCCCACGCGTTACGTACGGCAAATTTTAGAGCGCTGCAATACCGTGTGATGTGAAAGTACACGATAAACAAGGGAACGCAACGTTTGATTATCGGACGCGCTTCGCGCAAATTTTTAATTGCCCGCCCACGCACCAAAGAGTTCGCCAACTCCGTCTAATAGCGATAGCCGACTGATTAATTGGATAGAATTCAATCGGTCTCGATATCGCTTGTGTTACATTATTGCTCTGAAGGAAGAGGTAGATAAAGCGTCAGGCGCAGGCCGCAAAAGAACGGGACGAGAGTGCGAGTGACGCGGCGGGTAAAAGTGTCTGGTTTTTCCGTAATCGAGCCGCCGCTCGTTTTCTTATTCTGTTACGCTTCGAAATCCCGTTTCAAAGGGCTAATTTCTCGCAATTCTCTCACATAGTTGTATATCGATTGCGTAAATCGGCTGATCTATTGTATAAGTAAATTAAACGGCAGTATAGTCGGTTATATAAATCGCGAGCGCGAGATAATGAAGCCCATTAAACGCATAAACTGCAGCGAGAGAAAAAAAGGAGTATATAGGATACACATCAGTCAGTTTCATTCCGATCCTCGGCAAATCGCCGCGAGATTCCGTCGAACAATGCGCGCGTGGGTGTGCATATACGCGTTGGACGCGCGACATTGGCACGAAAAGGAGAGAGAGAGAGAGAGAGAGAGAGAGAGACGAGAAAATAAGACAAATTGCCCGCGTATTAAGCGTGTTTACTTTAATTGCTTTTTTTTCTACTCTATACACAGCTCTTATCAATTTTCTCGTCCGACGACGACGACTGCTACGCAGCTGCGCTCTGTACGTGGGGGTAATTTTATTTTCTCCGCGTCAGTCTATAGGTGTCGACGAGGCCTTGGAACGAAAGTGTCTTTTTTCATAATTTATGCGCGCAGCTTACTCCATTCTGTTGCTTTTGGATCTGACGCTGAGAGCATCGCGCGCGTGTATTCGCGAGTGGATGTGTGCGAAGAAAAAAATTCTTCGCGAATGAAAAACGACTCCGGAAAAGGGCGCGGCTGTGGATAAATTCGAACGTGTTTTCACTCGGCGCTAGAGTGTCTCTTCCTTTTTCAAGCACTTTATACGCGTAGTACAGCGCTAATAACGTCGATTTATATAATCCACTTCGATTCCTCTCTCTCTCTCTCTTTGCGCTTAATGCTCGGAGGTACACGCGCAAGCGCGAAATGGAATTTATGGCCGATGCTCCTTTCGCGCGCTCGATAATGTGAAATCTACTTTTGAAAAAAAAAAAAAAACAAAAAAAAATCTTATCTCAAGCGACTTGCCGACTTTCGCACTTGGCGTCATTTTCGGCTTCGTCTGTCTTGTCAAGCGCTTTGGGTGATCGATCCACGCGCTCGGCATCTTAAAATTATAATCGATACGCTTGAAATTTAACGCGGAGCTGAGCTCGATCCTCGTTGAAATTCCAGGCCGACTTTGACGAATACCTAACTCGCGCACGCATCGACTGCGCTACTGTAGGAGTAAATAGATCGCGAGCCACTCAGCAGGCGCTCGCTCTTTACTTTGTAATTCAAGAAAGCTCTCCCTCTCCCTATATCTCTCGAGAAGTCGATCGGCTAGATGACAACGAGAATAGGGCGTAGGTTTATAAACTGCACATAAAGTGCGGAATTCAAATGCGCGTAACGGGTGTGCTGACCATTTCAATTTTTGCAGCTCGACATCATCGCTGTTTGCTTATCCAACGCCGACGTTTCCCCTTTGTTTTTCCGACCGGCTGGCTCTTCTTTGGGCTGTAAGTCAGCTATGTAATTGCGGAAAGCCTGGGATAAAGATGTCGACGTAGGTATCGGCCGCAGTTTTAATTACGCGACGTTTACGCGCGCTTTTTTTGCTCGCATACATAAATCTAGAGAGCGAGGAATCTCTTCCGGGCGCGTAGAGGCAACCTGTTGATATAAATTGGAAAAAAAAAGGAAGGAGAGGAAACCTCGCGTGTGCAGCGACAGCGGCAGCATCGATCGCTTTAATAAAGCCCATTGTGCGCGTGCGGTGCAGTCGGGGAGCGCAGCGATAAGAGAACGAGGCGGCGCGCAGATAGGGATAAAAAAAGGCCCGGTTGCATTATCGGCAGGAATTATAGCGAGAGGGAGCAACGTTCTGCCCCCCTTTTCTCACTCTCTCGCGGCGCGGAGAGTAAGCACGGCAGAAGAGAGATATAGAAGTAGCCGCGCGCGTACAGGAGGTATGCGGAGACGCTCGCATAAGAGGCCCTGGCTTTTACGAGGCTCTTACTTACGTTTCACCCTCGCGCGCGCGCACTCGTCATATTTTATCGCCGCCGCGCGTTCTTTTCTCTCTCTCTCTCGGACTTTTTGCTACAGCGCGAATGGAAATTAGTCGAGTGCTTTCTGATTTTCCGCCCGAGCTCGTCGGATGCTCGCGTGGGCGCGTCTTTTATTTCGGAAAATGCGCGCGTAATGCTGTATATAACCGTTAATACGACCGATATTCCGAGGGAAGTTTGTCCCTGCATGGCCTTCCTTTTTATTACGCGATTCCTCTCATTTTGCTCGCGGTTAAAATAAGAACTCGCTCGGTCAATTACGACGAGATTTCTTCGCTCTCGATTAGCCGGATAAACAGAAAGAGTGCGGGAGGGAGAAGCTCGGCGCCGCGTTAACGCGAGCCGGGGAACGAGATGCACATCCAATCTTTCCATCCCGTCGGTTTCAACCCCAGCATTAGATTCCCGTACGCGCACGGCAGCAGCCATACGTTATAGCCGCCCACGCGCGCGTATACACGAGAGATCTCCGCGTCTTTTCAGCAGCGCCGGGGCAGCGAATGAGGAACGGCGAAGGAAGAAGAAGAAGAAGAAGAAGAAGCATCCGAGCTCGCAACTCGGCTCTGCGGCGAAAACAGGATCGCGGAAGAACAAAAGATCCTTGCTTTCCTCGCGTAGCGAGCGAGTGCTTTATGCCTCGGCTTCGCAGCGATACTACCACCTCCTTCTGTAAATCTAATCGCGCAGCTCTGTATATGCGCTCTGCTCTTATCCTCTCTTTATATGTATACGCCAAGAGAGTATACTCTGATAGGGGACGCGGTAATAAATTCGCCGGCCGCCGCTACACATTTCTGCGCGACTGATTTACCGTGACAGACGCGAGGATCTCATGAATTTCACGGATTTCGTGATACCTACTGGACTCGGATTTATCGGGCGAGCTTTTTTGCGCTCTCCTTCTGTAGTCCGACGCAGTAGGCTGTACGGAGCAGCTCGACGATTCACGTGTGCGGAAACGTTCGACAGTCGCGCTGATCGCCTCGTTGTCAAGATTCTAACGTAATTACGGCAGTTGCCAGAGAAACGATTAATACTCGACGACTCGGAGCGCGGCTAGTACACACACGTGTCATACAGTGGGCGAATGACGTCGGACGAGAATAATCGATTCGAGTGACGTCTGACGCAGTGGAGTGCGTTTCGAGAGAGACTTTGCGGCGCAGGTATGGGTACTCTGAGTTATGGGAGTCACGCTCGCAGCAGGTTGATGCTGTGCGCTCCTCGAGAGAGAGAGAGAGAGAGAGAGAACTTTTTAATGCTTCTCTCTTGCTCTCGAGAAAAATCAACGCTCGCGTATTAAGAAGCTGTTCCCTCGACCTTTTTTTCACACTCCTCGTCCTCCGCAGCGGCGGCGAGGGTGAGAGCTCATTGCCGATCATTAGGGCCGCCGCTGATGCGCTATCGAGGTGTTCATATCGCGCTACCGACGACGAGGTCAGGTCACGATTACGGCTTCTCTTTTTCCCTTTCCTCCAGCGCACGGGGCCGGCTGCAGAGATTATCTCGGCGCGGGACTGCCTTGAAGAATGGATCGCCGCGGAATTTGCATGGGTTTTTCTGGGAAGCCGCGGCCGGGAGTCACGCGCCGGCTCGTAAAACGAACAAGTTCTCGCGCGTAATCATAACAAAGCCAATATGCCGTAACGAAATTACCAGCAGAAGCTCCCGCGCGAGGCCTCGTAACGTGGAAATTTACTATGCGGACGCGATTGGATTCCCGAGCGAGAGGAAGCAGAAGAAGAAGAAGAAGAAGAAGAAGCGAGTGAGCTAAACTCAATTTTAATCAGCGGTGGCTGATGACTCCATTTCGAAAATATGCTGATACGCAACCGCGAAGATCCGACGTCTCGCTCGCTGTGACAGCTATGGCGAAGTAACGGGAAAGAGATATAACTTTACGGCGCTGCGTGCAATTTCCGCCCGGTATAATTTTCAGTTGCATTTGAAATTCAATCACCGACAAATTGTCATTTGAAACTGCACTTCGAGTGAGTGAGGGGAGAACGAGAGAATACTGAAGGCGCTTTAAATATGTGATTTTTTTTTTATTTATATCACAACGCGGCCATCGTGCGCGTACATATTTGTAGAAAAAAGAAAAAGAGTTGTACAATGAAGAAACGACGACGACAGTGCGTGTAACGACTGGACAATGAACACACACTGCACACACACGCTGGGAGCCTCTGCGGCAGCTCGGCGCCGACGGAGGCTCAGTTGCGCGCGCGCGAAAAGTCGGAGTTGTCGCGAAGGCAACTCCTCTTCGAGAGTCCTCGCGACTGGGACTGTTAGCGGTGACAACAACGATTATGGGGCGAGCTTAGGCGCTCTCCACGGAGATGGCGTCGTTCTCGTTGGCGGGGGCGATCGGAGCGGGCGCGGGTCCAGCCGGGGCGAACTCGCTGGGCAGGATGGCTTCGGTGTGGATGGCGGCCGGGGCGGCCGCGGCGGCGTAGAGGGGCTGGTGGAACTCCTGGATGATCTTGGCGCCGTTGTGGATCTGGAAGCGGGCCTGGTTCGAGGTGGCCAGAGGAAGCGACTCGAAGACGGGGGCGGCGATCGGGGTCGAAATCTCCTCGATGATCTTGGCTCCGTTGTGCACCTGGAAGCGCGACTGGCTGCTGGTGGCCAGGGGCAGGTGCTGGGTCACGGTCTTGACGATCGGGGCCGGGGCTGCGGCGTAGGCGAAGAAGCTCGGGCGGCTGGCGAATTCCTCGTAGATCTTGGCGGAGCTGGCGGGCAGCGGGGCGGCGTAGGCGGCGATTCCGCGCTTCTTGCGGTAGAGCAGACCGGCCGGGGCGGCGAGCAGCTGCTGGGAGATGATCTTGGCGCCGCTGTGCACCTGGAAGCGGGACTGGCTGCTGGTGGCGATGGGCAGGGCGGCGTGGGCCACCGGGAGGATGGCCGGGGCGGCGTAGGCGATGCCGCGCTTCTTCCTCTGGTGGCTGAGGGCGGCGAGGGTGGCGCGCGAGTGCTCGGCCAGGTGGGCGGCCTTGACGGCGGCTACGTCGGGAGCGTCGAGAGGCACGGCTCCGTCGACGGGGATGTTGGTGCCGGCTGCGCGGAATCCGAACTCGTCGGCGATGTAGTTGACGGTCTGGAGGATGCCGTGGGCGTCGACGTAGCTGTAGGCGCCGGTGGTCGTGCCGTCGAGGGCGCGGAACTCAGTCTTGGAGGACGGGCCGCCGGAGTAGCTGTAGCCGTACTCGCCGGTCGCCGAGTTCGACTCCTGGCTGTACTGGGGCAGCGGCTCGTACGAGTGGGCGACGATGTCGCCGGCCAGCGCCGAGGCGACCAGCAGAGGGACGAGTGCCTGCAAGAAACGAGCGGTTACAGAGAGAGAGAGAGATAGTGGAGACAAAGGAGTCGGGGCTGCAGCGGACCGATACTCACGAGGGAGATCATGGTGCTGCTGCTTGAAGCTGCGTGCTCGAAGTGTGAGCTCCAACGGGCGGCTTTTGACTTTTATAGCTCGGCCGCGCGACCAGGAACCGAGCGCGCTACCAGCCGCGCGGCAGGTTCATCCGGCGAAGGACAACCGAATTCCGCTCACTCTCTCGCCTCTTTCTCTCGCTCTCCGCCCTGCCTTAATATCCCGATCGCCTCGAGTGCGAGAGCTTTTTTGCGTCTCTCTCTCTCGCTCGCTTTGTGCGAGTATCCTCCCTAGGCTCATATATTTGTCTTCTTTTACGGTTTTCCAACAGCAGCGGATGACGAAACTGCGCCTATGTACGATTGCGTCTCTACGCACGTTTCTTTTCCTCGGGCTTATGGAAAAAGGGTCTCGCGTCAACGTCAATCGGCCGCAGGGATTTGGATATCCTCGGGAGTAGTTGCGCAAGGTAATACCGGCGCGCGTATAGGTAAGCCGGCGTTACGAGAGGCGAAACTGTCTCTCTAGCTGCCGCGCGCGCGTTATATTATGCATTATAATGAGATGATGTGTACAGCGCGGCGAGATGGATATGCCGGGCGGGATTTGTAAACGCGACCGAGTGTCACTTCGGTGTATTGTTTCCTCGAGAGAGACTGATACGTCGCTGCGGCGGATGTGTCTTTGCTCGGAGAGATAAGACTGAGACGTTTTCGAGGTGAGGATTATTCTTAATTGCACAAGGAGGAAGGTATACTTTATCGCACGATAAATATTGTACTTTGGCTTTTCTCCGCTATAATGCAATAATACTACACGGGCGTCTCATTGGGCGCCACTGACGTATTTCTCAATCGAGGGATCAGATATGCAATAAGCCATTACACCGAGAGAATTGTCCGTTCGGATACACGTCTTCGGACCTTGGGATCGCTTCAATTTACAGCACCTCGAAAACCGCGCTCCCGAAGTCTAAAAAAGGCCGAGTTGATTGTGTGCGAGCGACATTGAAAATTTCGGCTGTCGCGAACGCGGCCGCGTTCGTTCGATTATTCAATTCTAATCTACAGCGTCGCGCTTTCTAAGAGCGTCTCCCTCGCGACGACAAATCAAAATCACGACGACGAAGCAGCGGAAAAAAACAAGCGCACAATGGCTGCTGCTACTTTTGTTCTACATCGAAGCAACGTATATTCGAAAGGCGCCCGGAAACTTTATAATCGCGCGCTGGCGCTAAATACAGAACGAGTACTCGCTCCCGCTACAGTATAATTCGCGCAGCGACCTCGCACGCGAGCGTCTCTCGATCCGCTAAAACCTGTTAATCTTTATCAATCGCCGCGGCCAAAATAAACTACGACACTGCGACGGTTTTCCTCGTTGACCACTAAACGCGCTGCAAAACTTTGGTCTCTTTTGAAAAAAAAAAAAAAAAAAAAATTGGAGTTAGCGTCGCAAAGGGCCCGAAAAGAATTATCAAGCATTCGCGGCACGCGAGGCAGTTAACGAGAATCCGAAAGTTCCAACCTCGGGGGAGCTTTTTTTTAATTTCAACGCGCGGCATCAAAGGGGCTTCTTTCGGGCGCGGGAAAGAGAGTGATAAAATTTTAGCCGTCTAACCAAACTCGACCGCTATCTACTTAATTTCTCGCCCGTTGTGAATTTGAATCGCGCATACGTACGCGGAAGCGCGAATTCGGGCGTTGCTCTTTCGTACGAAAAAAAAATAAAACGCTTCTTAGCCCCGGGGCATCCGCGTAGGATATGACTTTATTTTAAACGGAAACTATATCGGATCGGATCGGTTTATCCGCCGATCGATCTGTCTCTACTCTTCCTGATACGGATTTGTTTTCGCATAGTAAATACGTTAATCCGATAAACAAATAGGGAATGCTCATAGGTGGAAAAATTTCCTCAATAACCGATGGTTGCGCAGTACATTCAGAGAGATTTCCGAGCGCTCGTTAACTATTCAAATCTTCGATAATGATCATGAAAAGCGCATTATGTCGAAGAGGAATATGAAATCCCCGTGTATGCGCACGACAGCATGAATATGGAATGAAAGCAGAGATCTCAATATTCAGATCGATACTCGAAATGGCCAGTATATAGCGTTGCGTGTCAAAGCTGTATTCTCGAGTTATTTAACTCTGCAGCCGTCGCGGCTAATCTCTCGAGCATCTCTCGTTCGCGCGCGTGCGCACTATGATGATGTAAGCATATTATGTTTCCGTGGCAATCGTGCATATAGTTCTAATTAGAGCAGTTCCACAATTTCCCAAACGATATATCGTATATAGCGAATTGTCCGAACAATGTGAGTGTAAAACACTGTTACCTCATAACGGCGCATGCATAATGCGCGATCTCCGAGATGAAATGCCATTCTTCTGCTGGCTTTTGATATTCATTTTTATACGCCAGCGACGACGGCCTTGCGAAAGAATAACAAATAGCCGCGCAGTAATAACAGTCGCTGTATTCAATTCCGATTGTAAAATATTTTCTAACCGTCCGCCGTACGAAAACAGAGACGAAGCGAAAAAAAAAATAAATAAATAAACAATCTGCCAGTTACGATCTCCGGCGCATTAATTGCTTGTTTTCCCGACATCCTGCAGCGAGCCGGGGCATT
The DNA here is from genome assembly GCF_009193385.2 of Nasonia vitripennis. Taxonomy (NCBI): domain Eukaryota; kingdom Metazoa; phylum Arthropoda; class Insecta; order Hymenoptera; family Pteromalidae; genus Nasonia; species Nasonia vitripennis. The sequence continues at coordinate 1,370,039 of NC_045760.1, forward strand.
TTTACGTCACCAAGGTCGTTCGATGCTCCCCCGGCATCGGATGAAATACAGCTGGCGCGGGGCCCACTCCCTCTCACTCCCCGCTCTATAGGATGTGTGTATACACGCTCTGTTTTACGAGAGCTCCGGTTCTCTCTCTCTCTCTCTCTCTCTCTCTCTCTCTCAGCGGGCCTTGAAAAGCCGCAGCCAAGTGCAGCGAAATTGGCGGTGAAGGTGCGCGCACGACGTCACACGCGGCTCCTCCCACCTCCTATGCGAGCTACCTATACTCGTTTACTCGATTCCGGGCCCGCCGGGCATGTGCGTCGAGGCGCTTGGAAATGCTCGTCGGAGACGAGGTTGTAAACGTTTGTGTTTGCTGTAAACACCGAAGGGATGCTCGAAATGCGATCGTTTAACGGCGAAACGCTGTAATTCGACACTTTACCCTAAAGCGCCAGAAGTGCTGAACAGCTCGCCGCGGCCTTGAGCGCCGCGAATGAAATTACGATGCGACAGTAACGGCCCGGTAAGCTGATATACGCCGGCCGAATTTTTCTCGGCGCGATTGGATTTAATGATATCGACGGCGAATAAATCACGCGCAACTTAGCTCCGTATATCTTTTCATCTGGAATTTCAGCGGTGCGTCGTTACTTTTATTTCACCGCCGAGCGCAATGAATCACAAGCATCGCATTTAAAATTAATACACCTGATTGATAATGATTTGCGAGTGTGTAAAGATCGTAATCAGGGCTGACCGCAAACTCCCGAAATATCCAGCGAATAAACAATAATCAGAACGCGCGCATTCGTTCGCGGCGTAAACATCATCGCGTGCGCACATACCCGCAGGGGTTTCAGGAACAAAGACAGACAGAGAGAGAGAGAGAGAGAGAGAGACGCTGTAACGATGAATATTCAGGAGCGCGGCTGCAGCACATATTCAAATTTCCAAAGTGTCGCGCGCTCGTCTTTGGGATAGCGACGAGAGAGGGAGAGTGCAAATAAAATTAGGCAATCTCGAGTTTGCGCTTGCAGCTTTACAATTTTATAGCCTCTTCCGCGCGCAGTGGCTTTTAACGACTACTGCGCTATTACTTTCCCTTCCCGATCGATTGTTTCTTCGAGCGCGATGAAACAATTAGTTTTTTTCTCTCGTCGATGTTGATATGCCACCCGCTGGGAACGCGAGAGTTTCCATGAAAAAAACCGCCGCGCGGGGAGTGAGTATCGATGTCGATAAACATAAGAGTCTCGTATAATTACGAATAATTTACGGCTCTCCGAGGCGACATTTTCCATCCGACGCCGCGGTTTTGAATTTAAAATTTTCGCGCTCGTAAATCCCATTAAAAAGTTATAGTCGCGTCTTATCTCGGGATGATTTTCAAGCCGAAGCTGGAAAAAATAGAAAATCATAAGACGTTTATCGCCACTCGCTTCCCTAATTAGAGCCAATAAAGTGTCTCGCGAGAAAAAAAAAAGGAACGAAAACCGGAAAGTTCGAGCCCTGTACACTCCCGCGCGAGACATAAACGCGCAGCCTTGCGCGCGCTGCATTTTACATAATTCCGCGTTTTAAAAGTAAACAGACACACAGTCGCTCGTATTTCGAGTGACGAAAATGAAATTCAGCCGAATACTCAATTAAAGTTCGCCGTATAACCCAGTCGAAAGTTCTATTCGCCGGGCGTATAATGAAAATTCAAACGAGAGAGAGAGAGAGAGAGAGAGGCATTAAAATTCGTCCGCCGCTCCTGTTTTCCATGTGTGCATCGCCGCGCTATGTATACCCACACGCGTATGTGCGAGAAAAACGAGGGGGTGTATAGACGCGCGTCCGGTTGCACGATTATGCAGCAATAATTAGCGGCGCAGAAAATGTATGTATGTACGACGATGCGGGCCCGCACCTGCGTGTAGCCGCGAACGAATGAAAATTTATTAGCGCCGCGGGCTAACCACCACCAGAGAGAGATCCCGAGGTTAAAGCTATTTAAAACGAAGCCCTCGATATTAATCGAGAGAGCTAGGGCGCAAATGGCATCACGCGCATACGCTCTGACATCATAAACTGACATCAAAGTCCAATAAAAGCTTCGCAACTAAAGAGCGACGTTCGCGCTTGCGAGCAATCGACCACCAAGCAATTTATCAATGCCTCAACAAGTGGTGCATTAACTTTCGGTCCGAGAGTATACAGCGGCGCATCCATTTAATATGAGATCCTGCACACGCTCTACCTCGCTGTGCGCGCGAGATGTATATTCAATAGAAACGAGCGATTGAAATTCGAACACGCGCGCGCGCGCGCATTGTGTAACGTATAAATAACTAGATAATATGTTCTCCGCGGGTGAAAAAGCTGTTTACACTATGCGCGCGCGCGCGGTGATGAATTAAGCTTATCTCTCGCGCCTCGTCCTCTTCTCCGTATACCTACGCGGCGCGAAAAGATAGGGATGATGCAGTGCGGCCGATACAGTTTCTCCGCGCGCGAATAATTGAGAAGAAACGTACGCGCGCGGACCGAGTAAAAGTCAAATAGCGCTTGAAAATTTATACACTCTCGTCGGTAGTACTGCTGGAGGGAGATTTTAAACGCGTTTCCTACTAATGTTTCAAAGTTAAATTTGCCTTAACTCGTAACTCGTGGGCGTTTAGTGGGCCTCTCGCAGCGAGTTTCATTCGGTATTAAAAGGGCGAATTGATACACGCCGAAATTCCAGGGCAACAGAAGCCTCTCGGAAATTTACCTCACGATTCGAAAATCCCATCGAGATTCTTCTTCGCGCACACATCCGTCACGGTTCGCGAAGCATAAATCAAAACGGTTTTCAAACAATGCAGTTCTCTCTCTTTCTCTCTCTCAAGACACGCCCCCGATGTTTTATCCCTTCGGTGTTCTAAAATCCTCGGCGCAGTACTCGTCGCTAATCTCGTTGTCGTGGTCGCTGGGATTCCGTGGGGTTGAAAGAGTAGCTCCGGAATTCGATGCGTAATTACTCTCCGAATCCTTATCATCGTCGTCGTCGAAGTATCAACCGTGCGGCTGGCCCTGGAAACTAGCGAAATTGAGTCGGGCTTCTTGTTTGTACTCGCGCGCAAGCTCTAGGGCTACTCTGTACAAGCTAACGTCACGAGCAATTTCGAAATGGAGCTGTTTGCCAAAGACGACGTCGTTCCAGCGACTGGATCTTTGTTGTTTGCGCGAGCCGTGCTTATTTGCTCGTCGTTTTTCGCGAATTACGCGACCCGATGCGTCGTATCAAAATTAAGAGCGAACTTCGTATAATTCCTACGGGGGAGAAGCACACACGTTACGCTAATTACCGAAAGGCAATTTCAAACAGCCTTTGCTTCTTGAAAAGTTAATTTTCAGTTTCCCTTTGAGCTTCGCTTTAAAATATCTCTAGCTGCGTCTCTGGCATAACGGATGCAATTCTACAGAGGCGCAGACCGACTGCCGGGCGAAAGTTCGTTTCCGACAGAGGCGGCCGAGTCAACAAACTTTTTCCCGAGTTTTTACACTCGTTCTCTGCTGCTCTCCGTTCGAATTAAAACTGCGCGCGAGTAAAGTCATTCTCAACTCGAAATAAAAAGAAAAAAGAAAACCCCATACGAGATTCGTCGATAAACGTGAAATACACACAGGAAGAAGCTCCCCGAACGAATAAGACCGCCGCTCGCAAATCTCCGAATCCAGCTCTCGGGATCTCGCGTAACGCTTAAACCCGGTTAGATAACGGCCCGATAAAGCGCGGAACGGTTTATACGACGAGATAAATTTCAAAGCGGCAGCGGAGGCGAAAAAGCTGCGCGCGGGAACGAGCGAACGCACAAACAAGCGCGCGAGCGCACATACCAGCGCTGAGCGCGTAAAATGTTTCATTCCTGATGTGTTCGAGAGAGAGAGCCGCCCCGTAGGTGTGCGCGCGTCTGTGCATTCTTCGAGTCCGGCGACAGTAAAATCCGCGAGAAAAATTCGCGCGAGGATGAGGTCGGCTGCTTCTGCTATGTACCGAGAGACACCCACGCATGCGAGCAGAAGAGAGAGAGAGAGAGAGGAAGGAAGATACTCGCGATGTGCTGCCGCCGCCGCCGCCGACCCCGTGTCGTAAACATCATAAGCATAATGGTTGTATAGACACAGAGCGAGAGCGGCAGCGTAGGCCACACCCGCGGGCGCATTGCGCTATTTGTTACACGTGCCCGGGAATTCGCTGTATTTCTAGCACGAGTCAGCTGCTGCTGCAGGTTCGTCCTGCTTCGCTGTTGGCAATTTTCATCAAAAGCCGCTCTTTTGAAGAGACGTTATTAAGACTCTCTACAGCTTGTTTTTGTCTAGGATAAAATCTGTTTATTTGTTTATCACAGTGTGTTAAATATCGGCTTTTCGAAAGTCACATCTCGGTATTCATCAGTTCGTGTTATTGCACAATTAATCTAGCTATTTATAAAAAGTAGTTAGCTTATTTGATTAATCGATTTAAAAGTCGGCTCATACTTGCGGTTCGAGCTTGCGTCGCGTAGTTCAACAGTTAACAGTAGCACAATCTACGTGTCTTCAGGCTGAATTTCCAACTGCAAGACAACTCCACTTCTGATTAACGTAACCGTTATCGAGCCGGGTTTCTCCAGAACTTTGTAAATGTCGTTGGAGGATTGTATGGGTTCGCCATTTACGTGCGTTATAACGTCACCCGGTTTCAAGCCTCCACTGCAAAGTTTAATAAAATAACATTTCTTAAATAAATCTAAACTTATCGCTGTATTGATGTTAGTTGGAATACTCACACATAGGCAGGAGATCCAAACATCACCCTCCAAATCAAAACTCCATGCCTGATGATCGAGGGTACAAATCCTCCCTGCTGCTGCATGTCGCTTATGATGTCTGGGGTGAGAGTTAACATCGTTATTCCCAAGTATCTTCTTCTGCCGTATTCTCTCATTCCACCAGTCATAGTTGCTCCTTGAAAATTAATTACACTTGTGAGTTTGACGATAAACGCAATTTTTCGTGCGTTATAGTACATCGATATTGAAGATATCAGTTTTACCAGCCAGTAGTAAATACTTCGAAAATCTTTGTGTTCAACAAACCTTTATTTTTCTTGCGCTCTTCTGCTTTTTTAAGGAAGTCTTTGGCATAATCTATGGGAATTGCAAAAGAAATTCCAGCCGTCACTTTCATTGCATTGATACCAATGGCTTCACCATCCAGATTTACCAGTGGTCCACCAGAGTTTCCAAACTGCAATAAAAAGACAAAATATAAAAATTTGAATAATTCAATGTATGAAATGAAAAATTCAGATAATTAGCAAGTATATAATTCTTACAGTAATTGCGGCATCTGTCTGTATGTATTCCATATGTTTATGGTGTAGACCTAATTCCTCACTCTGCCTGCTGACACTACTGACTACTCCACTTGTTATCGTGTTGCTTAGTGCCAGTGGGGAACCTATTGCAACTACAAATTCGCCTGGTCTTAATTTTTCTGATGAACCAAGTTTCATCACTGGTAGCTTAGTCTGTGAAAACAATAAAAATAAATTATGATCTTGCAAATAATAAGCTTATAAAGTATAATTGAGGTATATCATCACCTTGTTGATACGAACTGTGGCAAGATCACTTTGGACATCAATGTCTTCAACTATACCTGTGTAAGTACTACCATCTTGAAGCCGCACCTGAGAAGTTTTATTTCATTACCTTTCAAAACTTGCAACTTCAAGTAAAACAAAATGAGGAGTGAGAATTAAAGGAATAATGGGATGGGTTGGGTAACTTACATTTACCTTGACAATGGAATTAGGTTTGTTAATCACTACGTGAGCATTTGTCAAGATTAATCCATCTTCTTTAACGATGAAACCCGAACCATTGCTTGCAGTGGCTGGCTTGCCTGTGAAAAGGTCCAACCTGTTTTTACATAAAAAGTACTTAATCCATATGCATAGAGTTAACATTCCTCTTTCATTAAAGTCAACCTCCCTGATCAATTTACCTTTTCTGATCTTTGATTTCAATGTACACAACCGACGGTGCAGTTTCTTCCACTACGTCGGCGATAAAATTGTACCTATTTCTGTTGTTATTAACGTCGCTTGGAGCACTTTTTGCAGCGACAGTCGGGAAAAGAACATTCTTGAGGCTGTGTAAAATATTTCTCCTTTCATCCTCCAAATTGTAAAGAGCGTAACAGAGCCCGGAGGTAAAGAGCGTCGCATAGGTTATGAATCTGTGAAATGATTTTTCTTGACTTCGATTTTTATGGTCGTGTACACTAAAATGTCCTAGTGTGTTGAAACGTCCGGAATGCGCGAACACGGCTAATTGTGCAAAAGGTAACTGTTTTTTCCTCGCGACGTTTCGCGCCGTTTGCAACAAGGAGGCAGCCATTTTTAAAGGCTATACGCGCTATCAAATTTTCGTGAGTTTTCTCGAATTCTGTTGACTTGCGTAATAAGTAACCGTGGCTTGGACTTCGTCATTTGGTGCAATATCTTTACTGAAATAAAAAAACTTTTTATCTTTTTGATCATTTTCTAAATTTAAACATAGAATGAGATCTTTATAATTTGTTTGTTATTAAATTATAATTAAGACTATTTTTCGAGAAGTATAACGTGCAACTTTAAATTTCCCGCTCTAGGAATTTCCGCGAATTTTAATATAAAGAATATGTCCGCGTGCCGGTGCGGCAAACGTAAACAAACCAACGGCCATTCGCAACTGTCAAGTCTTCATTTATTTCTAATACGTAAGAAAATAATATAATCACAAAGTTATAAAGTTAAAGTAAAGTAAAATCGTGATAAACGTGTATAATTAAACTTTAATAGTGAAACGCAAGTGAAATAATAAATAGTATATTCAGGAAAAGGAAAAAGGGTTTCTCAATGAAAAATCAAAGTGTATTGTAAGTTTAACCAAATTTTTATTGATTATTATTTGTTGGACAATTGCTATTTTTGTTTCTTTCTAGTTTAAGATTATTATTGTTTATTTGTAATATTTCTCAGGTTCATTTATATATCAAAGCACCACTATTTTTGATATGGTTAGTCTCATTGTGATTATTTTGGATCATCAGAGAATGTGCTCATTCGTTCCTGCATTTTCCAAAAGAAATGCACCAAACTCTGCCCCAATTTTTCTGTCATTGCCTGTTTCGTCAACCAGTTTGCATGCCGAGTCAATAAAGCAAGATTCTAAAAATATTTAAGGAAATTAAAAATACTTCTCTTGCTTAACAAACATGTTTATAACACTAGTTTTACCTTGAGAGCAGCAGATTCCATTTGCAGCACATCTGCCACTATTTCCTTGGCACATGGCAAACCCAGCTACACACGGTCGTGAATAGAGGCTTTCTTTTCTGCAGCGAAGAGTTTCTGGGGTCCCAATTAGACAGCCCATACTTGGACTGCAACAGATGTGAGGCCCAAAGCATCGACCTTGCTCTTCCCTACCACATGCTGGACACTGTAGACATTTTTTGAAAAATTATAGCAACAAGAACTTTATCCACAAACTGATTCTGTCTAAAACTTACTTCTCTGGCTATGTTTTCGAGTAAAAATGTTGGATCCCCTCGTTTTCCACCTCTTGGACAATTTGTAATTAGACAACCGTAACTCAAGGCAACTAATGTAGTGAGAACTATGATTACTTTTGACATTGCGAATTTTGCCAAAACTGGTGTGTGACGGAGTAAGGAGATGTGCTCCACTTGACGTGTGAGGATCTTCTGCCCAAGATACCGTCAGTTCTCACCTATTTATACTCCCTGTATCCTGTTATTAAGAATTCAGATGGTTTTTCAAGAAAGACACTCCTCAATGGAGCACTCTCAGGATTATGGAAATACTCATCCATTCATTGAATTTCATGACATATTCATCCATTCACCTTTTCGCAGGAAATAACACTGACAATAAATTAAATAAATGAATAAATATACGTGAATGTGGAAAACTTACATTATTTATTAATGTACTTTTTACAAAAAAATATTATTTTATATTTGTACTGCTATTAGCTTTTTACAATCTTTTTCTTTTTTGATTCATTTTTCTTCTTTTTTTTAGTATTTTCTTTTGCATCTTCAGAATTTTCACTTAGCACTGCCTTCTTTACCTTACTCAACTTTTTACTTATCTTAACTAACTGTTGTTCTTTATTACTTGCACCACCACTTATTTTTACAGTCTTTTTAGTTTCTTTGGAGTCATTAGAATTGACTACAGAAGATTCCAGAACATTTACGTTCTTATTCTTATTTTGTTTAGCATCAGAAGGCACTTTCTTTACTTTGTTATTATCTTTTTCTGGAGAATTTAGTTTTTTGCTCTTTTTCTTTATTGGTTTACTTTTGTTATTCTTTGTTTCAGAAGTACTGTCCAATGCTTCAATTTTCTGCTTTTTAGCTGGAGAGTCGCTATTTTCAGTTTTTCCCTTCCTCTTCTTTGAAACAGCTTTAGATTTTTCAAGCTGTACTGCTGCACATTCTTTCTCTGTGTGACCTATTTAAAAATTTTATTTGATTAAAAAATATTAAGCAGAGCTCGAAGTAATCTATCAGTCATTTCTTACCTATTTCTTTGCATTTGTAGCAGTTTCCAATTTTTGGCTTCTGTCCACACTTGTGGTTTGGTAAAGCACATCTGTCACACTTTTTACAATGTTGCCAAGTAGGTTTGACACAACGCTCGCAGGCTTTACAATGCCTGTATCGTCTACCATCTTTTGATGTACAACTGTGACAAATTTTGCAATGCTTATTTTCAGCAGATACCCATTTATCACATCTTTTACAGTATTTGTATCCGTCAGACTCTGGCAGTTTGATAAAATTAAGTGGTACATTTGTGAAAATTCGTACTTGTGAACCCTGCTGTTGATTATTGACTTTTGATACAAATAATGGATGATTATCATATGCAACTTTATAATCAGTCATTTTTAAATCTTTAAGGCCTCCACCGATATTTGGAGGATTAGATTTCTCTCTCATCACAGATTCCATGAAGTAGGGAAAAATGAAAAATATCTTTAATTCATTTTTACCATCAGTAATTTTGTTTAGTTTTTTATGCAAGTCGCTAATAGTCTTCATGGTTTGTGAGATTGGTTCTACTCTTCCACCAAAAGGTGGATCACACACCAAGTACATATTTTTACCCTTGTTTTGTGTCAAAAATTCTTTAAAAACATCTTCTGAATCTTCTTGAAAAAAATGATGGTTAAATAAATTGTACCAACAGTAATTCAATGGCCCAAAGAAGTTGTGCTGCAATAAAATAAATGATGTTGATAAATTCGTAAAATACATTAAAATGTATATAAATCCAAAAAGTCAGATACTTACAAACCTCCCATCAATGTCCAATAAAAGGCTTGACATTTTGCTTCCTAGGTTTTGAGTAATAAACTCGTGTATCCTAGGAGCTCCAATGCACAAAACACTCTCTGCTTTCAAGTCAGTCAACAAATTTATGATGTCAGTTACAGCCTTCTTTGAAAATAAATACTGAGCTTCCTTCCTTGAATTTTCTAAGGGTTTCAAAAATTCTGATGGATTTGACATCTGATGATCCGACAGATTCTCTATTATTTCATGCTCATCATGTTTATGCTTATCTGAGATTGAAAATAGTCTTGCACATGTATGACAATAAGCTCTTTTTGCAGGATTTTCTCCCAACAATTGATTGTATTGGATGAACAACTTCTGGTGATTGTACGATGGTAAGTTTTTCTTCTTTTCTTGTTCCCATGTTTGCTTTTGATACTTGGTAGGCTCTTTGCCATGCTCAAGATGAAATGAGCAGAGTTTCCTATCCCTACACGCTGAACAGGCATAAAATTTATTCACTTCCCCATTGTACTCTCGACCAAAGAGCAGGGCAGGACCTACAAGTACAAAAATATTTTCTTACTGAACGACAATAATAGACATTTATATAAATATTAAAGTTACCAACCATGAGCACATTTAGGATGCTTCTTTAAATCTCCCCAATAACAAAGAAGACTCCCGGGGGGCTCAAAGTCTTTCATTCTGAAATAAATTTTATACCAGTAAATAAAATAATAAAATCGACATAAATTTAGGTCCCAGTCAATTGAAAAGTACATTTATTTTCATAAAGACCAAAATGCTCTACCTATACTTCCAAATTAATTTCTCGTATAAGGTGTAAAGTACGTTCGCGTTTAAAATCGCACGTGTGCGCGACAAGCGTGTTTTTACAGATATTTAACCTAACTTCGTTCTTATTAATTATGCATTTAAGAAATATTGGATTTCAATCAGCTTTTCGAAAGTTACATGTACATCACTTACGTGCAAGCAGTCCCGACCTAGTTTCGTTCTATTCCGGCTGATCGTTATTCGCTTGTTCATTAATTAAATAGAAAACAACATTAGGTACTCCACTATGTTTACTATTCTCTACGATGGCATATATGTATAATGTGTGTTCTGCTGTCGAGTGGTGGGGGAAGCCCTAACCCTACCTGAGCCGTGCATTGATTATCAACAGTTTGATGCAGGGGAGCTCTATCAAGCCATGTCCAGTTTACGAGAAAAACATCTATAAATTGAAAAATCAGGACAAGAATTTACTGCACTATTACGAGAGAGTCGTCTATAACGTAAACGAAAAAGGTTACACCAACACCATTACAACCTTACAACATATCGCTTGATAAAACTTTATCATAATTGTATTTTGACGCAGGTATACATACATTGGAGTATATCAGTGATATAGCGAGCGCTTAAAATGTAGCCATTAAATTTTGACGTAATTGATAACCAAGTGTTTTGAGCAAATAAGCTGAGGTGCGTAAAACGTTGTTCTTGATAGAAAAAATGTTGTGATCGACGAGCAAAATGACGCGCTTGAAGGGCCGAACGTCAATGACAATCATCTTAATGATTGTGTTTGCTTTATTAATCATTGTCTACCACATAGTCAGTAGCGAAGTCGAGGACGTCTCGTCGACCAAGCTTCGTCCACACGCTAAATTGGACGATGAAGATTTTACCGATAATCCGAACGATGCTCTGAGAAGACAGAAATTAGAGGCCCAAATGATGGGTAATTTGAGATCTAATAATAGATTTGGAGATTTTGATAAAGACGTAGATAGAAGTTCGTATGAAATTAACTCCCTTTATAAAGGGCATAAAATAGTACATCTAGATCTAAAAGGTGCTCCTCCAGTGATTAATTATTATAAGTATCTGTTCCCACTGATAAAGAAGTTGGGAGCCACGGGAGTACTCATAGAGTACGAGGACATGTTTCCATTTAAAGATGACCTAGGTGGCATCAGTGCTGAAAATTGTTACTCCAAGAGTGAAATAATGGCAATACAAGAAATAGCCAAAGAGAACAACCTCATTATTATCCCATTGATTCAAACTTTTGGCCACTTAGAATTTGTTTTAAAGCTTAAAAAGTATATTGATTATCGAGAAGTTGTCCGTTATCCCCAAGTTGTATGCCCTACGTACAATAAAACTATACATCTCATCTACAACATGATAGATCAAGTTGTTGCCATGCATCCTCACATAAAGTATTTACATATTGGGGCAGACGAAGTTTATCAGTTAGGGGAGTGTAATAGGTGTTTAGAAGTAATGTCAAGATATCAATGGACTAAGAGGCAGTTATTTCTTAATCATGTGCACGTTGTAGCATCTTACATTAAAAAAAAGTACCCCCACCTCACAGTTCTCATGTGGGATGATGAATTCAGAGAAATAGATCCGCAGGAGATTATTGATAAAGGCTTAAATAAATTAGTGGAACCAGTTGTATGGAAATATACAACGGATCCTGTATCTGCATTGACTGATCAGTTGTGGGAAAATTATGCAATAGTTTGGAAATCAGTTTGGGTGGCAACTGCATTTAAAGGTGCAACAGCACCTGATAGATATTATACAGATATATCCTATCACATGGAAAATCATCAACGCTGGTTAGAGATTATTGCTAGGCAATCAAAGCATTTGCACTTTCGAGGGGTAATGCTCACTGGCTGGCAGAGGTATGATCACTTTAGTGTTTTGTGTGAACTATTACCGTCAGCACTGCCATCGCTAGCAATCAATTTAATGGTTCTGCAGTCTTCGGATTACACCACCTTTCCTGTTGAAGTACCTCGAAAAATTATGGAAATTTTAAGCTGTGATGGTATAATTACTTTAAGTCTTCCAGAACCACAGTATGGATGGACAAAGTGTAACTATTTTGGAGCTTCCGTATACTCTGCAACACTTCGCCTCCATTCATTGTGCCAAGAAATCGCTAGGATGGAACAGGATAGTACATTCAAGGGCTGGTTGAAGCCGTATAATATCAAGTATGCTTTTTCAAATCCTAGTCATGTAGAGAGAGCAGTGGCTGAGCTTGACAGATACAAAATGGAAATCATCTACATCGAGAAAGAGATGAAAAGTGCGATGGAAGGAATTTATACCAATTATACGGTTCAAGAATGGTTGGAAACTTACTTGTATCCTTTAAACGACAAAGTCATGGCCTTATGGGATGCTAAAGAGAAAATACTCGAGAGGGATTCGTGGCCTAGGAGACCACTAACAAAGCCTCCAGACTTATAACGAATAATTTTTGTTCAGTAGGGCCAAATTAGCCCTTAGGGTGCGCGTAGAGCATATGTAGAGCTTAGATTTTGTTGGAGTGCAAACCATTTGAGAGTAAAAGTTTTTCACCGTCCAGTAGCAAAGACTAACTATATGTAAGAGCGTAGACACATAGACATCATGACACGTGTACATACATTAAAATGCGTATAAGTATTTGATTATAAACGGTTACTATCAGTACTCAGTGCTAGTAAGAGTTGTGGAAATTCACGACATGACATAAATTATCGACATTATTATGCTTCCAAAAAGAAAACTTTAAGAATGATTTACTTAAAAATAAGTTGGCCAAAAACAGCGTCGTTATACGAAATATGTATAAATCTATAATGCGAGTACATTTTCTTTTGATAATGTCAATTAAAAGACTTTCAAAGATGTATCGAGAAAATTTTATAGGGAAAAAGTGAAAAAAAAAGTGAATAATGCTACTATAGCGTTTAATGTTAAATAAAAAGTAATAAAAATAAGGTTTCAAAGCACGCTTTGCTTTTTACGAACTTTATATTGTAAAAACAAAATGCGCAATTCGTTTATGTACAATCCTGATTTTATTATCGATTCGATTGAGGCACATCAGGTGTTTGCTGTACAATTCGATTGTAACGTTAAAAATTTACTTAAGACTGCGTTGATTCGTCTGGCTCGATATACATACTATTTTCATTGCGTTTTCGTGCAAAATTGCCGACACGTCGTTTGTTCGCTATATTACACAATATGTATAACCATTATTGTACGAACTAAGCAATGCATATATTAAACTTGTTTTTATCAAACTATGTATAAAATATCTTGTGTTTTTGTACCTTATAACAATCACTTATTGGCCCCGTGTATATATGGTAGACGTTCACGCATAGTAATAAGGCACTACAGGCAATGACTGAATAAGCTTCGGGCCTATCGCATCGAAAAGCGCGTAAATCTCAGTTTTTAACGATTTTTGCTGACACTTGCACAAGTTTAATTCACACGCGAATGTTACTGCAGGGAACAGGCGGCCGATTTGGACATGGGAAAATTCGGGCGAAAATGATGAATGGTGATCTGCTTCTTGTTCGGTCGTCGCTTGACGATCTTTCGATTCTTCACGATCGGTATGTCGACCGAGTCGCCGATTTCCGCGGTGACGATCGGCCTGTGGAAATCCTGGTCGGACTTGGTCAGACGTACGCCCAGGCTTTTCGCCGCGAGATTCACTATGCAGAGCGAGACCTGAGAATAAAATCGAGCCAAAATCAGTGCGCGGCTCTCTTGGAAAATAAATCGAAAAAAGGGCAACGAATTCCTTACCGATTCCCCCGTTCGAGCAGACATGTCGTGGTAGTGAAAGCCGTTCTCAGCGGCGAATCGATGCGATCTCTCTCTCTTAACCGTCCGCTGATGCTCCATATCGCACTTATTTCCCACGATCGCCATCATCGGCATCGAGTCGACGTCTTCGCTGAGCTCCCGGATTTCGGCGATCCATTCCTCGAGGATGTCGAAACTCGAGCTGTTCGTCACGTCGTAGACGAGCAGTATTATCTAGAAAATTATGTAGAGACGCGTTGCGCAATCTGCATATAATGCCGTTCAATTTTAATGTGCATCAGCTAGGATGTATAGCGATTACGCGGCTAGTCTCTCTATTGTGTCTTTATCGCTATTTACGCGGGGAGTATCGATCGGCTGGTGCGGGACACGATGTTTACGAAAGGAAGAAAAGTAGTTTGCGCGTAGGCGCCAATGCACGTCGAGTTGATGTAACTTTGGAAAAACTTTAGACGATTCGAAATATCTTACGTTGGCTTCGTAAACGTATTTGTCGAGCATGTTGCCGCGAAGAGCGAGACCGCTGACGTCCCACAGGTGAAGATTGACGTTCTTGTAGATTCCCAGGCTGAGGTTCTTGAGGAAGAAGTCGATGCCTGCAGTCGGGCTGTACTGTCGCGAAAACTCGTCGTTGCAGAACTTCACCGCGATGCTGGTCTGCGCAAGTTCGAGAGAATTCACTTAATTTTTTTACGAAACGAAAAACCTTTCTTTCAAAGTTATCGTTATAGAGCATTCTGAGCTTAATTTTCGCATGCGTGATTAAAATTTTCATGCACGCACATAACGCTCGCATTAAGACCTGAATAATTCTAGCTCTAATCGTTTCGCATCGCTTGGATATAGTTTTTACATATACTTTATCTAGAAAGCGTACTCGATCGATTTCTCACGCGATCGGAAAGTTCCACGAATTGACCAGCTTGCTCTCAAAGAAAATAAATAAAGCGCGAAGGAAAAGGCGTCCTTAGAAAACTACAAGCAACGCGGAAACAACTCGAGCTCGGTATAAATAAAACAATAACATAATAGTAACTATAATACGGAACACTCACTTTTCCAGCACCAGAATCGCCGACCAACACGATCTTGATCCGCCTCTCGGCGAGCTCTTCCTCGTTATCGGCCATATGCGGCCGCAGGACTTCCGGTTCCCTTCTCTCACACCCACTCGGCTTTCCGCACGCCAGCAGACTACTGGCCGCACAGCAGCAGCGACTACTGACCGGACGCGCGATCGACCCTCTCCGCCCACACCCCCACGAGAGCTGACTAGCCTATACCCACAGCTCTCGTGAATAAATTATCGCGCTCGCGGCAATCGATAGTATAGTCTCGCGTGACGATCCAGGTTAGCGAGGTATAGCCTGCTGACCACTGCGCCGCCGGACAGCTACTCCTGCTGCGCTACTCTCTCCCCGTGAAACTGTTGATCCCGGGTAACACTTGGAGTGTCTGCGTAGGGAGGATAGCTGTCCCCCATCGGTGTCGCCCGCACGAGATATCGGCGTCACAACAAAAGCTCACCTTGGAAACTTCTACAGCCCTTATACTTACACACAGGCCGCGTAATCCGTGCTATGCGTCGCGGCTCTATTCTCTTCCGGTTCGCGGTGGCGGCCTGTCGTTTCGTCGGTTTTACGCGCGCGGGCTTTATCTTATCGGTATTATACGCCGAGTTTGTATCCTACAGGGCTCGATTAGCGGGGAATTTGTTTATAACTCGGGAAAAAAATTTTTATTTTACAGCCTTATCGCCGAGAGACGTTGTTTTCTTCGTATCTTATCCAAAATTAACTTTTGCAGATTCGCCACGTCCGATGCGATCGAGAGCGACGAAATCACAGAGGAAAGAGCTGCAGCATCGGACGTGAGGAATCGCGATGGATTATAATACGGAGTTCGTGATCGGCCGAAAACAAAGCGATTTTTTCGATCAACGCTTTACATAAAAGACGAGACGAGTCGTCGAATGCGCGTAGTTGTTGTTCGACACCGATTGAAGAAGTGCGCCCGAAGGTGATTATGAGTACTGGTATTTATTCAAACACAGCTATATTTACGTATCTATAAAAATATACTCTTTGGTGTTAATAACAATACATTAGTTCAAACACACGCACACACACGCACGCGCGCGCGCGCGCACACACACACACGTCTCGAGACACGTATAGAGTGTATTCTCTCTGTCAACAAATAACCTTTTTTTATTCGGAACATGCTTTTTTTTTTTACAAATTGTCGTGTGTATGCAAAGCCGTGGGAATTGACGCGTCAGCGAATATGACAATCGGGAAGCGCAACGACGTCCCGCGCAAGTTTAATCAATTACAATATAATATAAGCGACAAAGCCAAATAGACGACAGCGCCAGCTTCTGGCAGCCTCTCCTCCATCTTTTCTCGTTATTCGTCGAGGCACAAAACGTGCATTGTGTAAGAAGCGCCGAGCACGTTTACAGGACGTTGCGCAAAGCTTCCTTTTTACATTTAACGAAGAAGCGCCCGCGTATTATACTGTACAATATACATGTATCGTCGAGTCTCCTCGTGCAGGAGCTTAGAAAAGAAATACCGCGTGGAAATACTTTGTTTCGGAGTTTCCCCGTCACGTCGATCGGCAGCAACGTGTATCAGTTGAAGATGAGATCTTTGTAGTTGAGCAGCATGTAGTAGTTGGAAACTCGGCAACAAGTTGTCGTTCGGACGACGGTAGTCCTGTCGGCTCGTTCAAAGTTGGCCTTGACGATCTCGTAGTACCTGCCGTCGCTGTGGTGCGGGAAATTCGATTAATGAGCGCGAACATTTGAAATATATCGAAGAACGTGGACCCACCTGAGCGTCAGACACCTGAGCTTGGTGCACTTGACTCTCAGAATGTCGATGGCCTTTTGGCTTTTGTCGGAGAATCTCAGGTTCTCCGGGTCCCAGCGCAGCTCGAGGCGCTCGAGGTTCGGGCAGTGGTTGGCTATGCAGTCCATCAGCTGGTCCACGTGGATGTTGACGCCCAGCCTCTCCTGCGTCCCCATCACGATGATTCTGCGAGAGCGCGAAAGTGAGGTCGCGATAGATGTGCAAGTTGAGGAGAAAGAAGACACGGATAACAATTACTTGGCGTTGTTCAAGATGGGCAGGACGGTCTGCCAGAGCTGGTCGGTGATGTGGGGCATCCCCGAGAGGGCTATGGCCCAGAGCTGGTGTCCGTGCCGCGAGAGGAACTTGTGCAGAGCGTCGTCCGTGAGATTGTCCGAGCTGTCGAGGTCGAGAGCGAGGAGGTTGCGAGGGTTGCCCTGCTCCGTCCAGGCCTTGAGGACGCTGTCGTTGAAGCCGTTGAGCTGGCCGGCGCTGAGGAAGCGCAGACTCGGGATCCGAGTGAGCATGTCGACGAGGCACTCGGTCGACAGGTCCGTCGCCGTGATGTCGAGCTCCTGGATGTTGACCTTCTCCCACTCGATCTCCATCAAGTACTCGCTCCTGAGGCCTGCGCGAATGTAGCCAGGAGTGTTATACAACGGAGACGATCGCACGCGGGTTATTATACTCACTGGTGCCCTGCATGAGGAGGCACCTGAGCCGCCTGCATCTCTGGACGAGGTTCTTCAGCTTCTCGCCCGTGACCTTGGGGCAGAAGTTGATGGCCAGGCACTCGAGCTGTATGCAGTTGGAAAGCTCGTCAAAGTTGGCGTCCCTGATGAAGTTGATGCCGTAGAAGTTGATCACCCTGAGGTTAGGGACGGCCGGCCTGAGCTTGGCGATGCTCACCACATCGTATAGCTGCTCGCCGTCGTCCTCCTCCTCGATCTTCTCGTAAGTTCCTGAAAGCGCGTCGAGTCAATGCCTCTCTCAGCGATATAACCGCGCGAGTCGATCAACGAACCTATGAGGTGCAGGATCTTGAGGCCGTTGATGAAGTTGTAGATCTTGCTCATGAAGCCCTCCATGAAGATGACGCCCGAGAGGCAGATGCAGAGGTACTGGAGCTTCGTGGGGAAGGCCTGCATCTCCGAGAAGTCGTGGAGCTGCATGGCCGTGGAGAAGTCGAGCAGCATGTGCGTCAGGTTGGGGCACTTGTTCGAGAGCTCGTGAAAGACCGTGTGGGTGATCAGCTCGATTGGCAGTTCGATGTAGCGCAGGGACGCCCCGAAGCGCACGCTGTCGCAATCGAGCATATCGTTTTCTATCAGCCCCCCCTCTCTCTCTCTATCTATCTATCTATCTCGTGGCTCGCGAGCCGGGCGACGATTGAGAGGAATCGGAGCTTTCTTGTTCGCGATTCCTGCCAACAGTCAGCCCTTCCCGCTTCCGTCAGCGCGCTCGGCTTCATCATTTACCTTATCAGATGCAGCAGGGTGTCGAGCGAGTTGACGTGGAGACCGCTGACCTCGGGCCTCAGCGATACGTGCGACCACAGCTTGCTGTCATAGGCGATCGTGCGCCACTTCTTGCACACCCTGGCCATGCGACATATCTCCCGGTGGGACAGGTAGCTGAATACGTGCAGGATAATCTTCGGATCCAGCGACTCTATCGTCTGCAAGATGAAAAATAAGCGCGTGAAAGGAGAGCCTCCGAAAATAATCGGCCTTCGTTGATGGGCCTGTGTGTTTCTGGGCGCTTACGGTGTTCGCGAATCGGCTCTTTATGACGCCGCCCTCGCTCACGTACATCTGCGAGGTCTCCACCGCGATCTGACCCCAGACGTCGAGACCCTCCATCTTTCGCGCTTTTCACAAATTTTTCAACAATTCGAGCCGAGCTAAAATGGCCGTGTGTACTGTGATGCTAACTGGCAGGCAGAGGGCTCGACCGCACGCGCGACACGCACTCGACACGTACTCTCGCGGACGACTTTTTTCCGGCGGACGACTCCTGCACCCACGCCTCGGCACACGGGAATTTACGAGCGTTTCTGGCCCGAAAAAAAACGCACTCAAGTTTTGTATATTCGCTCTCGCGAATTTCGGCCCAAAGTCACGATATTCATCGCTGTTTGATCTGATCGCGCATGCGCAGCTAGACTAAATATACACTCTGCGAGACTCGGTTCAGGCTTAAAATTAAACATGCACCGGTGCAACAAGCGCGCGGCCCGTCTGGTCCGCGGCCGTAAATCAGAGAAATTCCGTATTCAGAACGAGTTTAACATCGACGACTGATTGACAGCGTTGCTTTTTTCGGACGGAAGATCGGTATTTGGAGAACAAATATTTTCGATCGTTTTTTTTTTTTGTTTCGCTAATATGGAGCTTTACCGCGCGATAATGTTGTCGTTCTCGTCCCCGTTCTCGAAATTTTGTTTTGGAAAAAAACATCGATCGAACGATTCTTGAACGGCGCGGATATCTGCATTATTCGGCAAATCCCATCGGACGCTGCCAAAAAGCAATGAGCGCGCCAGACAAATTTTTGGCCGCCTTTCGGGGATTATAATTTATCGACGGCATTTAATCTTCATATGCGGCGGATTCCGAATAAATACCCCCAACTTTCTACAATTACTCAAGTTTCCATGCTTTTTTCCCGACGCCAGGGGAATCGTCTTAATTGTCTGCGTGGATAATCGAAATTTCGGTATTCTTGTATACATCAGTCACTAGTATGATTTTAAACGATAACGTACGGCAACGCGCATGATACCGGGATTTTTCATCCCGTTCGCGGTAGCGATTGACTTTTTGCCACGAAATATCCCGATACTACAACCTGATTCAATAGTTAACGATCGCGAAACGATAGAAGGAAGTAAACCCGGTCTAAAAATAGACGGTTCTAAGGTAAAGGTCGCAATATATTTTTTACTCTTCATTAAAAGCATCGCAGTAGACATGAGAACACTTCGCGAAAAGTTTTTTATCGTTTTGTTTTTACTCGGCTGCGGCCCGTCGGTTCGGATTTGAAAATCTATAGAGATTCGTTGTAAACCAGTCATAACGCTTTATGCAACTTTCCTGTGCTATTGCGCGACATCGTTCAGGATTACAACGATTCTATTATGAAATGTTTACTATTGTTTCCTACTGCGGTGGCATGAGCTGATGCGTCAATAATAGATCTCATAAATTACTCACTGTGTGTCCCATGAATATTAACAAAACCGCGCTAGTTTTCCGGCTTTACTTTTACGGAGATAAATAATTATTCGACACCGCTGCAAAGTAAAAAGTTGGTTTTTCAAAATTACGCACACATCCCTATGGGTTGAGTTCTCGATTTTGCTATTATTAGTTTCCCTGCAATTTTGGAGCGAGATTTACCGCCCTCGAATTTAATCCGCAAAGGTGTCGCGATTAGTCACCAAGCGCAAGTATAGTAGTAGAGCATATAGAAATAAACCGGAGAAATTTATCGCGTATTATCGAGATCGCATCCTGTCCGAGCATCAGTCGCGTGTATTATTGGAAACCAATGCGTCAGTCACGAGCTGCTCCGCGTATTAATAAGCATTGTATCATAATCCGGGCATAAATTTGGCACGTGTCTAAAACAATAGATTATATACGCTCGAGCACAGGCTCTGCAGGCCCTCGATCCGTTAGAAGGTAATTTTTAACCTCGCAGCGATGAGAAAAAAAGCGAAAATACAGCGAAAGCCCGCTCCAAAAGATCAGGGAAAGAAATATAAGCCACTGCAATGAAAGAAAAATCGGCAACTCGACTCTC
This sequence comes from Nasonia vitripennis, assembly GCF_009193385.2. NCBI lineage: Eukaryota > Metazoa > Arthropoda > Insecta > Hymenoptera > Pteromalidae > Nasonia > Nasonia vitripennis. The sequence continues at coordinate 1,390,705 of NC_045760.1, forward strand.
TGGAAAAAAAAAAAAAAAACAGGCAATAACTTTACCGTGATCTTCTTTTTCCTAATGCTAGCGTGCAGATCGTCGCGCGAGATCGCGCTGGTGGCGTGCTCGACGTTCAATTGATTCCACACGTTCATCCTCGATCTGACACGGTATTATTAACGCGGCGATCGGCGCGCACTGCACTATGCGCGCAATAACGTGTCTTCGCGAACTATCAATCAAAATCAACAGAGAGAGAGAGAGAGAGAGAGGAAGAGCCGAGGCAACAACAATAGGACGTGCCGACGCTCTTTGAACTGCGGCCGCCGCCGGCGCTGCGACTCACCCCTATAGCGTAACCGCGAGTACAACCCCGAGGCTCCGCCGCCGACTGAGTCAGTCTTTAATTAGTTATAAATAAAGGCAGGCATGCGGCCAGAATGGGCCGAACCTGTACTCCGTATAGCTTCGACAATGTGTGCGCGCAAGCGTCTGCGTACGTGCTTATATATATATAGGGAGAGGGAGAGAGCATCGATGCTCTCTAGGCGCGATACAAATGGGAGAAAACAGCGCCGGCATTGTTCTTTTCGGCTTTTCCTTTTTGCGCGGGGCGCCGATGACCCGCTTGCTTGATTAATAAGATTGATATATGTTTTTGCTTACTCGCAGCCTCTGATCGATCGAGAGCCCGATTCGTGATATTAGTCGGACGGCGAGGCGCAAGCGGCTTTAAAAATACAGCTTCCCTTCGGTAAACGCGCGGCGCGGTCCATTTTTACAATTCCATTTCAAGATTTCAGGCGGTGAAAAGCGAAGGCTATTTTTATTCTGATGATGGGCTGCTCTCTCTCTCTCTCTCTCTCTCTCTCTTGCGAGCGTAGGCGCTTGTTCGGATGCACGGACAGGCTTTACATCAGCGGCCAGTCGATATTCCGCGCGTAATATAATGTTCGAATTCGTTGAATTCCAGCTGGAAATCGAACTTTAGAAAGCCGGATAAAACGAGTCCGGTTAATGGATATACACGTAAGCCAGTTATGGAGATATGTGGAATAAGAGGATAACGACGCACTCACCGCATTCGATTTCCTCCCGAGCTTTTCCACTTCGTCCTGCGGCCCGTTCAGCTGTTGCAGAGCCGCCTCGAGGCTCAGCACGTTCCAATTGGACATTCTGCGCGCGTCCATGGTGTATCGGTCGGTATCGTTGATCGATGCCCCGCGTTGGAATACAAAGGAGAATACAGTGCGGGTTTTTCGTTATTGCTTTTTATTCGAGTGAGATATGGCTGCTTTTATTGCGGATGACGTGCACACAGCGATGAAAGAGGCGATGTCGTTTAATTCAGGCGGTTAACAGAGGTAAACATCACAGAGAGAGAGAGAGAGAGAGAGAGAAAGAGAGATTATGAAGGCTAGTGAGAGAGTAAGAGAGTGAGTGAGGAAAGCGACTGATCTTCTCGCCGCGGCTTTTGAAAATCAACTCCTTTACCGTGGCGTGGAATCCATCATCTCTGCCCCCGACGTAACGAGCGCGGCTTTTTTTAATTTACCAGGCTTCCCCTCGCGAGCGCGCAGTGACGCAGTCCATCGGACGTCTTTTTTTTTTTTTTTTTCTTCTTCTTCTTCACTGCTGCCACGTTTCGCTCACGTTGTTTACACACTGTACAGGGTCACAACTGTACACCGGATTAGGAAAACAAAAGTCGCCTACTCGCTCGTCGTCAGCTGATGCGGCTCTCGTTTGGAGAGACGAAAAAAGAAGCAGCGACGAGTCTCGGCTCGGCTCCGTAACTGCCATCCCTCGTTCTTTCCGTCTGTCGCGGAGCTAGAGAAAAATCGCCGCGGAAACACACAAGAGAGAGAGAGAGAGCGCTAAACATTCTCCGCGCTCGAGCGACGCCCGAAATAGAGCGGGTTTTCGCAAGTCTGGAGCGGCCGACGACGCTTAGTCTGTTGTTCGAGCGAAGTGAGCGAGAGCTTTCGGTTATACATCCCGAACGTGTATACCTACCGGGGATCCGAGGTGCGACGAGGCTGGCCCGCTGAATTTTCAACGAAAATGTGTGCAGTGATAATGCGTGAGGTTCATGATGGCTTGACTATTAAGAATCGCTCTCGCGGGTTGTGTCTATTAATATGATGGACGATTTATTTACCTAAAGGTGAAGCTGCTATAATTGCAATAGGTGTGTGTTGAGAGTTGCCAGAAAAAGAAATTTGAATCCACATGATAATCGGTGATCATTGTAATACATGTATATACATATGTAAAGAAGAAACAATTTATATAACCTTCCTTCGTCCCTCAATCGCCTAAACATAATTAACGATCCTCGTTTACTCGTTGCACTTGCGAATACGAAATAAAGAATCTCGAGATCTTGATCACATAGTGTGCGGCAAAGTCTTGCTCACTTAGCGAACAATTGTTAAAAGCTTAATAATTATCTGGAAAAGAAAGAGAAAGATCAGAGCACGTGTGTATGTAAGTGTCGTTATACTATCGAAGCCTTGGCCGTCAGTGCGCAAAAGCTTGTTCGATTTCGGACTTTAGCGGTAAATAAAGTACGTTCTACAGACAGTTAAGAAACGTGTATTTTACAACAGGGTCGACGAGGTCACAGACAGGGTTATTCATATACATGTATATAAGGTATGCACACATCGCGTAACGATAATCGCGTTAGCCTGGAATTTCCAATTAGTATCACAACGCGCTGCTGCAGCACTAGGTTTCCTCTCGATGCATATAGACTGCAGAAGAGTCGCGCGACTGGAGACCAAAGCGCGATTCAGCCCGCAAACAGGAACATAAGAAGATAAAGTCTTGAAGAATAATTCGTCTTTATTGGCATTGAAGCGTGCCAATTCGGCCAATGTCAATCAAAACAATGTTTACTGGGTGGATGGTCCTCGCTGCACTGCGCGCTTTTTTTCTCTTCTTCTTCTTCTTCTTCTTCTTCTTCTTCTTCTTCGAGATCGAATTCAATCCTCGGCTCTTCGATCGTGTAACCGCCTGAAAAGTCGAAACGGCACTTTGACCCGCGAAACGTCGTTCGCGCGATTTTTTACAAACTTCCTCACATGGCTGCACCCGTCGGACATCCCCGCGTCACATCGGGATTCACATTTCATTCACATGGGGGTGCGACATATAGTTATTCAAACTCGGACTGCACATCAGGTTTTTTTTCTTTTTTTTTTTTTTGTCAAACGGGGATATAACTGTTTTTCGGGTGCAAGTCGTGCAAGAGGAGCAGCTCAGCCTTCGGCCAGTTTTACCTTACGTATCAATCGTATCGAATTTTATTCACCTCCTCGATAAAGTCGTCGCTCTAGAGCACTGTCATCCACATAGTACTTCCTCCGAGGCACACACGCACACTTCTATCCGAGCGAAAAGCTGATAAGCAGCAGTAGCAGCAGCAGCAGCGGCAGTCGAGACACGGATGAGATGAAAAAAAGGGACGATCTTCGAGGGGTACACCCCACTGTGGTCCCTGCGAGCGCGAGAGAAGTATGGCTTTGCGGTGCATGGCCGCGCGTGTCTGCGCTCTCGCGAATTGGCAAGTGGCCACGCGCTAACTCGATTAATTAAAGTTGTGTAACGCGCTGTTTAACTCGGCGGCGGGTGGATGGCTCTCTCTCTCTCTCTCTCTCTCGTTCGCGTAGCTTCGCAGAGATGGAGACTCGAGCGACGTTTGCCTGCGTTAGCTATTCGGCGTAGCTTCGTTTTTTCCTCTCTCTCTCTCTTGCCAGAACATCTGTTTGCGGATAGACGAGAGCCGGTGACGAGGGCCGCGCGATGATCGACCAAATTCTAGCTTTGATTTTCTAAATAGCTGAGGCAGCGTTACGAGATTCTTTCCTGCCAGGCTATACGTGTACGATGATGGAGGAAGTGACGTTACAGGGCTATCGACGCGTTGACGTGTATATGATCATCCGAATGGGCGGAAGATCGCGATGAGATTGGTGTATACTCATACTTCAGATTTCTGAGGATTACGTACGCCTCGCGCGGTATTATGTAAAAGTATGTATAATTATTGCATATAAGCAGTGCGCGCGGAACTCTATAGACCGCTTCGAGCGACATCTCGTCGAGGATGACGATTAATCAATTATTCTAAAGTATAGCCAGCGAGCGATAATGCATCTAAAAATACAGTTTTGTCGCGGCGAAAGTACTTGGATCGGTTGGTACGAATTTTTTCAACGGCTGAACCATCATTCCACGCGCGTAAATTCGGATTGGTTTTCCGTTGTTGAACGCAATATTCGTGGTATTGATAAAAGCGTTTTCTCGTCATTATTGCGACGAGTCGCAGAAAACGGCATACGGCAACAATATAATATCAATGTAGCATTCTGCGCTTCGGTTAACCGCTTACTATCTCGAAGAAAATTAAAAACCGTTTGGAGGAAAAAAAGCAGCGAACAAGTAATCAAAATAATATCGATGCATTCGATCTGAATATAGATATTTTTTAAAACGACCGCACAACTGTGCAGTATATATTATAACAGCTGTATAAACGAGGCAAAAATTACTAACTCGTTGAAAAATAATTTGTACATTCATTAACTCTTCGCTAATTGAACGATAAGCTTTCAGTACCACGATTAAACGCGTCGCTTACTCCCGATAAATTTAAAAATCGATTAGATTGTGCCTGGGTCTGTATCTCCGCACGATCTGTTTGAAGAAAAAAGCCTCGAATTCTTCTCTGCGCGCGCGAGTATATAGTGCACGTTTCGATCGAATTGTTCGTAGTGCAAAAACCGGGAACTTTCTAGCCTGCAATAGCCTATATACATACACACACACACACACAGTGTGACAGGCCTCTTATAAATAATCCCATTGTGAAACGCAACGCAATCCCAAGCCGCGCGTGTATCCGCAGAGCACTGTAAACATTATCGGCAAACTTTGCTATAAACTCGTTCCATCATCAGCTTCTTATATAACAATAAAGCGCTTTATTATAGTAGAAAAATCGTCGCGATAGCCGTCTTTAATTAAAAAGAGCCGCATATTGTAGATAACCGCTCGCGCCACTATATATATATATATACTCCGCAATTGCATTATTTCCCAAGAACTCGTCGCATCAGCCCGGTCGAAAATAGAATTTCGTCCTAATGCTTTGCATCATTAGAAGGCAGAGAGAGAGAGAGAGAGAGAGAGAGAGAGAGAGAGAGAAAGAGCTCCGGCGCAAAAAAGCGCGTCGCAATAGTTATATTAAAAGCGTAATACGGTTCTCTCCCGCAGGCGCGCTCGCGCGCATTTAAAAAATTCCAAGAAGCAACTGCGAGCGACTCAGTGTAGTGCGTCGGCGCGCTATCGATTCTGCATAGCAGCAGGAGTGTGTAACTGTAGCGGAGTTGCAACGCAGAACTGTGCGCGGAAAATCGCCTCCTCGGCGCCCGAGTCTGTCTTTTTTCCAAGCGAGGAGCGCTGTATAGTGTCGTCTTTGTCGCTGCTATACTGCACGCACACTTGCGGGAGCGCGCGAGCGCGCGCGCTCGAAGCAGTGACTCGTCGTCGGTGCGAGAGAATATAAAAGGCAGCGCGCGGCCGCCATAGTGCGCACTTTATTCCCCCTATAGCGCGACGCAGTAGTGGTCGAGTGAGAGAGCGAGTGCAGTGAGCGAGAGAGAGGCAGCGTTGAGCAGTGCGCGAATATAAAGTGAGGTTAAGTCAGTATCAGCAGCAGTAGCGAAGAGGACACAGTGTCTTGTAGAGTGGCTCGAGAGACAAAAGGTCGGGCCGATTGAATGGACAGCGAGATATAGTACATAGGTGCCGCGCGTCGTAATCTCGCGTCTCGCGTGCGAAAAAGGAGGGCCTCTTATCTCTCTTTCTCTCTCTCTCTCTCTCTGGCTCTTGTGCCGTCTGCATGAAGGCGGGCTGGGGCTCGGGACAGGCAGCAGCAGACTGGCCAGCGGCGGGATGAAATAATAAGCGAGGCGTGCTAGCAATTCATCGCCTCCTCGTCGCCGAAGGCTTAACGCACGAGCGTCCGCACTCAGTCCTCAGTGTAGGCTAGTCGGTCGCCGAGTGGTCGCGCGGCTACGCACACGTCTTCAAAGGCTTTCTCTCTCTCTCTCTTCACCTGATTATACCCGCAGCTTATCTCGCCTCTGGTGCGGCTGTTGTTGTCGGCCGAGCATTTCCCCGCAGTGCCAGTTTTTCGGATCGATCCCTCGCGCGAGATTGTCGAGAGCAAGCACCGTTGTTATTGTTGTGAGAGCCAGCTGCAGCAGCGCCCTATACACGGCCTAAACTCTGACGTTTTCGAACGCAACGTGTTCGGACAAGGGCTGCGGACTTGGAGATCGTGAGATCAATGAGAGGCTCAATGTTCGTCGCAGCTTCGACAGCAGGAGACATCGCCAGCCCAGCATCCGATTCCGGATCGGTCAATCGCTAGCAACAGCACTGGATTCGGTGGAGAAGGAGAGAGGAAAAAAAAAGCAGAGAGAATTCTCGGGCCGCCGATAAGAGAAGCGCTAATCTGGAATAGAAAAGAGCGATCGAATAAGTACATTGTTATCGTCGAGCAGTCCGGCGTTGTATACACACACCCACACACACATAGAGTAGCGGCGGCGGCGGCGGCGGCGGCAGCAGCAGCAGCAGACACTAGAGAGGACTGAAGATGGCGGCGAGCGGTTGTCTGAGCAACTGCACGCGACCGGGCATCTTCGAGCACGAGTGGACGGCCGATGAGCTCTGGGCACCATGGAACGTCCTGGCCGACTACTTTGAGTACCAGCCATGGTTCTTCTCGCTGCTCGGAAGTGCCATGGTCGGACTGTCCGGAGTGTTTCCACTGCTGGTCATACCCATCGACGAGGCTGCCGATCTCAAGCACGGAGGTAAGCCTGCAGCGACACCTAGCGTCGATCGGGTACCTCCTCTTTTTTGCGGATCAATAGTTTTGTGGTTCGCTAACCCGGTATCTGCTTTATTGGGTTGCGTGTTTTTTTTTTATGGAAAACACACGTGACGGGAGTTCAAGGTTCACTCGGTTTTATTACGCTAGAAACAATCGATGCGTCATCCTTCAGCAAAATATTTTCTTTCCTTGTTCTGAGTATTCATACACATGTGCGCCTCGCATGTCCAGAAAGATACAGTGTACTTGCAAGTAACGAACATATCGATGTTTGTAAACTCCCGACTCGTTTCAATAAAATTCACGAAAAAAGCGCGTGGTCAGATTAGATTACTCGCTGTACTAGAATCATTTCAGTACTTTGCGCAAAGATAACATTCTCTCTCTCTCTCTCTCTCTCTCGGTTCTGAGCTGTTCATCGTGTTTACTAGTCGTCTCGGTGAGGTCACTCCGATGATCATTCGCAAACTACTATCTCCGATCGACGCAAATTCTCATGTCAACAACAAAAATCCCTAACCTCGAAAAAAAATTCGCTCAAGACTGCGCGTCTTGTCGAGTCTGGTTCGCATTTTGCCGAGAGGACTCGTCACGACCGTCGTTCATGTCGCGCGTTGTAATAGGCGAATAGGGGTACCCGGGGGAGCCATGAACATAGACATCGCGGAGAAATTCATTAGCGAGCCCTATTCATCGTCGCTAATTCGCGGCGCGACATCAAAGGATTATGTAATTTCACGTAACGACGGGAATAATGCCCAACCCAATCAGCCGTACTTACTCGATACCGAGAAAATCTTTAGAAAGCTTCTTCGCCATGTTCGAGAGGAGGCAAATCACAACACCGCGAAACTTCATTTCTCGCTGCGCTTTCCTTTGTGCGCGTATAGGTAGTCGTCTGCTTTTTAACGTCGGAGTAAAAACCAGGCATTGTCATAGCTAGCGGATGTTTTGTTTGCGGCTATCAACAGAGTCCCAACCGTGCGCTCTGATCAATATTCAGGCAGAGCTTTGCGGCTGCAATTAAAAAACACCGGCGGTTATACAATGCGCGACAAAGCCATTGTTTTCGTTCACATCGTTCGTTATATCAGCCGGTGGAATATTGCATAGGATTATAAACAAAAATCAGCGAGAGACACACAGCGCGTGTGATCATTGCGCAAGCTCTCCGCACTCGGTTTTTCGCCGTTTCACGGCTCGAGAAGAAACGTGACGCGTATTAAGTATACATATAGTCCTCACGGTCACGGCCAAGCACGTGGATAAAAGTCGCTCTGGATCGTTATGTACCTTTTCTTTTTCATGCTCGAGCGAGTTCGCTGCGTGCGGGTATACGGATATATATATTTTCGAGGGGGGGGTGGCGGGGAACGGGGGGCGATCGCCTTTTACGGCCTGCTGGATTAAGCCCGATAATAATTTTCACTCGTTTGGCTCCTTTTACGCTCGACTTGCTGAATTTTTCACGAGATATATCGGCGACTATTCATAGCGAACGGAAAGCTTTGCGTATGTAGTTTTGTTCCGCTCGTTATTAGCTCGTCGTGTGTAATTCTAGGCGATGCTATCGGAATTCAATCGTAAATTCACCGATGATAAATTAAAAACTGGTGTGCGTATTCCATAATGTATTATACGGTAGCATCATTATCTCTCTCCGATAAAGAATTAACCCAAACTCGCCTTCTTCGCTTTGTTTTTGGGTGAATAAAATCGACGTGTCCTATAGAATCGATCATTCAGCCCTCGTGCGGCTGTATAGAAAAATAAATGAAAATCGCTCCTCTGCGCTGCGCCACACAGCGCTCCTTGAATCGGATCGTGGTATGCGCACGAGCTCGTCGCTGATGTGCGGGATCGAGGGAAAGGTGCAGGCAAATGTCAAGGAGCATCGAACGCCGATGTGTTGGTTACACGACCGCGCGCGAGGAGATGGAATTCCGATACTTTTTATGTATATAGTTTGAGCATTTCAGCTGTGAATTTTAACGCGCTGTAACGAGCTTAACTTTTAGAGCGCTGCTAAAATGGGACGACTGCAGTTAAAATGACAGCTCGTAAATAATTGTTTTTAAGAAAAAAAAAATAATAAATAACTCAGAGCCCTGCGACTTTCCTCCCACAGTGATGATGAATTATGGTGGCTCCGCGACTGCAGCCCACAACCGCGAAGATAATGAAAGAGACACAGCGTCTCATGACTAACGACGACGACGAGTATGATGAGTGTGTATATACGATTTTCGCAGCGACGCTTTTGAATAATAAGCGAGCGGCTCTCGATAAGGCGCAGCACAATGAAAGAGTAGAGGAACGTGACAGCGACGATAAAGAACTATCGCGATGGTCGTGTATGTACATGCTTTGCGCAACACTGTACATAAGTAGATCGATAGATTTTTAGTAATCATCGGAACCGATACGGCAGCTGCGTATACCCGTTGCCGTTATCTGCGGGTATTTCGAAACTTTGTCGCGAACCTTTTGGTTTTATTGCCAGTCCCATATGTTCGATCGGCTGGTGTGATTAACGTTAACTAACTCGGTTAATATGTCATGCCAGCTGGTGTTTATAACAGGCAATCGCCGCCGAACCGGTTTCCCGCAAACACCGGCTCTATCAATCAGGCGGATTAATTTTTCCTTGCCGAGAAACGAAAGAAATTCGCGAAAAACGCGCTATTGTGAGTCAACGTACGAAGTGAGAAGCATCTCGTCTCTCATCTCTCCTATACACACATAAATACGGATATACCTATATGCTCTCGGTACGCGATCATTTGCGTCAATCAAGCACGAGGACAAGAGAGCAGCGGCCAGCATATTCGCGCGATGAAAAGAAGGAAGCTTTGTCGCTCACTTGTAGACATTTACCCGACGCGAACTTCAATGCGAGCGTATCGTATATATTTTTCGACGCAGCAGTTATATATATATAGCTTTGTGCTCTAATGTGCGAACTTGGCAGTCGTAAATCGGCTTCGAGTTTCGAATTAATATAATATATTAATGAGCCCGTCGCGCACCTCGATAACGTTATCGGCGCTAATAAATTGTTCTACTGTACATCGCGAAAGGGTCCGATGACGAGTCATAAATTATTCACGCGGCTCTCTGTATTATTCGCATTAGTGTATCCACGTAAGCCTCGAGTCTAGCGCGAGTCAGCGCCAAAGATATATACCACTGTATAGAGGAAACTTGCCTCTTTTCTTCCTATAGTCGCATAATAAATCGTTATTCAAACGTCGGCTCGAATTACGACGGTTATACACACGCGGAAGCGTCGATTAAAAATTCAATCCGCTTAATATTTTATTTGCCCGCGCACAATGAAGCTTCTTTAAATATTGGCTGCTCGAATAAAGTTTCTCGAGCTTGTTTCTCTTTGTCTCGTGTCAATATTTAAACGCGCCGATGTTATTATCGTTCGAAATCGCCCGCAAATTTCTTCTTTTCACCGAGTGCGATAACCCGCGTAGCACAGGCTTTTCCGAAAACTCTCGCATCTCGCGCAATACAACTGCATGTATCTAATCGGCGCAAATAATTGTTCGAGCGAAGCTATCTCTATGTACGTGCGCAGTTGTTAGCGCGTATCAACAAAACGCCCGGCGGAATACCGAGTCATGCGCCGCAACTGCAGCTGCTATCGTTTACGCTGCCCCATTTGCATGTCTCTCTGAGATATTTAAATATGAGTTGAATTTTATTCTCTCTCGAAGCCGCGACCCATTGCTACGGCAGTTCGCTTAACCGGTTATGCAAAAATAAAAGCAATCGCCGCGCTGTATGTGTGTGTGTGTGTGTGTGTATTGATGCCCCCCGCAACCTCGTGGTGTTTTTCTTCGTAATTGAAGACAATGGCAGTCGCGAGGACGGGCTTGTTTATGCAAGTGTCCTTTTTGATTTTTTTTTCTCTTCAATTTTCTCGCTATTGACAGCTGCTTCGCACGTTGTATACTTTCAAAGTGTGCACATCGCTGAAAATTCCGGATTTATCTTGTTTGGCTATATCTCTATCTTGAGCCAACAATTAATTTCTCAACGAGCGGCGCTCTATATCGTCATTGTAAATTAGACTTTGCGCATAAAGTTCAACAACAATGTATACCAAGCTCTCTCCATCTGGCTCTTGATAAGAGAGGCCATCATCGTCACACACGCGAGACTTGCATGCGCAGTAAATCAATGACGTTTATCTCTCTCTCTGGAAGTGACCTATCGTCGGGAAATCTTGCGCCGCTCGTCATCTCGTCGCTCTCCTTCGCGCGAACTTTTTCGCTTTTCGATACACTGCGGGTACACGCGCCGCAGCTGTGTCGTTGATCTGATATAGTGCGGTTATGCGGTGCTTGTAGTTTTAGAGCCGATACACTGCTGTGAATAAAATATACGCGACGACGTCTGACGAAACGTTTTAATTAAATCGAAACGTCGAGATCCTTCGGGAGAAAAGAGCAATTAAATTGCGCAGAAGCGGATCAAGGACTGCGGGTTCGAGCACATCTGTGCGCGGAGAAGACCGAGTGGTTTAACATTTTTTTTTTCCTCTTCTCTCCGAGAGCTTGAGAATATTATTCTTGTTTCAGCGCTCGTTAAACACGTACGTGGTTAATTGTATAGCTCTCGCGAATCATGCTAATGAGGATTATCGGCTCGATGACGAAAATTGCAGTATCCCTTGGATCATAAATCCTGCGTATGTAATAAAAAAGAAAGAAAGAAAAACGCTATCTCTCCGTCGGGGTCTGACATCGTAAATCCGTCAGCGACGAATTTATCTGTCCGATGGCATCGAGCGAGTTTTGTTTAATTTGGAATTTATGCTTTTATGGCTGCTCGATAGCCGATCGACATCAACAAACACGTTTTTTCCTTTATCGTAATTTTAGCTCGACTCGAATTTAAAAATACGCACGAGCAGGATCGACTCGTAGGAATCAAGTGTACGAATTGGTTCGACTTTATTGTTATTGATTTTATCGGCGTCTCTGACGTGTGCGCTGCTTCGCGTTGTCGGCAGTGTAGCGCGCAGTAGCAGAGCTCGAAAAAGTATAGAACCAATTTGAAATTGAAATCGCGCGTCATTGCCGAAGAAAATCATTTCCGATTAGTCATAAATCCGTACGTGCAACCGCGGTCGATAAGATTATCAACGATTGCGGCATTTTCGACTTTTCAGGGTCGGATCCATTCGTGTGCGCTCGAATTTATAATTAAAACGAGCCGTTGAATTATCATATTTATTGAAATTTATTCACCCGATTACATAGGCTCTAATCGATGCACTTTTCACTATTCGTTGCAGACAGCGCGAAGACGTTGAAGATCCTGCTGAGCTTCGCAGTTGGTGGACTTCTGGGGGACGTGTTTCTGCACCTGCTACCCGAGGCCTGGGAGAATCATGCAGCAGCAAACACAGGTTTCTATGACTTTCTAATTGTTGACACTAAATAAGCGAGTTAACGAGCAACTATCGCATGTCCACGTGACTAATATGAATGAATAACTATCCTGCGCTCGTTATCTCACTCTCAATTATAACAGCAAAACACAATGACGAAGAGAAAAACGTCGATTGCATTGTTCAGCGCAAGCTCTCCCTTTTTTAACTCAACTATAGAATTATCATCTGCGCAGCGCGTCTTCTTCTCCTATCAAAACGACTGACCAATATATCTCTTCCTGTTCCGCAGCGAAAGGCAGAAGCGTCAATCATGCCTCGATGGGATGCGGCCTCTGGGTACTGGCCGGTTTCCTCGTCTTCGTCGTCGCCGAGAAGATGTTCAGCGGCGTTGGCAATCCTGACGACGAAGACGACAACGCAGAGGAGAAGGAACGCGAGAACGAACCCGTCGCCACGATGGTCCCCAAAAAGACCAAAAAGCTGGAGAACAACAACTGCGATGGCCAACTGGCCGTTTGTCTGAAGCTGGGGAAGAACGGATTCGCCAACGGCGATGTGACGAAGATCAATGGCCTCAAGAACGGACTGAGGAAGGTCAATGGAATCGACTACAAGAAGTGCAACGGCTACGCGAACGGCTTTGCCAAGAGTAACGGAGCGAAGAATGGATTCTGCGCCGATGCACCTGGTCTGTATAATCATCGATTTCGCCTCGAGTTACAGAGAAACGCACGTGTCTCGAATTTCTTTCTCTGTAATTCGATCTTACTAGCGAGCAGTAATGTACCCGATCGATTCTAAACTTGGTCCTTCTCGATTTCGCAGATCAACAGCTGAGCGAGAGGCCCAAGCCGAAGCACGTCATCGGCTACCTCAACCTCGTGGCCAACTGCGTGGACAACTTCACGCACGGTCTCGCTGTCGGAGGCTCCTTCCTCGTCTCCTTCCGACTGGGTGCCCTCACGACCTTCGCTATACTCATCCACGAGATCCCCCACGAGATCGGCGACTTTGCCATCCTGTTGAAGAGCGGCTTCAACCGGTGGGACGCTGCCAAGGCGCAGCTGATGACTGCTACCGGCGGCATGTGCGGGGCATTTGTCGCCGTCGTTTTCTCCGGCGACGCTGTCGGTGTGTGGACGTTTACTTGAGAGTTTAACCGAACCTATACGAATTGGGAAAGAGCTAAGCGACGTTTTCATTGTTTTGCAGAATCGAGGACGAGTTGGATACTTCCATTCACCGCGGGCGGCTTTCTGCACATAGGACTGGTGACAGTGCTGCCGGAGCTGCTGAAGGAGACCGATCCGTGGGAATCGCTGAAGCAGATCGGCGCCTTACTTAGCGGCATCAGCGTCATGGCTTTCCTCACGATTATGTGCGACTAGAAACTGCGCGAGAGCGTGATCGAGATTCGATTCGGAAGAAAAGTTTTGTTGGAAAGCGCAGCAGGATTGCTCTTTGCTAGAAGCACTCTTTGTAATATATATTTTTTTAACCTCGCAATTTTGTTTTTCTATATATATACGAGAGCAGAGTTAGATGATAATGATGATGGTGACTTGACGATATACTCTCTTCTTTTCGCTCTCAACAAAGTATTTCTTCCTACCCCTGTGATCAGTCAGCGAGAAAATTTTTCAACCTTATGCATGTGAGCGTACGTTTGAAAGATATTACGAGCGATGATACGGCTATCGATTAGAGAAAAATTATTTTTCACTTTATTGCAAAAAAAAAAGAAGAAGGAACGAAAGGAGAAAAGACAGAAAATAATGTTTTTTGCGAAGTAACTTTATTTTTTTACGCAGGCGCGTCTGACCAAAGCGCAATTCGGTGACAGAATTGCGTCGCTTCCTATTCAGAAGCTCAAAACCTCGATCGTTCGTGCACAAAAGGAACGATCGAGCTAAATCAGTATTGATCTACTGTCATTCGAACAAAGTAACACAAGTAAAAAGAAACTTTTTTTTATTATTAACATTTGTATCTCCGCAGTCAACACCTTCAATTGACGTAATACTTTGTAATTTCTCTTTTTAGTTCGTGACTCTCACGAGCTATGGAAAATATAATAGAGGGAACAGAAAGTCTTTAATCGAAGTTCCTAGAACCGTTGTAAATAAGACTCTGGGCTTGCGAAGCCCTCTGCGTTGAAAAAATAACCTGTTGTCGAAGATTCCTGCTGGAAGGGGAATCAAATGGGTGAATAAAAAAGGAACCGCGTTGCTCATTGGTTTCGTTGTTTTTCCAAATATGAAAGGTATTGTTTGTTTGAATAGACGCCAAATTGAATTTAATATATTTTTTAAAAAAACTGCTGTAATTGAGAAGAAAAAAATATTGGTGGCTCCGTATTCATAGCTTATATGCGATCGATCCTTGTACTTAACGAACAGAGAACAAGGTCTCATGTTTTCCAGCGGTAAAGCAAGTTAAAATTTTTGGCGCGACGTGTGACCACCACGTTTTGTAAATAAACTATGATATTCCCTACATTGTGTCTTTTTATTTACTCACATCAATTTTCGTGGGGTCCTTGGGGAAAACCAATACCAAATAAACACAGCATTATTTTCAAATTTTACTATTTCGCCAAGGAAACGATTTTCCCAGCCAAATACTATTTTATTAGAAATGTTTCGTTAAAATCTTTAAAATACAATGCCGGTACATGAATGTATTTACATATATTTACACTTATACTCGCCATCGAGGCACTACCGCGCCCCTCAATAAATGCAACTGCAAACGAAAATCACTTTGTCTTAAGGTGCGCGTCGATGGTATGTACAATGGATATGGTTAAGCACTTTGTTAACAAATGCTACAACTCGTCGTGTTGCTGTTCGCTAATGATGCTTCGTAATTTCTCGAGCAACTCCTGATGATGTAAGTTCAAGTTTTCACCGTCCTCGTTTATTTTAGGCGAATCGCGATACCTAATCAACATTTTCTGTATTTCTGGTAACAGCACCCTTTTCTTGCTTGCAAAATCGTCTTTACAAATAAAACTGAGAGTTATCATACTCTCATAGATGACTTCGTGAAAATCGTCAATGTCAGAATCTATCCTCAAGCTCCTGATCATCAAATCGACTAGATTTTGACAATAACTGTGCATCAACAGTTTTGGTTCGAAATTCGTTAAATCGTACTCCCTTGTTCTTCTAAGTCTCTGCTGCTCATCTTGAATTTCTTTGAGATTTTGTCTCTCAATAGTCAAATCGTTGATCAAATTTAATACCCTAGTCTGAACTTGAGACTGTCCGTCGATTAAAATCTTGCCAAATACTTCTAAACCACCGTTATTAACGAGAGCTTTTTGAGCAGCAGGAAAATGCCTCACAAGAGCTCCAAGAGCGAACAAACACCGCGATTTCACTTCAACTTTATTGTGAACAGTCAGCATGTGCAATAGTTTTTGAACAAAATCACTCTCTAGTGCTTTCAGTTGAACTTTTGGATTAGACTGAACTGCAGCACCCAGCAGTTTTAGTGCTTCTGCTTTTACTTCCCAATTTGTTGAGTTTAGAGATGGAGAGATAATTTTTGCCATTCTGAAAAAGAAAAAAGCCCTTGCCAGTGAATGAAATTGACTTGAACTTACGTTCTTTTAGAAAAATGAGGAAATTGCCTACCCTCCCATATCCGTAAACAATTGTGCATTGTCTATTTGATGGATGAGGTATTCCAAATTGTTGAGAATTTCTAGTATGTCCTCAACCTTGTTGGCATCCATGCTATCTCCAGTCAAAGATTCTTTATAGGACTCAAATTGACTGAATAAACTTGTAAGTACTTCAGAGTCAGTAGATATATTCATGTTTAATGCTTCCAGCTCTTTTTTTAGTTCAGAGTAACTCCTGTATTTTTTCTTTCTCTCTGACTGAGCTTCATCAACATTCTTAAAAATTGTTCATTGTGATTAGAACATTTATAATAGTTATACTATATTATTTTTCCAATTAAAATGATAGTAGTCTCACCTTTGTCTGTAACAGAGCATCAGATTCATCAGACTTAATTTTCTTCAACATAGCTTTCAACTCTTCAAAAGGAATTTTTGCCTGTTCAATTGGTTCATCCTTCTTCTCCAAATTGCTTTCCTCATCCGTCAAAGACTTTTCTGGATGCAGGGTCAAGGAATTTTGTTGCAACGTGTCGATACTCTCCTCTGATTTCTCATCGGATTCATCCTCATCCATTAATTTGGCTTCGGTTACTCCAGTTTGTAAATTGTGTCTTATGTGGAGACCAGCAGGAATGGGAGAGCCTAAAAAATTAAAAAAATAAGTTATTATGAAATACATTAAAAACAATAACGAAATACAACGAAAACTTTCAAAATTAATCAAATCATGACAGAAAATCGAACGTTTATTCAGACTTTATTACAAATTTCGGTACTATGAACGTAAATCCAACGAAAACCAGAGCAAAACAAGACGTTGCCAAACGCAATCTTCCAGAACGCAAAAGACTGACGTGGTCTTCAGAGCCGCTCTTTCATATACATATATAGCTGCATGATCATCTCCATCAAGTAACCAAGGAAAAAGAAGAAGACCCCAAACATCGTGAAAAAAAACTCACCCTTTTTCACCGTCTGCCACTCTTTGGTCGGCACGAAGACGGTATCGTTCTTCTTGGCCCCGTCGGCGGCGAAAACAGCCACGAGACCGCAGGCCGCCTGCAGGATGAAAATCGCGAAAAGACAGCGCATGTCGTCGGTTCTGCAGCTGGTCCACGTCGATGATGCGCCTGACGCGCTTTTCTGAGAGAGACACCGTGCACTTGTTGACTGCGAAGCTCCAGGCTTTTCACTGCGAGCAGCCGCTGCCGACTTTCCTCCTAATTCGAAAGTGAATTACGTGTCCCTCGGAGTATTTACATCGTGTGGTCGTTGCGCTACTGCCACAGCTCCATATAGGTATATATATTCTCCCTCTCGGTCTCGCGTACAGCGGACGAGATGTGTATAGTAAGTATATATAAAGAAGTCAGCTGACGCGCATGCGTATTGGGCTTTTCGCTGCCAATCGCGTTGCGCCGCGACGTTGCCGCTTCTGCTACTAGCACGTGTTCTGCTTTCCTTTCGGAGCTTATCGATACGCTGCTCTTTTGTTTATTTGCGAGCTCGCGATGTTAAATGACTGAGTTGGCTGCGGGAGGCTTACTTAAATGGACCAGCTCAGCTGATGCAATGTCTTTGATCGTAATTTTCAGTGCATATCTGGTGATGGCCAAAGTAACATTTTAGAGAAGAAGATGGGGATGTTTCGCGTAAAAACTAGTACCATTGTAGAAGGGATGATTGAGCGTGATGAAAGTCTTTCGCATATTTATGTAATATTAAGTGATGCTGTATGTATAGTATGTTATTGTTCATCATTAAATTAGACGATCAAATTGAGTTTTTTCTTTTTTAAATTCCAACTAAATACTAAACTCCAATGTTTACAACAAATAACCCAATTTTTCATTTTGTTAACTTTTTCCATTTTATGTGAAAACGTATGTATACTCAATACTCACGCGAAAATGCGAAATTTACAACCTACCTAGGTTTCCGTTTTTGGCCACTAGTTGGCGCTGATGGTGCGTTAACAAGGCGAATACTCCTGTACAATACCTTAGTTATAGCTATATATATATATACACACACACATACAATAGCTCTCGGCGGACTGGCGGGCTTGGTGTGCGGACGCGACATTGTAGGTGGCTGTTATGTGGGTATTACGCGTTGCGTTACACCAGAAGCAGAACGTCCGAGGGAACGAGAGGACGAGACGAGAATCCTAATGTGTAGGCAGGTTACCCTGCTTACTTGATCATCGCAACGAATCCGTCGCGCGAGCGTCTTGTCTCTAGAAGTGTAAAGTATACACGCGCGAGATCACACAAGATATATAAGTATAGCTGCGAGTTTAGTGTCCGGAGCGTCTCGGAAGACAAAGGTGACTCTTGTATTGTGATACCCGATATGCTCGGTCCTGGATGAACCGACGACCTCGGGAGTGTAATAGATGAGCCTGCAGGACAACTTGTTTGCCGAGGACGCGGAGGAGGATTTGCAGCTCTTCCTCAAGAGCGACAAGCGCAGGAGGTGAGTTTTTCTAGCGTCTTACGGCTTTACCGTATACATGGGTCGTGCTTGTGGAGGGGCTCTTAATGGCTATAGGAATGCCGAGATGGGCTGCAGCCGAGAAGAGAGGCCTAACATAACCTCATAGCTATGCGGAGAGCTTGTTGTTTAGGCTCGCGATGATACGGTCACGTAGCAGTACGTGCTTTCGCAACGGCTTGGTTATTTTTTAAATTTATTTTTGGAGCTGTGGAAAGACTTTTAATGTTCGCCTTGGATGCTCGAGTTATTTTTGAATCTTATGGCTTTCCGTGAGAATCTGGTACAGTCGGGCGCGGAACGAAAAAACTTCGTTTTCCTCAACGATTGTTCGACATTTTTTCTACGAGTCAGTATCGATTAGCGAAGAAACCGTAAAAATAGCCTCGATGTTGCCGATGGTTATTTTCAGTCCGATAAATATACAGCGCCGAGAGCAGTTTATTCCTCAAAAATACAGCGCTTATCGATGGCTCTCCCGCAGTTCACGAGTGTAAACAAACGACTCCGAGGAACTAATAGCGAGTATATAGTTAGCCCCCTTGTCGCGAAAATGAATCTCCGAAAATCGGACACAAGCCTAAGAATAACCCAACCCCGAAGCGTTGTGACACCCTATTTCGAATTTTAATCGCGCACGTTAAAAACCATTCAACAGTGTAAACAGCCGCTTGACAATCCGCCAGCGCAGCGGTTTCCCGCAGAAACAAAGCCCATCGGCACTTCTCATTGTCATTTGCCCCGCGCTCGCGCGCGCGAACTCTTTCACCACCTTATGTCCACTTCAGTGCGGTGTAAATTTAGCAAAGCGCAAAAAAGGAAACCAGAGCACGGAACGCGGTCGGAACTCGTTTTTAATCAACCGGTAGCATTGGCTAATTTTTCACAGGCGAGTCAAATTTTTCAATTTTTAATATACGGGTAGACATTCCAAGCGAAAAAAAAAAATCGCGTAACATCACTCGGCCCATTGTGTAAGCGACAGAAAAGCTCCGGTGTTGCGCGTAAGACCAAAGCCTCACGTACACAAGCGCGGAGATCAGAGAGACAAAGCAGCAGCAGCAGCAGCGGGTATCGTCGAAAGAGAAAGTGCCGGTGTTATGTAAAAGTTATAGTCGAGTGTCCGAATCTGCAGTACAACCGCGTGCCGCCACCGCCGCCGCCGCCGCTGGTGTACGTTGCATTCACCTTCCGAAGGCCGTCGCGCCTCTGGCATCCAGTAGCGCAGAGAGAACTCACTCGCTCGCGTACAGCCGAGTGCGATCGATCGGTTTTATACAGCTGCATGGATCGCGATCATCGATCCTTTTCGTTGTATGCAGTGCTTAACCTGTGCATCGCGCGGATGTACACTTTCTTCGAGGAAGTGCGAGGCTGACGCCTTGAAGATGCGGAAGTTCTCGCTGTTAGGCTTCGGCCGCTAATGTGCTAAGTTTGGAGGTGATACGGAGATACGCGTGAGGTTTTTTTTTTTCAAAAAGGGAAAGAGGTATGTGTGCTTTTTCGGTTATTCGACGCGATGTTTTTAACGCGTACGACCACCTGTTGGACGCGCGATAATCGTAAAATGAAACGGCTCGTCGAGGTGTGATAAATTTGCGATATCGCTTTCGGTCTGTGAAAAATGAAACGAAATGAACTTGACTCCGGCGAATGTCACTGGGATATCGATATATCTCCGCTTCCGGTTTTCCACTAAAGCTCAAAAATACACAGCAGTCCGCCGCACCGCTTATAAAACAGACGGGTTGTAGTAATCTTTTGGTATGCGAATTATGAGTAAACTTACATAAGTAGAAAGCTTTATTGAAACCGAAAGTGTTCCAGAGCAACATTCCGCGGCGCGAATGTTTGCAAAATTACGACGGTTGGCATTGACGCGAGAGTCCGTTAGTTGTAAAGGAAAAGAGGAAATCAACGGGAATCGTCGTGTGTCTATTTGCAGAGTACTCCTTTTCCCGCCGGTCAACAATTACAGGCGGTTTCTCATCCACCAACTGGTCCAGGACAACTTCGGCGATCTGCTGCAGACGTTCTCCATCGGCCAGGGCTACGCTAGGAGGACCGTCGTCTGCTACAAGTCCGATTTCATAGGGTACGTTGGTAATTTTTACTAAAATACGCTCTTTGCTACTAGGTTCATCTACTATTATTGTATGATTTTTTAACGCGCAGGCCACCGCAAGTCAATGGTGTTTCGTCGCAGGCGACGAACAACGGCACTGGTAAATCTTCGGACAGGATGGGAATTGAGAGTCAGTGCACGCCGACTGCCTCGCCCGAACACAGCGCTAACAAATCCAGACAGGGTAATTGCTCTTGCTAAAGAATTTCGCAAATTCCCACCGCAATAACGCTGCTGTTACTGAGAATTGACGTTTTTTTTTTTTTTTTCAGTAAAATCCACGCCTGCCTACGAAATCTACCGGCCGCCAGCAGCGAGAAGAGCGAGGCTCGAAAAATCCCCTGCTGGACCAGCATCAACTGAACCAACGCAAATGTCTTCGGACGCTTCAGCGAGGTAAATAGTGCAACGCGTATAACGGACTTGAACATTTTCCATGAATTAACGATAAAACTAATGGATTCATCGATTCACAGGGCGAACCGTCAGAAACGACCGGATCGCGCTGTATATGTTCCCCGTCACCGACGCGGTGCTGCTGACGTCGACGTTCCCCCACAGGATCCTCCTACTCCTCCGAAACCATCGAAAGAGTCGTCTCGCTCGACTCCCAAACCTATGCCAATTGAGAAAATGCAGACTGATCCACAACCGTCGGTGCCCAAGGAGATGCCAACAGCTGTGACTCCAGCTCCGGAAACTATAATCGAAAAAATAGACGATTACAACGAAACGGAAAAAGCAGACCAAGAGATTCCGAAGGAGACGCCGCCGGCTAACGATCTCCCAGACGAGAGAATGGAGGAGGACGTCGTTACGAAGTCGGAAGTGCCTCTCGAACCGGTCTCTACCCCGGAAGCGCCAAAGGAGGAAGCGAAGCCCGAGATCGCGGAATCACCCGTTTGCCTTGACGAATCCGACAAGCGAGATCGGAGAAAATCCGACGAGATTGTGCGCGAGCCCGTAAACGAAAGCGCTCAGAAACGCGACGAGGCGATACGCAACAAGCGCAACGATAACAAAGCCGTTAAGAAGGCCTTGATCTCGCCGGTGCTCATAATTTCGACAAAAGAGGAGGAGGAGAAGGAGGCGAAGAAATCACCGGCTCCGGTTTTTCCGGTTGTCGCGATGACGCCACCCGAGAAGAAGGTCAAGAAGGTCGAGAGGCCGAAGAGTAAGCCTGCACCGCCACCCGCGCCACCCGTGAAAATCAATCGAGACGAGGCGGACTGGGACAGCTTGTTTGACGACAACGGCGACTGCCTTGACCCCACGCTAATCGAGGAGGTAAGCCTGGATATTCGTGTGATTCATAATGAATCTTTTTTTTGGTTCTAAAAATCCATTTATTGCTGTTTCACAGTTGTCGTCTGCAGTAGGCGAAGTAGTTATAGAGAAACCAAAAAGCAAATCCTTTACGCGACCGGTCGAGGTATCGAACGACGAGTACGGCCATGTCCTGGAGATTTATAACTTTCCATCTGAATTTAAATCAAGTGATTTAGTCGCCGTGTTTAGTCCCTTCAAGAGTAACGGCTTTGAACTGAAATGGGTGGATGAAACACATTGCCTTGGAGTATTTAGCAGTCCCCTAGTTGGTAAGGATACCGTTTTATTTTTACTAAAAATGTAACTTTTTTTTACTGTTGAAATAGCTGCAACTGGTTTGTATAAATTACAAGTTAAAGAATGTCGGCTTGTTCTTGAGTTATTGATAGTGAATTGTTGAAAGTATTACGTATTCGAATGTTGTTATTTGTTAACCAGTTAATTTATAGAAAAATATATGTTTAAAAACATATGATTAGGTTACTCAATGGATTAGCATAGATCGCACTCGCGCGTATTCCGCACTTTCTAACTTTCTAGTACGCCGTGGTTGGTTAGGATTATGTAATGCTATCCTTATAACATTTTTTATTTATAAAAGTTATGTGCTCAGAACAGGTTCAGTGCCACGCCATTAGAAATACTTGGCAATCGATTCGATTTTTAAAAATGACAGTGCTTTTTTGTTTTCCAGCTGCTGAGGTTTTAGCTTCTGATCACCCATTCGTTAAAACAAGACCCTTGAGCGAGGCTACTGCTTTGAGTAAATCAAAAGCTAGACGAAGTTCCGAATTCCTACAGCCTTACCGAACTCGTCCAGAGACTTGTGCTGCGCTTGCAAGGCGTTTGGTCACGAAATCTCTTGGCGTGACTCTTGCCACTGCAAGACAGGAACGCGAACAAGAAAAAATCTTATTGCGGGAAGCCAAAGGTAATTTATTAAAATAAATGAGTTTTTATTATTCAATGTATTAATACGAGTGTGTATTTTCAGAAAAAAAGAGGCTAGCAAACAAACAACGTGAAGACGTTTGGGAGGGCATTATTACAGAAAAGCCAACGACGTAGGCTCTTTTATACAAGAAGTTTATATGTTATAAGCCAATGCCGAATCGCGTTGTAGTTTAACGCAACTGTATGTGCCTTGTACTGAAAGGGTTCAGGAACATTATTAATCACGTTTCGTGATTCCCACAAACAGTTTTCTTTACGTTTAAAATTAAGTTTAGTTAAACTGATGCCTTAGACTATGAAGAGTACGAAAAAGTATCTTTTTTACTTTAATGATACTCATAGAAGATTCTCTAAAAGTAACGTTAAAACTTTTATTGCGCAATCCTTTTAGTTTTTAGAACGTTTAATTCTTTTAATTTTTTTTTTAACTGTAGATGAAATAGACTTGATCAATAATACTACCGATCTTTTTTTTTTTTTCATTTTTTCTTAGTTATTATTCACAGTAGATAAAACAGGCTCAATTGATAAATATACTATCAATTCTTAGGAATCTATTTTACTCTAACAAGATATCATTAGAAATGATAACGGGGTAATTTTTATTTAAGTTTCACGTTTAGGAGAATCGTCAATACGTTTCCAACGATGTAACGAAAAAATATTTGTATTATTTTTATCGATATTGCTTAAGTTTATTTTACATTTCTGAAAGTTGTAATTTCACTAGAAAATTCATAGAAAAATCATTAATCATGACCATCTAGACAATAAAAAGTGATTTTGAATTGTGCATTGTTAATGAACATTGATAGATTTACTGCAATTTGTGATTCGCAACATTATTCGATGAAAAACCTGTTATGCCTGAAGTTATTTGATGATTCATGATAACCGCAAGTGATTTTTTACGCACAATCTTACGGATCATATAGAAATAAAGACTCATGAAAGTTTATGACGAGTAATTTTCATTGTACAACAAGCGTATTTTTGTACATAATCGTTGTTAATATTCTAAGTGAATAGAATTGTGCAACGCATGACCTAGTCATTATGTCAAAAGTGTGTTACCTATATTTGATGTTACTTCATCATGTATCTGAGGGAAAAGTTTTGGTCGGAAATAGAATAAAAATATTTTATAAAACGTAATAAGTAGTTTTATTGCAAGTCCAGTTACGAAGACATATTTATCATTTTCTGTAAGAATACAGACGTATCTACAAAAAATCAGAGTTCAAAATTATTATTTGTATCATTCAAACTTATTATAAAAGCTTAGTATGGCAGTATGGATCGATCAGCAAATGGTATTATGTTACAAGCAGATGTTAATATGCCCATTTACACTATCATTCAATTACCATTTCCCGCCCTTTTTCTTCTTTTTCTGTTGTACTTTCCGCTGTTGCTGTCGAGGTCCTGATGACTCGACAGCTGGGCTTTGACGAGGGTTCGGAGATGGTTTTGCGTTTGACATCTTCGTAATATCGCTGAAAATTCAATAATTTAAATTATAATTGAGAATATTCAATTTAAAGCCTGAAACAAATTTATCTTACAATTGATCACTGGCTCCTGCGGCAGCACCTTGAGTTCCCTTCATAGCAGCATCGCGATTTCTTCTATCTCTCTTTTTCCTGAATCCACTACGTTCGTGCCTAGGTAACCATCTTTCTGGATCCGGTTGAGAATTGGGGTCATAATTTTTCGGAAGCTTACCCTTACGCTTCCTCTTCTTGCGCTTCTTATCGAGTGCTTCCGGCTTACTGTGTGCAAATTTGTAACGATGGACTTGTTAAATATTTGCAACATAACGAAAATTCCAATTAAAAATTACGTACCCAGGTGAAGGTTCAACTTTTTTCTTCACGACTTTCATGCCAATGACCCAGTTACTACTTTCAAGTGCATCTGCATCGGTCGATTCTGCCAAATCGTGGAGGGGCGGTAATCTCTTCGACAAACTTTGTGCCTTCGCGGGATCAAATTGAGCATATGCGACGATCAATTGAGCCAAGGTTTTTGTGTCAGACGGTGAGGCAGTCAGAAGCTCTTCCAAGCTGGCAGCCGCAACAGCAACCTCTCCACCACGTAAATGAAAATCTGCTGCTTGACGCCATAGTTTACTAAGATTTCCTGTGCTTTCCTAAGTTTCAAAATAAATTAATAACAGTTTGTTTCACTTCTTTTTTCACATAAAATGAAAAATACCTTATTTTTCTTATAATAATTAACAGCGTTCTTCAGAACCGCAGATGCTCTGTCTCTGTTACCATCAGCCATATGGAGAGTAACAAGTGTACTGACTATTCCTGGTAATGATTTTTCAGTTTCAGTCAAACTCTCCAATACTTTGATGGCTTCTTCTCTTTCATCGTTGCTTAAAAGTAGCTGCACACAAGCCAATTTGGTCGGAAGATAATGTTCTCCTTTAGCTTGTTTATCCAGCAGTGTCACAGCTTCCTTTGCTTTTCCTTCCCTTGCTAATTGAACTGCTTGGACAGTAGTTGCTTCAATGCTCATGTCAGGATAGTCTTGCATGAATTTCTTGCACAAAGATTGACATTGCTCTCCCTAGAAATTGCAAATAAAAATTAGCTCAATTCAACTTCAGATGAATGGAGTACTCTATGTTATTATCACCTGGTTAGTGTACAGAGCTAACAAACACTGGTTGTAGGCAATACTCTTTCTCTGCTTGGAAGTCAATTTGTGCTCCAGGCCGTCTTGTGTTGCACTCTTCATTCTCTTTTTGCTGTCAAAGACGTTTTGGTCTTTATTGAGAGTAGCAACATTGTTACTTGCTACAGCAACCAGAGCAATATCATCAGGTCTCTTTTTAAGAGCTGCAGTGTATAATGCTTGTGCCTCTTTTTCGCGTCCTTGAAGTTGCAAACAATAACCAAGCTGAACTCTGATTATTCCAAGTTCATCCTCAATTTCTTCTTCAGTCATTCCATCTTCCTCCAAAGAATCGCGACACAGTTTTTCAGCAGTTCTCAACTTCTTCTCAGCTTTAACCAAGTTAGATTTGTCACCATCAGTAGTAGTTGCAATAAGTTGGCAAGCAGCATTGTAAGTTAATTCATAAGTGTGTTCTCTCAGAGCAGGAACCTCTATTTTCTGGAAAGCAATATAATTTTGAATGATAAACAAGATTATGATAAGCATTTTATCAAAATTACTGGTCACTTACAGAGCCTTCAAGGGCCAAGTGAACAAGAACTGCAGCAAGATTGGTTTCTCTCTCATCTTCATAATCGTCATTAGAGTTCTTGATGATGTCACGGTAAACAGCAAAACATTCTTCATACCTTTCCAAACGATAAAGAATCTGAGCTTTGAGCTCTTTCACTTTTAGAGATGGATTCTGAATATTATCAATAATCTTGAATGCATCTTGAACTTGGTTCAAACGATAAAGGCAGTATGCTTTCTCAAACTCCAATTTCCTAGAATGGATGAAACTCACTTATCATTCAAAATCTTAAGAGGAGTAGAAAGCAGCTGATGAAAATAACTTACGGCAGGAGTTTGGGAAATTTGTTAATAATCTGTAAGGCATCGTTAAACTTGGACAGCTGTATAAAGCTAACAACTTTGCAGTGCAGGGCAGCCTCATCATCTTGCGAAAGTCCCAGAACTAAAATAAAAAATGTAATTAACAGGTGCTACTCTACTTCGAAAATAACAGCTGCCAGAGGAGCATATGGGGTTATATTGATAAACAGAGCGCGACGAGACTCACTTCTGTTGGCGGTTTTCAAGGCTCTTTCGTATTCGCCGTTCTGGCCCTCCTTGTAGAGCTCAGCGAAAAGGCTGTAAAGATTATTTTCCTTCGAAGCCATGGCTAAACTTTTCTTTATTATTCACATTCACTGCCAGCCGGCCATCTTCTAAAAATTGTGTTCTGTAATGGTATACCTATACTCACGTGTAACGTGTGCTTGGAATGTATGTATAGATATACTGTGCATACATATACATATCTCCGCCTTTCACAGTAGTGTCACAGGCGGCCCACAAAACTGGCCAAAGCTTTTCGAATCGCCGATAGATCGCACCACGTGTAACAGCGCCGAGCTAAGAAAAATTCAAATGATACAATCCGCAAATTTTTAAATAGTGCACACTACACGTAACGTTACAAAAGTATTGCAGCACTTGTTCAATATATGCAATTCTAAATGTTCTTCTAAAATCAAAATATTAATTAAAGTATCAATAATCATAAAATCGAAGGGATATTAATAATTAAAGTCGGTTATGAAAAAAAAAAAAACAACTCGGATAGCTCTCAAAAATATTTTATTTAAAGTTTTTCGTTCAAATTTGTGCTATAAAAATAATCAACTTACTAATTATTTCGCTTTACTCACATTTTTGCTTTGCATGTACTCTAAACATATACATTATATCACATCTATTTGCTTTCACGAGATATCTCACATTATACACAAATATTAATTATATATTAGAAACACTTTTAACATTCAACTTGAAATTTACAAGTCAACAGTGAGGTAGACTGTTTAGTACGTATACGATTACTCACCGCAAAATATAAAGACATGCGATTTCACGTGTTCGCGTGTCGTCGATTGTGCTGCGAGATTAAGTACGCAGATATATACAATCATTTTATAATAGCGTCCAAGATATCAAGACCAAAAATACATTTTGTTTTTAATTCGTTACTTCTTGAGGGAATTAAAATTCTTTAAATTTAATTTACAAAAAAAACCTTCTACACGCGGCTAATTTGCGCATAAAAGGCTTTTGAAAGGGATCCGTATCTTTTTGGGGAATCTGAACTATGCCAGTCTTTTTGAAGAGTTACGTATATAGTTTCCGCGCATACAGATAGGCAACACACAATTTTGCTTAACTAACACAACTTACACACAGTATAAGCAATAGTTTTGATCGTCGTATAACAATTCGTCCGCGACAGCTGACGCAAAACCATAAATAATGCACTCGTTGCTTATAATATAAATGTACTCCAAATTTGCTTAATCATCCTCATGACGTTTGGCTTGTGAAAGTTTTCTCCTAGTTTTCTTTTTATCGACAAACGACGGCGCCTGTGCGACAATGTGGGAGCCACGAATTTCCAACTGCTCCATGAGATTGTGGTTTCGATTGCGTGGAGAATTTGGTTGAACAGATCGCGATATCGGACTTAGGGAGTTTCGACTACATCGCATATGTATGCTATCCGCAGTTTTGCTTGGCCTAAAACGATCGATCAAAAATATCCATTGAAATTCTTTCATAAGCTCTGCGCAAGTGGAAAAAGCATTTTACCTCCGTTTACTACTTGGCAGTCTGGAAGTGTCAATAGGAGTGAGCCTGACATTTTTCGGATATATTGCTGGCAATACTGACGTATTCCATGGCGCTTGAACACGGGGTACCAGGTGTGTTTTCCTTGTCAACGAGAATTTTCGCTTTCCGTTCTCATGCTTTGAGCCTGAAAGGGTGAATTGAAGTGTAAGTGCAATCAGAGATTATATAACTAGTGATATCCTAGTAAAAGTATACCTACCCGATCGATCGTTACTAGGCACACGATGGTCATCTCTAAAGAATTGAATCGGAGTCGTACGAAGGGTGGAAAAGCTCTCTCTGGAGGTAACGACGAACGGCACTGGACTGACAATGACCCTCTCGTTGAAAACCATGCCAAGCTTATTCCTTCCAGACTGCAGCTCTCTTTCTCTATCCTTACTCGCTGATGCGTCGACACTGTCTATTTTGTAATAAAAGTTGTTGCTCTTCAGAGGATTCTTGCCGGTGCACGTAGGCGCCGGCGTGATTTTGAGGAACTCCTCGAAGTTGTCGCTCAATCGATCCTCGGCCTCCCTTTCTGCCTCGATCTCCGCGAGCTCTTTGCATATGAATTCGACGATGTGATCCAGAACTTGTTCCTTGGCCTGTCTGGAATTCGGCGTCGTGTGACAGCTCAGCTCCTGTAACGAAACAACGATTCTGTAAAGAGCATGCAAAGCGGCATAAATACAACATAAACGAATACAACTTACGCTCATTCGCATAGACAAGTGATTATCGTAGTTCATAGACGCATTAGCGCTGCCGTTCCTCTGCGCGCTTCTCTCCCTAATTGCAAGCGGTGCCGATGATGCGAGGTGGTTACTCCTAACAGTCAGACCAGGATTGTCGTAGCCCGTCCCGAGGATCCTGAGATGCGGCAGTTGACTGCGCCACTGCAGACACTCGTCGTAGAGCGACGTGCCAGGTGGGACCTGGGGATTCTCCTCGTCGTACAGCACCGACTCCAGAGCCCTCCACTGTTCCAGAACGCGACGCGTCGGCACGTCCCCCACGTCCTCCGACCAGGAGCTCTCGCCCGTGTCCAGCTCCCAGCTGACCGAGGAGCGCATCCTGTTCTGATGTTGCTCTGCACCGTGCTTGCTGCTGCTGCTGAAGCTCGAGCTTTGTCCGATCGTCATCCTCGAGCTCGGGTTACTGGAACAATGTAACGTACGTTATAATAGTATAGTGTGTTATTGCTTTGTCGCGATTGTTTGGTCGTTTGCTGAATGAAATTAGCACTGTATTGTGGAGAGACTATAGACGCGAGTGTGCACAATAGGTTATACCTATAGCTGCATTGTAGTACGTGTATTGACAGTCGCGCGGTTACATATAGACACGGCGTCAACGACACGACGCGTGTTTATTTATATACGAGGCCGACACACATTCGCTCTAGTGCAAGGGAATAAGTACGTTATTATCTGTACGATACTCACCGCTGGGTTTTCGCCGTTTTCTTATGCATCGCATGCTTCTTCCATTCAGAGCCGCTGCTGGTATATAAACAGGTGCTCCCAGCTCGAGCGCACGATTTCCCGGTATAATCCAGTCCGACAAAGCACGACTGTGTGTGTGTGTGTGTGTGTGTGTGTGTGTGTGTGTGTGTGTGTCTATACTTATATTGATTTTCCTCGACTGTCCTCCTCCGGCGAAAGTTTAAACGACTGGCTCATACTTAGCGAGTAGTACACGATAAGCCTGAAAAAAGGCTGGTCTGGAGCGGCAGTCAAAGTGGCTACTGAGAGGGAATATCAAACAGCAGGCTGATATATACCCGAAGAAGCCGAGTTGGGAAAGCCTGCAGACGAGCGAGCGTGCGCGCGAAAGGTAAAAAGCTTGATAATCAGCTGCGGCTGCTCCTATATATCCCGCGCTATAGCGGTCGCACTACGCCCGGGGGTAGCAGGGTCGGAGTGTAGTATATAAAGGCGACAAGGCCATCGGAAAGCCATCTCCGATCTCCCCGCGATCTCCGATTCTTTCTCCCCCTTGCGCGCGGGGCGCGACGAGATACGCCGCCAGCCGCCTCCACCCCGCAGAGTAGACTACTGACCTGTGTGTAATGTGATGTGCCTTCTGCTAGCTGGCTCGCTCGCTGGCTTTGCTATAAGCTAACTCCCCCTTCCTTCTCTCGGCTTGACTAGGTATGCCCTTGTTGATTATATTCACCGCTTGTGTACACAGCTGTACAGTTTGCAGCCGTGCGGGCTATAGCGTTCATCTGACCACATCACACACGGTTGGTTTATCTTAGCGAGTATAACGGGAAAAATTAAAGCGGCGCACGCGAGAACGCGCTTGATTACACCGAGATTTCGTGCGAAAAGGAGCCTTATCGCGTTACCGTATCTTATTCAGATAAATGGCGCAGGAGGAAACCTTCGAGCAGGTGAGAAGCGAACTTGAATAGAGCGTCCGTCTTATAACCTATAATTTCTCCTTCGACTTTGTTGTTGTTGTTGTTGTTGTTGTTTTTTTTTTCGATTCGTATCTCATTGATCGTGTTACTTACTTGCGGCTTTATCTCATTAAAGTTCGAGGATGAGGAGAGCGAGATTCCTATCGGAGGAAGCTTGACCAGTGGCCGGAAGAGGTTGTTCTCGAAGGAGCTGAGATGCATGATGTACGGTTTTGGAGACGATCAGAACCCCTACACCGAGAGCGTCGACCTCCTGGAGGATCTAGTTATCGAGTACATCACCGAAATGACCCACCGGGCTATGGAGATCGGAAGAACCGGGCGAGTGCAAGTGGAGGATATTGTATTCTTAGGTGAGACAAATACTTGGTTGCATACGAAATTTCTGTGATCTATAGTACCCTCAATGGATTGTCTGATTTTGTTTTTGTTTTTCAGTGAGAAAGGATGCGCGGAAATACGCCAGAGTTAAAGATCTGCTGACAATGAACGAAGAGCTGAAGAAAGCAAGAAAAGCTTTTGATGAAGTTAAATACGCAGGTAACGTCACTCAATAACCTGCTTGTATTGGTTATAAATATATAGCTGTATTTTTTACAAGTTTTTCTTATCTTATGTAAACGGTTTTGTTATTTTTAAGTACCAATTTTAAGAAGAGAGCAATATATATGCATGTTCCTTAATTATTTTTTAAGCATGACTTAGTGGTTATTGTTCTTCGGATATTTTTCCACGTTCTAGCTATAATTTGTCAGTACTTACTTTGTAACACAGTTCACAAGTGTATTCGCCAATTAAAGTGCAATCTTATAAATTTATTTTATACAATATAAAGTTTTATTTATTTACAATACAAGTTTATGTTTTACAACTAAACTTTACCCACTGCTGTTTGTGAGTCAGCAAGTTTTTCAATGCATGCATGCATGGAATTTTTTTTGAGTTGACAAATTAATGCATTAAACAATGTCGGAAATGGCTCGTTTTGCTGACAGAATAACGTCGTTCAGACCAACCCCGTGATATGACGATCCGCAGAGCACCAAAGGGATTTTATGCGAGGAGATATAGTTTTGAATGCGCTGCATTCTTTGACTATGACCAACCACGTACTGTGGAATACAGTCCTTCAACACAGCTACATCGACCTCGACTGGATCTTCTTGTATTTTAAGTATATTTTTCGTATGCTTAACTGCTGTAGATAGGAGTTGGTCATTTGTTACGCTCTTTCCAAAGTATTTGTCAAACCATGCTCCACCCATCATTACCGTTAGTACCTGCAAAATGATATTATTTTAGCATATTACTAGTATTATACATGAAATTTTTAGTATGTACTACTAAACATACGTATGTAAAATGAACTTTTGGAACTCAGAACGGATCTATTTTTTTTGTATCTTTATATTTTAATAAGAATATATGTGATAATACAAAAAATCGCTATGTATGCTTACTGTAGTATTATTCTCATTGCTAAAGACACACGAATCAAAGATAACTCCTAGAATAGGCAAATTTTCAGATGGTGCTACAAGAAATCCAAAACCTTCCAATGGCAAAACGTCTCCATTAAAATGAAGATTAACTACAGCTACAGTGGCACATGGTATTGCTTCTAGCTCCCTTGACAATTGTGGATGCTGTCTTTTAAGCAAGGGAGCAAGACTCTTTGCTGACAAACTTGAGACCACTCTTAGATGTTTTTCAGCTTTCCCATTCACGGATAATTCCACCTGACCTGGTTTGAATGTGATTTGTTCGCAATTCGTTTTAGTTTTTAAAGATAAATTAGACTTAGATTTTAAGGAATTACTCAATGCTATAGGAAATTGTTCTAACCCTCCTCTAAGACCCCAAACTGACCATTTCTCTAGCTTAGACTTTTCAACTAAATGTGACTTGGTTGAACTTGCTTTATTTTTGTTTGTACTTTGATTAGATTTTTTTTTTAACAGATTCAACAAAAGACCCTTAGTCATTGAACCGTGCTTCTGTTCGAATTCAAAGGCACTTTTCAGCAAAAAGTTAACACTTATTTGCTTTGCATCTCCAGCGCATATTCCGCAAATCATTGGACTGATTAAGTAATCAGCAACGTCTTTTCCCATTCTTCTTTCAACAAAACTATAAATACTTTCGTCTTCCTTTATTTCTTTCGGAGCTCTTAAGTCAGTCCATATTATTGAAGCCAAACGTCTCTTAAATGGTTCTTGAATTTTTAACAAACCACCCAGTGAATTAGGCAATAGGTGCAATTTTTCATTTACATAAATCAGTCTGTTTCTGGCAGCTGGATGAAACATTTTGACTGCAACAACTTTGTCACTCAAGTTGAGATCACTTATAAGTTGCAGAGTATTTTCTCCAGCAGCGCCTTCAGATCTGATGGTGCGAGGACCTTTCTCAAATATCACTCCACTGGGTGCTGTTACACTTCTTATCCATCCTCCTAAACGATTAGATGCTTCATAGAGAACAATCGACCCTAATTTTGAGTGTTCGACAGCGTAATATGCTGCACTTAGGCCCGATATTCCTCCCCCTAAAATAGCTGTCATTTTGAATACAAGTTCAATTCAAAACATTTAAAAAGTTTATTTGCGAATTTCCCCGGGATCCCGGTATCCAATTCTAACCTCGCCAACAATCACGCAAAGTACTAACGCGCCGCAGCTCGTGTCAGTTATTTTTGTTTGCAATTATCGATTATCGGCTTATCTGATGGCTGAGCAACGCGTCGATGCATGTGACGGTTATACAATTTTGTACGCGGTTTAACTCACGAGAGCAAAGTGTAAGCTTCCGAATATAGGCGACGACTTGCGGGCTTTATTATAGGCACTTCCAAATTTCTACATCAGTTTAACCTAGCATAACCTGAGCGTCCACTCAGTAGCAGTAGATAATAATCACGGCCATCAGGTATAGGTAGGCTCTTCTACTTCTTAGTCGCAATAAAAAGAGCAGACGACTTGACATTTGATCGAAAAGATTTAAAAAATACCAGTTGTGCGTTAATGTGAACGTTTGGGATGAAATTGCTGATGCTGTTCTTTTAAAATTGGAATTTCAGAAAGTTGTATTCCATGACTGAGGATACTTTTAAGAAGGTAAATATAATATTTTGTTGCGAAGAAGAATTTTTAAGAAAACTCGCTTTCTTTTTAACTCTGAATAAAAACTATCTAAATTTAGGAGTTCAATACTAGGGTATAAAAAGCAAAATTATCAAATGCTTGGTAAAGAACAAGGTTATAATTGATGACTTTTATAGATTGTTGAATGGATATTTGATCTCTTACTATTTAAATCTAAACTTGAATTAAAATTTAATACATTTACAAAATTTTACATTTTAATGACTCCAATCTTAAAAAAGAAAAGTAATATTGAAAGGCATGCCTTGTGCTATCGATAGGAAAAGGTTAAGTTGAGTTTTAGAATATGATTTATGCGTATCATTTAAATTTAAAAGCATAATGTGTACAAAAATATATGAATGGAATGTATGAAAGAAAAATAGGCATTGTAAATGAAGTTGAATTTGAATAACAATAGCATATTGACATAGTCTACTATAGTCTACAATAAAAGTTGATGTTCTTAATAGAATTACTTTGCTGTTATACAAGAGAGCTACTTTCCTATGGATTCTCTTGAAGCTTCAGTTGCAGTAGCAGAGGCATAGACTGCAGTAGGCATATTGTAGACGTTATTTTTTATACTTTGCAGTAAAAAAATCCTTATAAAAGATGAAGGACGGTAGTCGACTTCTGCGGGTTCTATTAAAAGTATCTGAAAAGGCAGCTAACATTGCGCGGGTTTGCAGACAGGATAAGGCACTGTTTGCGTTGCTTGTCCAAGAAAAATCTGCAGAAGAGAAAAACCCTAGGTTCTTTCAAGATTTCAAGACTTTAGCTGATGTTCTTATCCAAGAAACAATTAGACATGACATAGGATTAGAGGTAATACTCCTTTTATCTAACGATCAGTAGTATCAATAATTCTCATCATTTCTGAATAAAATGCATACGAGTAATCAGTTTCCAGAGTTAGCTGGTGCAGTCAAAGGTGAGGAGAACAATGTCTTTAGCAACACTTTAGGGGAAACAATTACCGTTGAGATTTGTTCTACTGAAAAGCAGACTTCTGAACTCTTGAAAAAGGTATTGGATGACGATGAGACAATTGCAGACTTACTTGCCAAAGAAGTGCATAAGGATATACTTTTGACCAATGTAGCTATTAGTTCAAAAAACATTCCTACAGATTTCGAAGTTGATATTTCTGATCTAGGAATCTGGATTGACCCCATAGGTATGTTTAAACTAGTTCAATATTTGCGAAATTTTTGTTGTAAATAAAAGCACAGAGTACATTTAAACTTTTAGATTCAACAGCTGACTATATTAGCGGTGGTGAAGTTGTGGATGAAGCAACTGGTCTGCATCTGAGTGGATTGCGTTGTGTTACTGTACTTATCGGAGCTTACTCACAGAGTTCTGGCTTACCGGTCATAGGAGTAGTCAATCAACCGTTTTATACAGAAACAGACTCACGGTAAGCATTGTCACTTTATTAGTTGAAAAAAAAGAGGGATTTCAAGTATATCATAAAATTTTTTTATAGATGGAAAGGTATGTGCTACTGGGGATTTTCAAATGACAGTGTATCCTGCTGCTCTATACGCAACAATGAAGAGCCAACCAATAGAATTGTTTTGACAAGTAGATTTGAAGAACCGAGCATAAAGTCAAAATTAATAGATGCTCAATTTAGGATTATAGAACCTGCAGGAGCAGGCTACAAGATTATAAGCGTCGCGCTCGGTCAGGCGGCTGCGTACGTTCTTTCAAAAAGTTCAACTTACAAATGGGATGTATGTGGTCCTCATGCCATACTGCGGTCCCAAGGTGGAGGTCTGCTGGATTTTAAAAAATATAGAGATAATCAAGATTGCTGTGATTCTGGCATGAAGTATTCCAATGTTGACAGTGAAGCTGCCAACAAAGGAGGTTTGATTGCTTTTAGGGAAAAAGAGATTCTTGATAGTCTAACAAATATTCTGTGTTAAAAAGGAAAGATGATCTCATTATTGTGCAATAGAAATATTTGTAAGGTAAAGAACTTTCACATACATGTTTTCATGAAAAATTGTGTCATACAAAGCTTAACTGTTTAATGTAAAGTCAAGGATTTTAGTGTTTCGCTGTAAATGTTTTTAACGATTTATGTGACGTAATATTTATCTCATGTCGAACCGTGAAGAAAATTCAGGTGCTATATGTGTAACAATAGTATAATCTATTCCAAATGACGAATTTCACTGTGATCATCTCTATTTTGTTGTAATGATATTCTACGAAAGTTGACCGTTTCAATAAAGTCTAAGATATATATTACAAGGTATATCATAAATAACGAATTTATTTTTATTTCACTTAATTTATACTTTGGTATATAACTCATATCACAAAGAACGTCAAGTAGCACAATGACTTTCGTTTATTTTATACATTTATAGAGACTCTTCCTGCTGTACTTCGAGGTGAACGAAATGCCTGTGCATGGGCCCCGAGCTCCTCAGGGAATTGTTGCACCTGAAGCTTGCGCTTCTGATTGGTGCCCCGTGATTGTGGTTCATTTTCTTCCGTACACTGACGTACGTCGTACAATTGTTTTTTCTTCTTAAACTAGAGTTGTGCTGCCCGTCGAAACCTGCAAAGATCATGAGAAATGAGATTCTCGCAAGTAATAGGATCCATGGTGTATTCATGCGTTTCTCGTGATCAAACTCTTTGAAAGTAAAAAAAAAAATGTATACAGTTGCGAAAAAAAGGAATTTATTACCATAAAACGTGTCACATTATACGCTGCAATATACATGTAAAAGCGAGGGTTGAATTAGCAACAACCAATTAAAAAAACTGCGATATAAAGGCCGCCGTACATACAAAATATTCGTCGCTCCTACTCTCCTTTAAAAATGATATTGCTTCGGTATCAGTGTATATTTTGTATATTTGCAAACTACGCAGAGAGCCGCAGACCATTAGGTGGATAGTATAAGATAAAAATGATAAGAAATATGCGTTAAAATCAAAAGCGTCAAAAAGTATTAAAAATGCATGCAATATAAAAGTAATATGAATTGTCTTACATACTACGCGCGATCATACACACCGCACAAGTCGCAGCTAAAAGAAGTGAATATAAAAAGACTTACATAATAGTAGTATATAAAGGTGGTCATGCACTATTACTACAAAAGAGAAAAAAGAAAAGTGTGCTTTCAGCTCGCTTCATTTCGTGAGCTCGAAGCAGGACTGGCAGCAGCACTGGGAGCAGCACTGGAAGCAAGACTGGGAGCAGCACTGGGAGCAGTACAGGGAGAAACACTGGGAGAAACACTGGGAGAAACGCTGGGAGCAGCACTGGGAGCAGCACAGGGTGAAACACAGGCAGAAACACTGGGAGCAGCACTGGAAGCAAGACTGGGAGCAGCACTGGGAGAAACACTGGGAGAAACGCTGGGAGCAGCACTGGGAGCAGAACTGGGAGCAGCACAGGGAGAAACACTGGGAGTAACACTGCGTGCAGTACTGGAAGCAAGACTGGGAGTAGTACTGGGATCAGCACAGGGAGTAACACTTGGAGAAACACTGTGAGCAGCACTGGGAGCAAGACTGGGAGAGACACTGGGAGCATCACTGGGAGCAGCACTCGGAGCAAGACTGGGAGCAGCACTGGGAGCAAGACTGGGAGCAGCACTGGGAGCAGCACTGGGAGCAGTACAGGAAGAAACAGCGCGATTAGCACTGGAAGCAACACTGGTGGGAGCCCAGGTAACAGCACCGGCAGACGTAATGAATGATTGATTGTCCTCGTCAGCCCTGGCGGACTGGCCCATACCGGTGAGAGGGATGCCTACAGCGCTGGTGTTCAAAGCGTGGCTCCTGTCCGGGACGAAACGCCTGATGATAGGCACGCACTTGAGCATATTGAAAATGCCCTGTCGAAATGGTGTGCTCATCCAGCAGTAGATGAAAGGGTTGTAGCAGGCGTGAGACATCGCCAGCCAGTGCAGCATCGCCCAGATGTACGGGAGCCCGTACCACCGATTTATGTCCTCGTTGATATCCATTACCAGCTGCCGCAGAAAGAAGCGCCGATGAGAGATTTTGTTCGGGAAAATGATTTTTCAAATTTATACAACAACGGCGCGTGGCGTTAACGCCGACAGATTGCTCTCGCGCGGTTATCGAATTTCACGCATCGCGTATAGTCACGAATATCGATTGACCGGATATTGGATTCCATTAACGCATGGAAATAATGGAAAATAAGAGAGAGAGAGAGAGAGAGAAGCGTTCGACGATGATCCGCAGATATACGCGCTGACCGGCAAGTCATACTCGGCTCTCTCTCTCTCTCGCGGGCGGTTGATTGTTCCGAGGAACAAATGATATAATAATGCCCTATTCCGGAAATAGAGTAATGTGTACAATACTTACGTTAAGTACGTTGAAGGGCAGCCAGCATATCGTGTATACGATGACCACGGCCATCAACATCTTGATCGTCTGGAAAAGGAGAAAACATAAGAGAATCAGCTCAGTCTCATCTCATTATCATCGTCACCTTCACTTTCGTGTAGTGCTGTTTTGACTGAAACACAGTTGAAAAAAAAGAGACAAAAAAAAGAAAAGAAAAAAAAACATCAAAATAAATGAGTTTCAGTTTCAGTGTCCGCACATTGGGGTATATATACCAGCTGCTCGAGAGCGAGAAGCGATTGAATCGCTCGCGTTGTAAATCCGAATCAACAAGTGTCCCCTAAATCAGCTATATATATACCCTATATACACAGCTCGTCGCGGCTATAGCGTGCCCGCGTGTGATGTACATTTATCCGCGTTAGCCTAAAATCCAATCGGCTAATCCGGCCCCGACTTTTAATCTTCGTATATAGTGTGGCACAGGCTTATGTATATATATACATATCGGATAGCGAATAAGGAGCTGAGACCCCTTTATCAAGGCGATCCGGCCTATACGCTGTACACGGGCCAATTGGATACTGGAAGGAAGAAGCGGCTCGGCTGAAGGAAAGAAAAAACAAAAATAAAGCCAATGCTGGCGATAAATATCTTATAGACGTAGACAGATGACGAAGGAAGACATCGTCATCACGCAAGGTGGCATCTTTGCGGGCGGATATATAAATAAGGCCATAGCTCACAGCCCGTAATTTCGTGTATATGGCCGGTGGGCATCTTAGGCAGTAGCCTCACGATCGCTCGCGGCTCGTTTTGACGTATTATTCCGACTCTCGTGACCTCCACGCACACGTACACACGCGCGCGCGCGCTTGGTTAAAAGTATCACGAGACACGCTTACGCACGTGCGCGCGAGCGTAGACCTTTTATGCCGTAGGCCTCGTAAAAAAGGGTAGAGGCCACTGCCGGCCGTCTCTCTCTCTCACTAGGATATATATATATATATGTATATATCTGGATTACTCGCGTATACGATATATCTGCGGCATTGAGAGAGGCCCGAGGGCTGAGGGGGAGCTAACCGTTGTTTCTCGCAGCTCGCTCCCCTTGGAATTCGCGAGAGCTGAGAGTACGTGCAAACGGCCTTTATTGATACGCCGTGATCGTGCAGCGGACTTTTAAATATTCCCTTCTCTCGAACGCGTGGCCTTGACTCACTCGCTCTCTTTTCTCTTCCTGGCTTTTAGCGCTCGACGATGCTCGGCGCTATAGAGCGTGTGTCGAGGAGAATCCGCAAGAGATTTGGCCATTTGTAAATTAATATCGGCTATTTTAAGCTCCGCAGACAGATGCAGATGGAAAAAGCGCTTCAAAGCGAGTACAAGAGTCGCTGCGCAGTCGATTACGGCACAAGCAAAGGCGAAGGAAAATTGCTGAAAACTAACAAGTCCAGACGCCGCGGCCTTATTACGTTTCTTTCTCTCTTTGCGAATTTTAAGGCGCGCGCCGCGATCAAGAAACATAACGACGCGAGCGAGCTGCTAATGGAAAAAGCTCGGCTTCACAATGGAATAAAGCTACGGGTTATGGGGAGATAATGGAATAATTAAAGTCGAGCAAAAGACGCGCGCGCGTTAAGCCATCAGTGCACGCAGCGTGTATATGCTTTTTATTTTCCCTTTCGCAGCAGTCTCGAGCGAATTTACAATTTCTCAGCGAGAGAAGACCTGCTAGTTTTTCGTCGGTTCACCGCTGCACTTCTTCGTCGCCGCCGCCGCCGCCGAGCGGGAGGGAAGGATATAATTTAATTAAAAAAGGAGAGAGAGAGAGAGAGAAACTCCTTTTTGCTGCTCCGCGAGCATTTCATTAGGAAAGTTTTTCCGCAAACCTCACGGTTTTCTTACTTTCGAAAAATTAATCGCAGACAAGCCCGATCTATCTGAATCTGAGGAGTATATATATATACGCGCCGGCCTCCGCGAAATTATTATCTTCCAAGCCGTTCGTTTGATTAACATTTTTATTACGCGAGCTTTCGCCTAAATTACTCGAGAAAGAGGGTCGTCGTATTGGATTATGGATGAGAGAGAAAGAGAGAGAGAGAGATTTCCCGATTTTGTTTAGAGAAAAGAAACCCGAGGCCTACATAAATCATGTTTCGTTCGTTTGTTTTATTCATTATACTG
This sequence comes from Nasonia vitripennis, assembly GCF_009193385.2. NCBI lineage: Eukaryota > Metazoa > Arthropoda > Insecta > Hymenoptera > Pteromalidae > Nasonia > Nasonia vitripennis. Next base: position 1,431,002 of record NC_045760.1, read on the forward strand.
CGTTTTTCGCCTCGCGATTACAATCTCGCGCAGTGGAAACGTCCGCGTACGGCCAGACGCGAGGAAGGTTTACTGCAAATCGGCCGCTATAAAATTTACTCGGCTCTCGACCTTCGCGCCGCGAAGCTTTATCCGCTCTCGGAAGAGATAAAAATCGGGCATGCAAATGCGCGCGCGAAATTTCCATTCGACAGAGAGACACGAGGTAAATGCGCGCGCGCGCCCCCCCCCCTCCCCCCTATATCCTCTATAGATACACGGGCGGTGGTATACACGAGGGGGAAAGAAGGATCCAACGAGTTTTAGCGGCACAGCGCACAGGTGTAGGAGGAAATTTACAGTGGGCGAGTACGGGCGCGTTACACCTGTCCGATAAGTGCGTCGAATCAGGCCGAGTTATGGCTCTCGAACTCGCGGCGTACATCTTGTCCTCCTTTCGTTTTATCAAAGCTCTCTTGAATCGCGATTTACATGTCGTTACTCCGCGAGACTGCCTCGGCGATTCGAGCGGAATGCCGGGGCCGATTATGTATTTTTCCTTTTACAAGCTCAATTATCAAAGGCGAATCTCCCGAGGATTTCGAAGAGACGTTATTAGCCCGAAACCATTACTGCCAATTGTCGAGCACTGCTAATTGACAATCGTATTTCGGTGCGCGACAATTATCTCACGCGTCAGATCGTTTCGCGCGAATTCGCGCTGCGACGGAATGAACGTTTTATTACAACTTCACGTCCGCGTACTGCGTAGGTGTGAGCAATAATAAAGAAAATATCGACGCGAGGTGGAAAAAATTCGAGAAAGTCGCAGAGTTTCATTGCGTTAACGTGCGCGGAGGATGCAGCGGAAAAGGGCGAGAAAAGTGTCTTCCTCTGCTGCGCACTCGGTGTATGCGTACGTTGTGTACGAAATATATACTCAGCTCTCGACTACATTCCTTCGTAATCGTTCGAGTGTGTACACACGGGATTCACTATAGGATTCTCGATTTACACGTCCGTCCGGGCGTAAATTTACACTAGAGAAGCAGTCGAGCTGTTTTTCAATCCTCAAAACCGAATGAAAATTCTCGCAGCTCAATTCTGTAACCGTCGCGACGGCGGTTATATCGACTGCTCTATATCGAAAAGCCTGATTTATCGCTCGAGCAGCTCTCGCGTTCGTTAGTCAAATAATGCGAGAAGTTTGGGGAAATTTTCGTCGCGTCGCGCATACACACAGTGTCGAATAATACAAGAAGTTTGGAGAGAATTTCCGAAGCCGAGTATTACGAGCGAAGGCATCAAAGTTGCTCGTTTGCGGAAAAACTTATGGAAAAGGAGCTCGAATTGAATCAAATTTTGAAATCAAGCGGCTTCTCCTATAGTTGCCAACTCCTACTCCGCACTGTGCGTAACCAGCGAATTTCGACGCATTGTACATTTTTAAATTCAATTTGCATCGAACAACAAGTGTCCGTTTACCCGTACACAGAGAGAACGCGAGAAAGGAGCTTTCGTATACAGTACTCGACGAAAGCCTCCGCCGCCGCGGCAACAACAAACACATCGCAATAGAGTGTACACTTCGATAGCGAGTAAGTATAGCAGTGCGAGAATGTGATTTTAGCTCGGAGCGCAAAGGTTTCAGCAGACTGAAATAACGTGTATCATAAACATTTGTTTCCATCCGAGTGTATGGGACGCGTATACGGGGGGGTCTCGGCGCATTGAAATGCAGGCTACGCACCGCTATACGGCCGACTGCATAATATCGTAGCAATTAAGCCAGATAATGAAGATTAGCCGCGCGCGCGGTATCAAAGGAAAACTTTCTCCGCAGCGGCGGAAGCGCTGCTCTATATTTGATGAGCGAGAGAGAGGGGGGGGGGAAGCAGCCGGGCTTTGATTTACGCAACAGTTTTTTTTTTTTTTTTATCAGCTCTACGCACCTCTGGTCCTTCGACGTTTTCCCCGTCCGTTATCGGGCCCGCGATAGTTCCGGTTTACTGGCTGCGTCTAGGGGCTCGATTGTCCGACGACAAGCCATAAATTTCTAGCCGCTTCCCGGCCGAACGATATATAGAAATTGCGCGCGCAGCCCGAGCTTTGTTATTCGCGCTGGGACACGTGCTATAATGGTCGGCTTCTGTCTCCTCGTCCCTCTGCTCGTCCTGTCAGTTTGCGGGTGTGAGTTATTCGTATAGTTCTCTCGCCGGACTCATCCTATATTCATCATATATAGATCGGCCTCTTTCAATTCGCAGCGAACGCGAGGAGGGCCAGGATCGAGGATGCCCTGCAGGAGATCTTCTTCAGGCTGTATTCGGGGTGAGCAACAGCTATTCTCTTTGTTATACCTCTTAACCGACTCTCACGCGCTCTCTTCTCCTCGCAGCGATCCGGAGCAATACGCGGACGCGCGGCTGTACGAGGTGAGGAACCTCGTGGCGCGGATGGAGCCGGATAAGCCGACGGTCTTCTATCTGCACGGCTACACCGGCAGCGCCAGGAGCAGAGACGTCTTGGCAGTTGTTTCGGGTGAGCGCCTCGGCTATTCGCGTTATACGCAGAATTTAATCCGGCTGAAAGGCCGCAACTCCTGGAAAGCTGAATCGAATTCGGGCGGATTGTTCGCGGCCCGAGAAAAGAAGCGGATTTTCATCGCGAGAGACGCGGTCGATCGGCAAGTGTGATATTGGAAAAAGAGCGACGGCGCGTCAATACGGAGGACGATGAAAACGCCAACGCGCGGTGAATTGAAACGGCCGCAACTAATCACCGCCGGTCAACTGTTATTGCTATTGCTCGACTCGCGAGCGCATAAATTTCGGAGCGAGACGCCCGCGGCCCTCTGTTTTTGAGGCTGACGCGAATAATCGTATTTAGCTCAAAAGCCGCTCTCCGCCCGGTGGCGGGCGCTTTATATCGAGAAATAATGAAGGCTCTCGTCGTCGAGCCCAAGCAGGCGGGGGGGGGTGTACAATTAGACGCGCGGCTTTTCAAGAAACGCTTTGTATACGTGACGCGTAAATAATGCAGGACGAGAATCGCGAGTCGAGGATGCGAGAGAGTTAAAAGCAACGCGTTGTCAGGTTATCTGGAGCGCGGCGATCACAACGTTATAGCGGTGGACTGGAGCCCGATAGCTGGAAAGAACTACCCGAGCGTGGTGAGCAGCGCCAAGTCGGTCGGCGAAGCGGTGGCCGGGGCGATCGACGAGATGGTGGATCAGGGCTTGACCAGCCGGAGCATCCACGTCGTCGGGCACTCGATGGGCGCTCAAGTCGCCGGTTACGCCGGACGTCGGACCAGCTTCGAACTCAGCAGAATAACCGGTGAGAGATCCTCGCTTATTTTCCTCCCATATTATCCGAGCTGAGACGGAGTTTTTTTATTTCGCAACGACGTAACGTTGCCTAATCTCTATCTCTCTCTCAAATTCGCTTGAAATCTGTCCAGGTCTAGATCCGGCGGGTCCGTTTTTCAATTTCCTAGAGGCGCATCTCCAGGCCAGCGACGCCAGCTTCGTCGATACGATTCATACGGACGCGGGCTTTTATGGAATAAATCGTGCCTCCGGCGCCGCGAGTTTTTACCCGAACGGCGGCCGACGCGTACAGCCTGGCTGTCCCAGCAGCTACGAACTTTCCAGCCCAGAAGGTAAGTTCCGATTCTTTATTCTCACATTCTCTCTCTCTCTCTCTATGGCTCTCTTTCGCCGCTTTCTGCAGCGATGCGCGCACGTTCGCGTACATGACGCGTTTCTTGTGCTTTGCGACTCTCTCGTTTTGTTTCGCCCTCTCGCAGATTACTGCAGCCATCATCGCTCCTGGCTCTTCTACGCCGAATCGCTGAGAAAGGAAGACTCCTTCCTCGCGACGAACTGCAGCTCCTACCGCAGCTTCGCTCGCGGGGCCTGCGACGATGCAGCCAAGGTTCCCATGGGATTCGCCACGCCCGGCAACGCGTCAGTATACATACGGAAACGGCTCGATAATTTAAAGATTCGGCAAAAAAGACAACCTGACCGGACATTTTCCACCTGTCTTTTTCAGCCGAGGCGTGTTTTTCTTGACGACGAAAAGCGAGCCTCCCTTTGGCATGCAAATGGACGGGGCAGTATCAACGAGTTCGAGAGCCGACAGGAATATTAATAACGCCGACAAGAAGGAGGCCTCGAATTCCCGAGAGACAGGGACGGGAGCTGCGCGCGCTGTAGAGAAGAATTTAATCGGAAGATTTATCGTGTAAGGCGCGCTGCTCGATAAAGCGGTGAAAGAGTCTCTCCGTGCGTCGAGAATTCTGAGAAATAAAAAACTTTGGAGGCCCAGGATTTTCCTGATGAATTCTCTCTATGTACAAGGGTATTATAGCCGACAAAAAGTTTCGTCCTTCTCGAGCTGCCGGCGCGGGAAGGTAAGATAAATAGCGAATACCGCATCGAATTTGACGGACGAACTTTTTCATAAAGTACAATCCAAGTGGGGCTCCCTCGTTACACCTACCTTCGTCTTGCTGCGGATCATCCGCTGATCCCGATTGTCTTCGGCCTCGCCGGGCGCTTTCTTGCCCCAGACCACGATCGCGATGCTGATGTAGCTGAACAAGAGAATGAGCAGAGGTACCAGGTACTGCAGTATCAGCAGGGCGATGGTGTAAGAGTACCTGCGAGTAGATGGGAAGCAATTGGGTTAATCGCTGCACGCGATACTCGACAAGTCGCTATATAAATTTCTCTCGATTCGACTCGACTCGACTTACTTCTGCTTCTTGTCCGACCACTTCTCGGTGCAGGTGTAGAAGTCGCACATTTCGTACCTGATGTCGGGCTGCTCGACATCCGAGACGACCAAGATGGGGAGCGAGATGGCCATGGCCAGCAGCCAGACGATGAGGATCGAGATCTTGGCGTACTTGGTTCCGCGTCTCGGTCTGAAGAGGTACATTATCGCCAGGTAGCGTTCCATGCTGATCACCACGAGGGTGTAGGCGCTGACGAGCACCGCCACCGCCTGGGGCCGAGATTTTTCGATAAGGCCACAACGACACACGCGCGCATATTTAAGAACGGGTAAATTATCGAAGAAGCACACCTGGAAGAAATTGAAGATGGCGCAGAGCTGGGACGGGAGGAGCCAGTAGTGGAAGACGAGCGTACTCAAGACGCTCGTGGGCACGCAGAAGATGTTGATGAGTATGTCCCCGATGGCGAGGTTGACGATGAAGTAGTTGGTGAGGTTGTTCGGCCTGAGGTTGTTGCGAGTCCTGATGACGGCGGCGCAGACCAGACTGTTTCCCCCGAGCGCAATGACGAACATACTGCCGTAGAGGATGTAGAGGATGACCTGGGCCAAGGTGCTAGTGAAAGGGATGTTCCCGTTAAAATCGTCGCAGTCGAAGATTAAGCTCCCGTTCTCCAGCACTGACAGGTTGCGCCAGTCAGCTGTTCCCGTAACGATCGCCGGCTCTTCCGTCATACTGCAGTTGATGTCGCCGCCGCTGCAGATTTCATCCTGCGTGCTGGTCCTGCGGAAAAAATTAATTAATTTGCCCGGTTAGACGCGCAATTGTACTCATTCCCGAGCGCGGAGGAAAAAATCCCTATCCTCACATGTCTGAGCTTCCTGCCCTCTCTCTCTCTCTCACTCTCTCGAATTATGCCTCGTCGAGATTGTAAACAGCTCTTTCTCCGGCGAACTTGAGTAAAAAGCGCGAGCGAGCTGAGACAGGCGTGAACGACGAGAGACCGCAGCGCGCGGAATGCTAATAAAGCTCGGATCTACTCTGCCGTCTGACGTTTGCCTGCGCGCAGACACAGCGAGAGCTCAGCCGCGCGCGAGGGCTTATAATGTCTGTATACGGCGCTTGAAATTATACGCATTTCAGACGGCAGACAGAGAGAGAGATCGAGAGAGAGAAAGAGCTCTGTATAGCTTGTTTACACGCGCGGCTTTAATCATCGAGTTCCCATATTCGGCCGCGCTGTAAACACGCATCAGCAGCGATATCGATGTTTACATTTCGCCGCGTAACAACAACACCGCGCCTATTCTTCTTATGCTCTTATAACGCGCTCGTATCGCTAACGAACCGAAATCCTCAAGGGTATTCCTTTTAATCCGTGTAAACATAACCGTATATATACGTGTACGAGTCTCCGGCGGGATATGAAACGTTTAGACGCGGATACGTGCGCGCGACAGCATAATTATTGTACAATATACGCCGGGCCCGGATTTCGAGAGCTGCGCGAACTAGACGATTTTCAGCAAAATTCGATACACACTTTAGCTTCGGGACACGTATGTGCGAGCGAAGGTATATTTGCTACTGCGATGCGCCCACGGAATATCGGACGTCGTGTTATATTTTTTTCCCCGGCCCCCCCCCGATATCGATCGATCGCGAGACCAGCTTCCTTATATACCAAGGCCGAGGATAAGTATTTTTTTACTCCGTCCCAGGTAAGAGTATAGCGAGGAAGCGTAAGTCTAACCCTCCCGGCTGAAACGTCGTAAATAACGAATGTAGAGCGCAAACAATGTTCCTCTCTAGCTCTCCTTATACCTCCGCTGAGCTCAATCAAGCAGCTCGACGATATATTAATACCGTTAAAAGAATCGAGTGCTCTAGGAACGATCAGAAAGAGAGGGACATATCTCGCTCGTGGATGGGCTCGTTTATCGCGCTTGATTTATCATTTACGAAGCTTCGATCGCCGCCCGGAGAATACGCGCAAGTTGTAAGCCAAAAAGACGTGTGCGTATAGTGCACGTTTCATTAGTGTCTCGTCAGCTTTATGAAATAAATTCTGACGTGCGCTGACGAATTTTCTCAATTCAACTGGATAACTCATGTTATATATGTATATATATTCGAGAAAGAATTGTTTCCAACAGCCCTATAGATATTAAAAGTATATAATTAGCGAGCGCCAAGGCCGTTACTGCGGTTGTTTATAAATTTTCCATTCGAGCAATATTATGCGCGAATGTCCTGCGACGAAACTTTCGAGCGATGCATCTCCGCTTTACTCCCACTACCTTGCATACAGTCGCGATAACCGCTCTTTCTCTCTCTCTCTCTCTCGTTTATATACACGCAGTCCAGAGTCGAGCCTCCAATACACACTGCAGAGAGCGACAGTGAGTCGTGCGACGGGCTCAAGAGACCAGTTCGTTTAGGCCCGAATCCGCAGATTTGAGTCGATTGAATTCGTCGTGTGCGCAGTGCCTTGTGTCGTCGAAAAACTGAGCCATGTACCGGGGAATATTCCTGTTCTCCTATCTTCTGGCTGCGCGGAATTGGATAGTCGCTGCCGCTCCCGAGACTACTCCTCCGCACATTATTTTCATCGTTGCTGATGATTTGGTATAATTCCGAGTCTGATGCGTTTGTTTGGTCTATACGTCGAGCATTGAGAGCGCATATATTGTAGTACAATAGAGCCGTGATGCGTGTACTCGAAATTCAATTAATGCGCGAAAGCCAGCGTAACGGTAGATTTAATTCGTTGAATGTATTATTGTTATACGATGGTAAATTATGTAGAAGATTAGTTGCTTTTGACGAATAATCTCGGTTTATCAATCAGCCGGATAAATCTGTATTTTGTTTTAGAGGCTTAAGCCTCTCTTAATTGCAATTTATACTTCGAGATGCTTTATTCCGGTGCGCAGTACTGCAAAAGTAGGATTTACATCATTATAAAAATTAACTGCTACGTTTTCGATTGTTCCGCGCAAATATGATGCGAGTTCGGCTCTGCCTCCGACATAATACGAAGTAATTTCAACGATGAAGAGTTGAAAGAAGTATTCCGCACGGGATGATAAATTACGTTCAATTTTCGAGGTTAGGTATGCGAATCTCGGCCCGACGCGGGCAAATCGAAATCTCGAGTCTATTATTTGAGATACCTATACAGTTGCAGTTATATGGTAGAGTAGCGCAAATTCATTTGAAAAGGCGAGATAACGTATTTGCAATTAAAATCGCTGCGACGACGTTAACACGCGCATCCGTACACGTGGATCAGAAACGCGAGTCTAAAACAATCTATTGTGTGTTGCGCTTGGAACAAGGGCTGGAACGACGTCGGTTTTCACGGATCTGGACAGATCCCAACTCCCAACATCGATGCACTGGCTTACAGCGGACTAATCCTAAACAGATATTACGTCAGCCCAATATGTACTCCCTCCCGAAGCGCACTCATGACTGGAAAGTATCCCATTCACACGGGCATGCAGCGAGGGGTGAGTATATCTATTTTATTTTTTGTTTTTTTCCCTCTCCCTCCGAATGAAATTTCGCTGATAACGGCCCGTTTGACGATCCGGGAAATGGCATAAAAAACTCAGAAGCTCCTTTATCAAGGTGCTCAAGGGAGCAGAGCCACGCGGTCTGCCGCTAAAAGAGAAATTGCTTCCCGAATATCTCCGGGAGCTCGGATATCGCACGCACATAGTTGGCAAGTGGCATTTGGGCTTCTACACAAAGGAATACACGCCGACCTATCGCGGATTCGAGAGCCACTTAGGATATTGGACGGGCCATCAGGATTATTACGATCACAGCGCCGTCGAAGAAGTAAGTGTAATTATGTTGCGCGTTTGTTGATAGCCTTTTTTTTTTTTTTTTTTTTTTCTGGCTTTATCCGAGAAAAAAGGCTGGAAGTGACATGTACAATTTATTCAGATAAATTCCGTGAGATATAGAGCCTCTTCGGGAAAAAAAAGCCCATACCACCACCGCTGCCGGCTTGAAATTATTGCCGCCAGCGGCACTTGTGTATCTTGATTTCTTTCTGCCGTGTCTCTCTATACATATACACAGCGTCAGCCCCCCCCCCCCACACCCAGTTCTGTCCGGAATAATCTAACGGAAGTCAGAATATAAATTCTTCGTACACACGCTCTTGCAAAGTAATACAAATGATTCGCATAAGCCGAGAAAAAGCCGATCATCGCGCAATATAATGCATAGCGCGGTCGATCGGAGCATAAATCAGTTGCGAATTGTTTTTCAAGCTGCTGTACTTGAAAATATCCCCAACTAAACTAATAGCAAAGTTGTGAGAATTCTCGAGAGACGATCCATCATTCGTATCGATTGCGCGACTACTCGCCCAAGTAGATTCCCTCATAAGCATTATAAGAGAAATTTTGTAATGCACTCGCGAATCATCATTTTTTCTTTTTTTTTTTCGGAGCATCGGCTGTCGGTCGCGCTTGCGTAATTGGCATTATTTAATTAACCGCCGCTAAATCCGACGCGACCTCGCTTTCGTATGTTCTGCGGATATGTTTTTTTTTTTCGCGACGACGCACCTCTTATTTGGCAAAAGAAAAATTTCATCTCAAAAGTACACGCAGGAACGTTGTAAATAAATATTTACTTTCTCTCTCTCTCCCGTCGTCACAAGCTGCCGCGCCATATCAATTCCTGATGCTTCTCGCTCTCTCGGAGCTTGCATGTATGCTTAGTATCGCGTATGCAAAGCGCGTAGTTGTAATACATGCGGAAATATCGTTGGCTAACGAAATTCATGAATCTTAAGCAGAAAAGATGTCTCCGCTACGTATAGACCGTTAAAGAAGGTAATATAGCGCTTTTTTACGCTTCCATAAAACACAGCAGCCGGGAGGAGCGTTAAATCTTTACCCTTTGTCCCATAATGTGAGGTACAAGACGTCGAGAGATATTTGAAATATTAAATTTTCGAATATACACAAGCTATGTACGATGTTTCACGAACCGCAGCCCTACTGGGGAATGGACATGCGTCGCAACATGGAGCCGGCCTGGGACCTTCACGGGCAATACTCGACGGACGTCTTCACGAAGGAGGCTGTCAAACTGATAAAGAGCCACAACGCCAGTCAGCCGATGTTTTTGTACTTGGCTCACGCGGCGGTGCACTCGGCCAACCCCTACAATCCTCTGCCCGTGTCCGACGAGATAGTCGATAAGATCAAGATACCCGAGTACAAGAGGCGACGTTTCGCCGGTCAGTTTCCACTCCTCCTTAAATGTTCTTCCCTTGCGGCGAAACAAAGCTCTCCGTATATATATACACTCGATAATGAAGCTAAGGAGAAAAAAGATAGAAAACGATCGGCTCTGTTTCGCGCCTCAGTGAAAATTTTCGCGTATATAGATCTCGAGCGTTTTATTAAGCGCAGGAATGGCCAGCGCCATGGACGCGTCCGTCGGAGCGGTGGTCGAGGCGCTGGAGAAGAGGAACATGCTGCGGGACTGCCTAATCGTCTTCAGCACGGACAACGGCGGCCCCGCCGAGGGCTTCAACTTGAACGCCGCCTCGAATTGGCCACTTAGGGGAGTTAAGGATACGCTCTTCGAAGGTAGCTACTTGCGGAAAGTATAGGGTGAGCGCTGCTCGTTAAATTTTTCTCGCCTGCTCGTTATATGTACATGTAATAGGTGGAGTGCGCGGGGTCGGATTAGTCTGGTCGGAGCGATTGGCCCGACCGGGCAGGCTATCCGAGGCGACTTTTCACATCGCCGATTGGCTGCCGACGCTGCTCAGGGCTGCAGGGGGCTACGTCAACGCGACGGGCAAGATTGACGGGCTGGACGCGTGGGAGGCACTGGCCGATGACAAAGAATCGCCGAGAAGAGTAGTCCTGCACAATATCGACGACGTCCTCGGGACGGCCGCGATCAGCGTCGATCAATGGAAGCTCATCAAAGGTTTCGATAATTTCACGCAATGCGAAAGTACATCAGGCGTATTGTGTATTAGTTTCCGCGATAGCTCGCGAATTGATTTAACTTTGCTCCTTATTCGGGCTGCGTGTGATTCGCTTGGAATTCCGCTTCTTAAAACTCTCCCGAGTCTATATAGAACGGCGTTATGCTCGGCGCAGCAGAGGATTAGCGCGCGAGCGCGCGCTTTATCGATGAAATGTACAAGTCGCTCGTGTGTGCCCTCGCGATGAAGGTATATATAAATCAGTCGGTGCAGCACTAATCGCTGTAGCGGCAGTCCATTATAGTTAAGATTGTGATCGTTTCGACAAACATCCTCGCGACGAGCCGGAGAATAGGGCCGACGAAAATGCCTCTTATCGCGAACTCGCTACTCATTTATATACAGCTATATAAAAAAGACGTATACGCAATTCCCTTACGTCCTCACACGCGCGAGAGGCTTATTCGGACTTAACCTATTTGGAGGAGAGTATAAAATCCGCAGCGCTCTATTGTTAATAAATACTTTAGCGGAGAGAGAGAGAGGGAGCGGAAAAATTTAATTAATGCTCTTCTGAAAGAGAGATATCCCACCCCCGGTGAGCTCTTCAAACTGTAATATTCCTGATGCGCTTTTCGCTCTCCCACTCCGCGTATAGATCGAAAATAAAGATATATTTTTCTCTCCTCCCGACTCGGTTCCCATCACAGTGCGCGTCTTTCGGCGTTCATATTATTAGCGTCAATATATATATATATATATATATATATATATATCGCGAGAGCATTGTGTGAGAGCTCCCTCGTATTGTACGTTCTACATTGTTTTACGTATGAAACCCGATACGGCCGGGAAATTCGAGTAAATTACAGCGCGTTATATTTTTGTTATTTTATAATCGACGCTTCGATTACGCGGCAAACAGAGTCGGAGTACTCGCGGCTTATCGATTCGTCCGAGCGAGTCATGCACGATGGTGCAGGTGCGGTTCTCGCGCGCGCGCGCATATTTTAACTTTTCAACCGGCGGCGTTATTTGTTCTCGCTGCAGCGGCAGCTACGACACGAGCTGCTATTTCCCAAGGGAAGGTTACATTTGGAAGTGTATACAGTTGAGGGACAGCGAATTCGGGCCCGCGCTCCGACGATTAAATGGAAACGAAATTAGAAGCAGCCGCGAGCGCGGAATTCGAAAAATCGAATAATCCATTAAACGTACGATCGTTTGTTTCAGGCTCGACGTACAGGGGCAGATGGAACCAGTGGTACGGGCCCTCGGGCCGAGACTACCCCTACGACGTCGAGGCTGTCGCCGAGGGCTGTTTGGTAGCGAAAGCGCTGAAGCGCCTAGGCCGAGGATTAGACCGAGGCAAGCTCGTCGAGCTGAGGAACCAGGCGACGATCCACTGCGGTGAGCAGCCGCAGCAGCCGCAAAAAGCATGTAATCCGCTGGAAGCGGCTTGTCTCATCGACGTGCGCGCGGATCCCTGCGAGCGACGCAATCTGGCCGACGAGTGAGTTTTACGAACAGCCTATACGATGATCTGACGCGTATAACGTTATCCCGCGTGTGTCACTGCAGGCAGCCGGATGTGGTGCGGAGACTCGAGGAGGAGCTGGCCAGACTGAACGCGAGCGCCGTGCCGCCGGGTAACCTTCCCTGGGACAGCCAGGCCGACCCGGCTCTCTGGGACCACACGTGGAACAACTTCGGGGACTACGCGACTCGCGCGCTCCGGTGATGCTCGAGGAGAAGGAAACGCGCGAATAAAGCCATGTTATACACACTGCACGATACCAACAGCTCGTCTCGTAGTTTCTTACTTGCATGCGCGAGCGCTGCTCTAACATTATCGTAATTGGAGCGAGCATCTAGATTGGCCACGAGAGCGCAACTTTTTACGATCATTTATCCCGCGGGTAATTGTTTTCCAGCTCCATTAAGCCCCCCCCCCCCCCCCCACTAACGAGGCCTAATTTATTTTTGACAGTTGCGCGCGCCCTTTATCGCCCATCTTGTACTCGAGATTAATCAATCCCCCACCGCCACCACCACTACTCTGATTTGCATCCGCTTCTTGCTCTCTCTCTCTCTCTCTCTCTCTCTCTCTCTCTCATATAGATAGAACAATAGAAATAACCAGTCTAATATGCTCACCTCAGATGCGGAGCAGTCCCATGGCATTAACGAGCTGTAGAGCGTAGTCCTGGCGTCGGCGAGGCTCCTTGAAAATCGTCGTCAAAGACGGCCATTCCCAGGATCGAGAGGCGCGAGAGCTTTTAAGAAATTTTCCGGCTAACGAAGCGCCGCGCACTCTTTCTCACGCTTATACTGGCCCGTTATGCGGAGAAAGAGCGCGAGCGCAAGCGGGATGTTTATTATGTTCTTGAATTACGCGGGAGTGGAGTGTATTCTTTTATAGAGCTGGTTCGCGAGGAATCCGCCGAGAGGGAGAGGGAGAGAGAGAGAGAGAGAGAGAAAATGGACTGCTTAAGAACGTCGCGGCGCTGGAAAGCGGTTGGATAGCGTCTTATTATTATCACTGGTGTGGGCGTGCTCCGCGGCGTTTATATCGATATTTTTAGATGTAGACCTCTGCGCCATTGTTCCATTACTTTTCTCTCTCTCTCTCTCTCTTTGCATCTGTAATTGCAAACGTCAACTGTAACGACTGGCCATTCCGTTCTCGTTTTCCCGCCAATATCGGATCGCAGGCGCTATAACGAATCGAGCTTCCAATTAGCGCAAGCTCTCGACTCGCGGAAACGAGAAACTTATATCGCTAGCTATTCTTTCGTCGTTTGCGTCACATGGCCGCTCACTGATGCCGTGAAAACTGCAACCATACACGCGGCTAACTTGCACAGTGGAGTCTCTCCTTCTCTCGGAACTTTCGCCGCTTGCGGCTCATCGCAGACTGGCCGGACTTGCCTCCTGCGCGTGGAAAGCTCTGCCCCTGGTGCTTTTTGAAAGCGCGCATGCGCATCGCCGCACGGCGCCAGCAGCAGCATCATCACCCTCCGTCGTAATTCTATATCCCTTCAATCATTCACCAAACGCCCGCTCTGTCAGTGTCTACACACGCGTGTGTGTGTGTGCCGCATTATTTACTCAACGACACGGCCGAGGCTCTCAGCTTCTATGTTTCCCTTCTTCGGCGGCATGAAAAAATAAAGCTTGCGCTCCAATTTCAGCCGGCCGCTCGGATGATAAACGAAGTTTATGAAATTATGCGGAAGCTGCTCGACTCGCCCCTAAGAAAGGGCTCTCTCTTTCTCTCTCTCTCTCTCTCTATTATAAGTATGAAACTCAAACTTGGCGCAAGACCCAATTAGTCATTTCGAATAACCGTCACGCTCACGCTGTCGTGTATCAATTTCAAAAATTTACTGCGCGCAACATCGACGTTATTCTGATGTAAAATTGTTCGACGCGTCGGCTGGACCAAAGCGCCCCCGACGTAAATATGAGCAATTATTGCGTCTATAGCTTCTCCAGGCGCGTAATATTCGCGCAAAAAGAGAGGCGGCGCCGTGTTTGTTGCGCAATACCGTCAAAGGATGTAGAGCTTAATCGAAAGCTGAGGTACGCAGAGGTTTACACGCGACAGTCGAGGGTATATCGCTCGCGCGAAAAAGAAAATCGTTAGTCCGCGTCGGAGCGATAAGCTCCTCGGCATGTGTTTACATTCGCCGTCCATTAACTATAAGCATCTCAAAAATAGATTCCAGCACACACAGAACTCATGCTCCTTCTCCAGCTCTCATTGACTCGCGCAGATCGTTCGCGGTATTTCTCTCTTTACGCGCCAGAGCCGCTCGGCCTCGATAACTTCCTCTCATTATGATTTATTGTCGTACATCGCGCAGGCAAACATCAACGATCAGCGGCGTAAATCAACGCGGGACAATGATTTAAGAGTTCCTTTGGAGCTTTTCAGAGCCATTTCGAGAGCGATAAACGCATAGATTTTATTTTTCACCCCGCTCGGCGGATAAGCTCTTGCGATTCGACACGAGATACGCACATTCCATTGTCTCCTCTCTACTCGACCCGACTCATCAGATTTGAATAAAGTTAGGCGCGAAGTGTGCAAAGCTCTCGTATAAGGCTTTCAGCGGACTTTTTTCAGGAGCTTTCGCTCATTTTTATTCAACGCCTCGTGAATAAAAATATATTTGCACTTCCCCCCCGCATTGATGTCTCGATTAAACAAGTCGGACATCGGCAGAGTTTTTGTATTATTTTTTTAATATTCAAAGCGCGCATACAAATATCGGCGCGTTGTCAAAGTAAGTAGAAACGAGGACATTTATGGAAAAAAGGGGGATAAAAGAACTATAATAAGTAAATCTATACTTAATCACATTGTAGCTCTGAACAGATCTTCTCTCCGCCACGGATACGCTCCTCGTGGCGCGTAATGCATCTGACATTTTTCACTGCCTTCTCGTTCGAGGATAGTACATATAATAAAGCGAAGCGTCGGTAATAACAGCAGTCGCCTCGACGGTGCGACACAATAAATAATCCGAGAGTTAAGAATATACGAGGCCCTTCACTTGCCGCGATTCGCCTTGGAGCTCGGCAGCTCGGGGGCTTTCTTGCCGAGGCTCGAACCCATGCGCAGCCCGAGCGGGTTTCCCGTGAATTTGATGTGACAGCAGCAGCTCGCGGGAAATCGAAATTTCTCCGGCTTCAGCTGGCCGATCGTGGAGAGCGCCACCAACTGCCTGTAGATGTATTTCTGCTTGCAGACGGTCTTGTAGCCCTCCGCGAAGCCCTCGATGAGGTTGCACGCGTTGTTCTCCTTCCTGCGAAAAAGCAACGTCGATACAGACATTTTTCAGAGGCCAAATGGCGAGAGCTGGGCTAGGAAGGTGTGCGCGCGTCGGTATTTTTCGGGAAAAAGAGATGTACATCAGGCGAGATAATGCAGGAGGAAAGGAGTCGAGTCACGCACCCGCATGTTTCCACCCGTACACCCTGCGAGAAGCCCTCCTGATTTACGACGAACAGCCACTCCTTATCCTTGCTCTGGGCGACCTTCGGATACACTACCTTCTCCTGCAACGGAAAAATCACTCGATAATTGATTGAAGTCTTTGATCGGCGCTCATCGATCAGCGGCTCCTCTATATACTTGATTAGTGTTAGCCGTAATTGAAAGCTCTCTCTCTCTCTTTGCAAACAACGCCTCTGGCTACTTTCACGCACGTGCGCGCGGCTGTATAATTGCACCGGCTTTTCCGAGAAATTGCCTCGACGCGGCCAACTTTTTTAGGCATGATAGTTTTGGAAATTGCTCCACCAGACGAGGTGTGCAGTATATAAAAGTGCGATGCGAGTGATGGATCGCGAGGTATACTCACGAGGGGCCAATATGAAAATTAACGACACTTTAATTCCGCCGGAAAAAAAGCTCTCCGAACTATACCCGCTTGATTAATCTCCCCACTCGAGCTGAGCGAATCGACGAAGTAAAAAAATAAACTCACGGTAGCCTCGCAGAGCGGAGCATCGTCGTCGGGCAGCGCGTTAACTCGATGCACCAGCACGTCGGGCAGGACCTGGAAGAAAACATCCGGTTGATCGTCAGTTCAGCCTTGGTCGCGGGGGGATCGAGTGTGCGCAATTAAAAAAAAAGAAAAAGAAACATCGTATCGCGGGATATCGGACATTCGATACCAGATCATCGCTGGAGAAGAACTTGAGATCCTTGTTCGTCCTCAAAGCGGCTTGCAGGTACTCCTTGGGATAGTTGGGCGTGTTCTCGCAGAAGGTCGAGTTCTCGCAGCCGGAGTGCGGACGAACCGGAAACTGAGGCGTCGGGAAGTCTCCGTCGTCCGACGGAAAAATGATTTTTCCCGCATCCGTCCTGCCGGCGGTGTCATCTCCACTCGCAGCTTTTGATCAGACGCGACGTTATCAAAACTTGTTGTGTGTACATGCGCAAAGTTATCGAAGTCCCTGCGCTTACCGAAGTTTCTGTGCGTCAAGATTTTCCGTTGCACGTAGAAGCCCGACTCCGATCGCGAAGAATTTTGGACGGGTATGATCAGCTGGGGAAGAGCCTCGGCCTCGTTCGATACCTGGAAAAAAAAGAGATCGATGTCAGTTTGCACTGCGCTGCGTTTTTTTTTTTTTTTTTTTTTTTATTTATCCCGAGAAGCGCCGGCAAAGAGCTGATTTACACTGATACTGAGTAAACTCGGCTAATGCTAAATGAACCGTGCGAGGAAAAAAGTAGCCGCAGCAGCAGCTCTAGAAGAAGAAATGGAGAAATCTAGCTTCTCGAGGATCGTCTTGTGTAATTCGACTTCCGAGTCGAAATCCGCGTACGCCGTTTATGCGTTCCAGTTAGCCTAGTGCTGACGCATCGTTATCGCGGTGTAATTTTCGGAAAACCGCCAGCCCAGCTTTTTCCACTATACGCGCCGTCGTCGTTTTTTCCAATACACGCGCGCGCGCGCGCAAGCGATTGTCGGGTATACTCAAATTGAAGGCTTCGCCGAGGTTTTTCCCGGGTACGCCAGCAGCCGTGTGTGTACAGGTACACGTCGACCGACAGTAATGCGAACAGAAATATAATATTTCGAAAATCGATTATACCGATCGAACGCGAATTGAAATTGAAGCGATATAACTTTTTAGTTCTTCTGTGGGAGCGGATAACTCGACGACTTTGAGGTTATGTTTCTCGTTAAAAAAAAAAAAAAAAGGTAACAAACCTGTCATGCCGAGCTTCACCCTGGTTTGAATCTGTACCGTCGAATCGATTCTGGCGAAGCCTATAAATAGTCCAGCTCTCCGTTGCTCAATTTTCAAATCGATAAACTCAAGCGTTGCAGCGACCGGTCAGAATTGAAAAAAAATCGGTAACCTTGGACATAACAAGCTCACGCAGAGCAGCGATGGACGAATTTAAAGTCTCTAAAAGTTTTTATCCGCATAGGACGCGCGCGTAGCACGGCGAAGAAGTTTCCTTCGACAGGAAGCGATAAAGCCAGCGCGAGCTATTATTATGAGCTGTGCGGCGTTTATTTTTTTTTTGTCCGTCCAGAAAAAGGATCCTCGCGTTCGCAGACGGCGCACCTATAGCTATATATAGCAATCACACCGCGATCGCGCGCGCGGAAATTCCGTCGACTAATTATAATCGTATTAGCTCGTTGAACGTGACGTCGTGGGGTATTTTGAAAAAACAAGCGATTGCAGCACGAGCAAAGTCCCGTTGCGCGCGCACACACACACACACAGACTCACCGAAAGTACAAACAGCAGCAGGACAATCCTCTTCATGTTGCCCTTGGTCGAATCTCATCGGTCGGTGCTGGCAAGGTCCTGTGCTCTCTCTCACGACAGGTGATGCGCATCTCCCCGGATCGGCGCACTTTGCAGCTGGCCGAGTGCAGTAGTGGCGAGTAAGTATATGCGCGGCGCTTCCCGGCGCAAAGGAAAATAAACTTACCGTCGTCGAGCGCGAGTCAGACGCAGACAATAGCTGCTGCTTCCGTAGTCCGAGCGTATCTCGCAGCAGCAGCAGCAGCAGCGCCGAGAGCCACTTGCTGCTCCGGTATACAATATACTCCGTTGCTGCGCTGGTCAACTTCACTTTACAGCACTGTGTAACTCGTGTACGTAGATGCGCGCATATACGCGCGTTTATATGTTAACGAGCCTCGCGGAAATGCTATATGTATATAGTACGGAGACTGGCCAAGCTGAGGCACAGGCAGCAGCGGCACAGCTGAGAGCCATAGCGTCCGGTGCGATGCTATACTCGCGCGAGACCGAGCGCCCATCGGTCATGCATATAGTGGGGATCCTCTCTCTCTCTCTCTCTCTCTCTCTCTCGCTCGCTCGCTCGCTCGCAGGTGTATAGTCACGCGATCGTCGGAGCTTCGGGACTCTTAAGTGTACACGCACGTACGCGCGCGCTCCTTCGAGCGGATGTACTCCGACGATCCGCTCTTTTTCAATTTCGCGCTAGCTAACGCGCTAAACTTATTGCGCAACTCTCTCGCTCTCCTCCTCTCCCTACTCGTCTATTGACTTTGGCAACTTTTGCCAAGTTCGCGCGCTGGGATAGTTTACTCGTGTGACATCATTGTTAGCGCACTGCTCTCTCGGTGCCGCGAGGCTGGGCTGATTAAAATTAGCCACAGAGAGCTCGTCTCTCGGGATGGAAGGATCATCCTCGACGCCGTGAGTTTCGTCTTTTCCGGCTTTAATCAGCCAGCAAAGTATGCTATATTAATTTGCTGTTTAACGAACGACGTAATGCCGCGAGAGAACGCATTATATTTTTGCACGATATTCGCGATAGCAGTGCGTTCGCTCGCGTTTTGTTCCCATTATCCGCAGTAATTCGCATACATCAAGCGAGCCTCGTTACGACGAATCCGGCGTTTTATATCGCGTAAGCACGAAGCGAGAAAAAAACTTTATGCATATATACTCTCGCGAGCGCAGCGCGAGAGAGCAATAAAGGAAGCATCGTTCCGTTTTGCTTATCATAATACAAGCTGGCGACGCAAGAATAAAAAAGTAAAGTAAAGTAAAGTAAAGTAAAAAAAAAATGACAACGAAAGCCTGTTCTTCAAGCTTTCTATATTGCATCCTTATTGTGATTGTTTTCACTTTCTCCGCGGCTTTTATGAAATAAAATAAATTGCTGATTCCGCTAGCTCTGAGATATAGGAATAAATCAAGGCTTATTTGGCTTTCCGCGCACGCTGCGCAAGAAAGCAGCGTTAAACATGCGCGCATGTGCTGCTATGATTCCGCGTCGAATCGAATTTCGCGCACACGAGAGACGTATTTCCATTTTCCGACAATTAACATAAAATATCAGGACGGATCTTTGTTACATCAGGCACGCTCTAGCATCGGGCGATATAAAATATTTCGTTATATAGTTGGAACCCTGTTTTTCACGCGAATACTGTGTGAAGCGGGGGTGAGAAAGTCGGAAAAGAATTTTTCGCGCAACACACAGTCGTGTTTATTACTCTTCGCGTGTGTCTGCATATATAATATACATGCCCCCTCGTCGCTCGCGCGGCCCTATTATGTTTATTCATGCAAACTTGCAGCGGAGCCGATTGTTTAAAAAACACACACGTTTAATTAGAGGCGGAAAATCCAATGTACATCCTCGAGCGCAGCTGCAGGAGAAAATGAAAAGCGAGGAAAACACGCTAACCGCGATAGTATAGGTGTATACGAAGTTTCGTTCTCTAACGAGGTATAGAAAAGAAAAAAGCGAAACGACAGTTTTCATCGATATTAATGATACGTCGCATCACACAGAGAAGAAGGAGCTGCGTATATAACAATAAGGGTAATTACGTCGTTTCCCTTGCTACGGGCCTCAACCGAAACGAAACAAAACTGCGTGTCTTCCTCCATACATTACGTCTCGTTGAGTAAAACGGAAACGGTACTATCGAACTGCTTTAAGCACGTGAAAAAGAAAAAATAATACGCTTTCACACAAAGCGACTTTCTACCTCCCCGCGACGTAATGACTCTATTTATAAATATAATATTCCATTTTGCAGCTGCGGAAAAACTCGGATCCCATGAGCTGTTTGCCATCGCGCGATACAAAGTATATGCCCGATGCGGCATAGCGCCTCGTGAAAAGTCTAGGCATATGGGTCGCGCGCGAGAAATAAGGGATCGGCGAATTTTTTTTTCCCGAGAAAGCAGCCTTTGAAAGCGCGTAATCCTCGCGTAAACTGGATAAACACCGGATCTGCCGCGCGAGCGCCTATTCAGAATGTTTCAAAGGATCAAAAAGCCGCGCCGGAGACTTATACACACGGGGATATTATTATCGTTAGTGCAGCGCGTCACTCGCATGCCCCGACACATTACACCCTCTGCAGCGGCAGAGAGAACGTAGATTATAAGGGCTATCATATGTAAAAAGAAATAGGAGGAATAGCGAGTAACAGCGACGAATTCGACACTGGTTACCATATCTACAGCTATAAGGAACAGCGAGCTGTTGATGTAATAACCCATGTTAATCGACGCTGTTCCTCGCTATTCCGTGGGGTAAATAAGTTCGTGACACAGAAATAGCTCTCGCGGAGATTTCGAACGCACATAACGAGTTTGGCCTATTCAAAATATGTTATACCTCGTCGGTTCGCGTCGAGAGCGCAAAAGTGCTTTCCGAAAGTTCGGCCGCAGGAAGGATTGAAAACTCGGCTTTGAGGAATAACGCGATTATAGATATATATATATAGTATCAACGAGGCGCGTAGAATTTCACCGGCTCCTTTTAATTAACGCGCGTTCGAGTATAATCTCTTATGAAAACATATTGCCCCGCGTATAAAGTAACTGTTTATTCCGGAGAATATACTGTAGCTGGGTAAAAAGTCGTCGCGCGGCGAAACGTCACTTCGTCCTGTCGTTTTTTTGACAAACCGGCCGTAAATACATTACGAATCGCCGGCGGCTCTCTCGAAATCGGGAAATAAGAGAGTTTCTAAAACAGCCGAGTTGACTGCAAAAATCTATCCACATGATGATTCGCAATAAATAAATCTCGAGCGCTACGTTTCGCAAATCAATAACGAGCGCACGCATACGCTTGCGCGTAATTGCATCACGCGAATAAGTGTATCGAGGGCGGCTGCAGCTGATCGGTGATAAGTTCTCTCTCTCTCTCTCTCTCTCTCTCTCGTTCTCGCTATTTCTGACATAACTAGAGTGCTCGCGCTCACGGGAGCGCATTTTCGAGCCGGTCGTTTTTTCGACGTTCGGCGTTTTATAGGCTAAAACAGCTATATAACGCGGAGCGGCGCTGCACGCGAGTGAGCGAGAGAGAAAGAGAGAGAGAGAGAGAGACTGGAAGGGCGAGAAATTGGCATGAGAGGCGAATGTCGAGGCGCGCGCTCTACGACGAGGCGGCGAGTCAACGTGGAATGGAAGTGGGAGTGAGTATAAAGACGAGAAATAAGCGATGGCGCCGGTTAGTAAGTTCAGTGAGAGTGCCGTGAGCTTCGACCCATCGCGAAAGTCTACCATGAAGGTATAGTGCAGCCCGCAGGAATAACCGACTTCTTCTTTTTTTTTTTTTCTTTCTACCTCGTCTCTTGTTTTAAGCCTCGCTTTTTTCGAATCTACATTCACGCGGGTGTGACACGTGCGCTCGCGGGAGATGAAGTGATTATCGAGCGCGGTGTATAATAATGGCTTTTTGATCGTCCGCTCCTTTTTTGCCGGGCTAATTGATCGTCGTTTTTTTTTTTCCCCTCGAATCACGGGGGTGAATCCGTCGTTTTTCACACATGGAAGCCAGTAAATTTGATGCACTTTCGAATCGGAAAACGGGTTTTCAAAAGTTTCTAGTCGAGTTTTATCTATATACATCAAAACAATATACACACACACATACACACACACGCGCGCGCGCGGCGAAGAAAGTCAAGGAAAGCTTTCTCCTAAAAAGCTTTCTACGTAAGTCTGCGCCTGGCGTCGCGGGAAACACGATCGGATCGAGCGGGAATGAAAATTCGAACGAATAAGAAGAGCAGTGTTGTGTGCCTCGGCGCGTTTAGAAATCGTAGGAAAAAATCGTCGAGATTTCGAGAAAGCCGGCGAAATAGCTGAATAAAAAATTTAATCGAATCGAAAATACATGTTAATGCTATCTTTCTCTCTCTCTCTCTCTCTCCGCGGTTGAATACATCAGCTGTGTTATATCCCGCCGCGCGCATACACGCCGGCGAGAGTGAAGCCGGGCCGAGCACACATGTGAAAGTTAGAGGCGGTTCGTAACCTTTCATCCGATCTCTTTCTCCTTTTCTCCTTCAGCGTATACGTAGATTCCCATGACGCACCGGATGCGCTCGCGCTCTCGAATTTCCGTACATTAATCGCGCACCGTAGGGAAAAATCCGGCCCTTATAATCAGCCGCGTGGGCGTCGCGCGTGTGAATTATTGCGACGACTCGGACTCGCTCCGATTTTCCTTTTCTTTTCACCGCATCCGCATAGAGTACAACGCGCGCGGGCGACATGTGAACCCAAGTGCGTCTGATGTTGCCGGCGCGGCGCGGTCTTCTCTCAGCAGCAGCAGCAGCAGCAGCCGTAACTTTCACCGCGAGAGCCGTTGCTCGCTCCACTTGCTCACTCCTCGCAAATTGAGCTTTACGCGCGCTCTCTGTCTCCGTGCGTATACACAACAATTTCGGACATTAGCCGCGCGCGAACTTGACGAGCTGGGCTCTCGCGCTTAATCGATCGAGCTGCGAGTCGCCGTGAGTGCGCGCAGTTGCTCGCGCGAAAGTGAAAATTTCGCGCGAGGGGGAGCTAATTGACGACGGTGTACAAAGCGAGCAATTTGTCGAATATTATGATTTTTATCCGCGCCTCTCGGGACAATAGCCGCCGTCCTGGATTTTCCCTTCCGTTTCTTTTTTTTCTGACATACGCACTTTCTCGCGAGTAGCTTCGTCCTCGGCTCATGAAATTCTCTCTGTTTTTTGCGCTCCCCAGTTACCGGTGCTGCTCGTTGTCGCCTTGACGGCGACAATGGCCGCCGCAGCCGAGCAGCAGCAGCAGCAGCAGAGCAGCGAGCTTTCGCGCGCAGCGGCCGCCCAGCTCCAGAGGCTCGCGCCCTTCCGCAGGTCGACGACGCTCGAGAGTCAGCCCATCGGCGTCGGCAAAGCCAGCAGGGACAAGGCCGCCAAGGAGGCGAGGAACACCCGGGCCAACTCGGCCGAGCAGTCGCTGAGGATCCCCATCGACCTGGGCGAGCTCTACCGGATCTTCAGCGACTCGTTCGGCGCGGAGCCGAACAACGTCCGGGACAAGCGGGACCAGCCCGTCCAGCTGACCCCGGCGAGGATGGAGGCGCTGGACAAGTACGCCGACAAGATCATGCAGGACGAGCGCGTGCAGTCCTACATGCAGGAGAGGATCAAGAGGGACGGCTACGGCGGCGGCTACGCCGGAGCAGGGGGCGGAAGTGGCCTCGGCGGTTCCGGAGCCTTCGTCTCCGGACTGGCCGGCCAGCTCGTCGGAAGCGTCGTCGGGCTCTCCAGCACGGCCTCCAAGGGCTCCTCCAGCTCGAGCGGACAGAGCCCCGCTCCCGTCTACGGACCCCCGGCCTACCACTCGGTCGGTATAATTATCACTTCGCATTACGCATACACCGTTTAGCTGGAAAATCGCGGCCATGTAGCGGATTAGAGATTTAGCCGGCGGCGGATCATCGTAGCATCTTTGTGCTCGAAACGAGAGTATGGCTTTTGTTTCGAGCGACTCGTTATAGAGAAAATCCGATTTTTCGCATTTTTCACCCCGCAGAAGGTGAACGGGCGATTGGCTCAGCTAGAGACCTGACGACCTTCTTCTGTAACTCGTATTCGCTCGCATTTTAATTAACCTCCTATGCAACGACTAGCGCGTTGCGATGCATTTTTCCCCCCGGCGAGAAGCTGCGCAGAGGAGCGATAATATTTCATAAGCGCGTTTCCGACCAGATTCCGAGGTTTCGCGCAAGAGGCGCACGCGCGCAGCAGCTACATTCGGAGAGGAATGAGAGAGGCGTTTTATCTGGGTCGTTGCCGTTTGCTATTAAGGAGGGAAACTCGCGCGCGAGCGGCTTGTTTTTCCATTTTTTTATCCTCTCTTCTCTGATGCCAACGCGAGCTGTCCTCCCTACCTTTTCTAGCTTTGGTATCGCGACTTATCGTCTCTCTCTCTCTCTCTCTCTCTCTATCTATCTCTGTTTGCTTATCGATGCGGTAATTTACGTTTATCGCGACGTTATTCGCTTCGGTTAAAAATCCATTGCCAAACATCGTCCGCGTTTTAATTCGGTATGATACCCATCGCGTGTATTAATTATACGATAAAACGCGCGAGTGATTGTTTTCGGTTACTGTTTGGTATGCAATTATAATTAGAATAATACCATTCAACGAAAGTTGTAAATGATGAATTTTGCAACGTACAACTATAACTCTACTCAAACAGTTATAACTTTGCCCTTGTTAACGAATATTCGATATTATATACGGAGCGAGCGTAGTGGCAAGCTGATTGAATATGACATAATTAATCAGTTTCCGAATCAGCACACACATACCAGCTTGTTCATTACAGGCCCAGAATGGAAAAAAAGACAAAGACAATTCCATTTTCATTTTCCCATAATAACTGTTTCCGTGATCAGCCGAATTTGTTCACTTGCAACCTCATTTTACCCTTTTTAATCAGTTAGAGCGCGCCAAAAGTTTGCAAAACTCACGCATATCTCTCGGCCATTGCAGTACGGCAAGGAGAGCTTCAGCATCTGGGACTTCAAGCGAGCGATCTTGAACACGCTTATCCAGGCCGTAAAGGCGATCGGCGGGGGAGTCCTGGCGCTCAAGGGTCAGCTGATAAAGGGAAGCGGCTTTCTCGTATCGACGAAGGGACGGATAATCAGCAGCGCCGGTGACGCCATTACCGGACTGGGAAAAAGTTTGGCCGCCAGTGCCGTCGTACAACCGCCCTCGGCTCCTCATCCAGGCTACGGAGGAGGACACGTCGGCTACGCTTACGAGGCGCCTGCAGCTCACGTTATCGGTGAGACTTGTAATTATGGACTTTTATCATTTTTTTTTTTTCACTCATCGGGAGCATCGTATATACTCTCGCACACGAGTTAGCGCTGCGCACGAAATTGAATCAACTGTTTAGCGCTGGATGCGCAAACTTTCGAGGGGGGTACTTCGAGCTCCAATTTTGAGATCGATATGCAGTGTACCTATACCTACACACGAGAGAGAGAGAGAGAGAGAGAGAGAGAGATCGAATTAGATCACTTGCAAATCATAGGTCTCGCGGATCGAGTTCAAATGGAAGCGGCGAAGACATTAGTGAAAGGTTTCAGCCCCTTTTTTCTGCCGAATACATGAATAAAAATCTCGTTCCTTATATACGTATAGTTAGGGAAACAGTTCCGCCATACCCGCGAGTTTAATCCCATTCGGCTGCGAGTATAAAAGTCATAAGTGGATTCAGCGCGTCTCCTCCCCTTTCTCTCGATTCGCCTATTTATTATTCTTCGCGCTCGAAACTTTTTGACGCCGCGGCGCGGATTACAATCATTTGTTGCTATATATCTCGCGGAGAATTTATGCAAAACAGCCGCGCCGGAACACTTCGTCTTACAATATTTGCACACACGGGTTGCAGCTATGTCGCAATAGCGGTACTTGGATATATTTATCAGCGATTTCGCAGAAAAAGACTATCAAACTAGTTTCGATATAGAAAGGACATTTCAGCGGTGCAGTCGAGAGCAGCCGCCCTCCGCTCTGAGTGTGCATATATACAGTGATAGCTATGAAGGAGAGTATTTTGACCTGATTTCGTCATTTGGTCTCTTTTTTTTCCACGTTATATCAGCTTGTTGATTTTCGCTATTTATTCGTTATAGTCGAAAGGCGAAAACGATTGCGCAATGTGCAACATTTACCACCGCGCTTTACATAACTTGTATATGTTTACACCGTTAGGTCTACGACGCGAGAAAATTCCGGATACAATGTTTCGTTTCGAAATCCAGTTTTGCGCGTTATAATTACATATTTTCTCTGTTTTATTGCAGCGCACGACAGCACGTACGACGGACCTCCCCCGGCAACGAACGCCTACCACTCGACCTTCGGCGCCGCTTCCGATGGTAATATAACTTTTTCTTCTATACCACCAGCTACTGTGCAGCGCTTTTTTCATTGAAAATAATTTTTTTTTTCGGCTCATACGCGCGAGAGATGCAACGATATGAAAATTAACTTTGTGCGCATTCCTGGGGACTCCAGAGTAAAACCACCCATCCCTATTCTCTGAAAAACTACATTAATAAACATTAATACAGGTAGCAATGCAGAGTATACGCTTTGAAATTAACACGTGTACCGCACGTAAACACGAAATGAGTTTGCGAAAAAAAAAAAAAATAAATAAATAAATAAATAAAATATGCTTTCGGCAGGGTCTCGCTTACGCAATCGCAGGTGAACTGAGTATAATTTGACATGATGTGGGACGATAATTAACGGTTAAAAACTCGATGCTCGACTAACACTGGCAAACGCAGCCTAGTAGACCAAACTGACAGACGTTACGTTTACAGACGAGAGTATTCAACCTGGTCTTTTGATCGGCAAACCATCGCCGTCTATCGATTACCACACGGAGCAGTTGCAACCGGGCCACTACGACACTGACATCCAACACGCAGAGCCCCATCAGCTGACGGAGCAAGTGCAAATCGAGGAGGCCGAGGCCCCGAAGCCGAGCTTCAATATTAAAGACGTGGTCGGCAACTTGGCCGGAACTTCCAACTTCTACCAAGCCGACAATTTAAAAGCCCCCGAAATACAATCAGTCGATGAGCCCCCCGCCATTCCCCCCGGCAACGCTCTGCAATTGCAAGAGCACAATCAACAAGACAATTACGAGCTCTATCCGCCTCTCGGTAACGGTCCCGACGACGACAAAACGGCGCAGCAGCCTCCGAAGTACGAGCCTCCGCCGGTGAACTTTAAAAATCCCGACGAGTACGCCCCGGCGCCGCAGAACGTGGCTTACGGCCCGCCGCCACCTTCGAAGTACGGAGCGCCGGACGCCCACCCGCACTACAATTACCCTCAGCTCAGGCCCCAGATCCAGGCTCACAGCTCGCCGGACATCCACATCGAGATATCCGACCACGACATCACCGGCTTCGAGTCCGGCGGATATGCCCAGCACAGACAGCCCCATCCGCCTGGACTCCACGTGGTGGCCATGCAGGGGCCTCTCAAAATTCCCATCCTCGGGCCGGAGTACTACAAGCCCGCCCCCGGGGGCTACGGCCACCTGAACTCGATCCCCCCGATGGGCAAGCTGCACACGAGATACAGGCCGGACTTCGAGGTTCAAAAGTCCCTCGAGTACGAGCTGCGAAAGCGCCGAGCCGACAGCTTGAGGACCCATAGGATATAGGGACGCGCGGATCGTATGAGATATTGCGTGTATATCGATGATGCAAAGGTAACGTTTCTTTTCTCCGCGAGACGCAGCGTTCGGGATACTTTTTATTTGGAGGAAAAAGAATGGATGCCGGATGGGGGGGGGGGGGAACACACATAGGTAGGTCAACCAAGTCGTCAAGTCTTTTTTATAGATGCACGCGAAAGCGGCTGTATCGAAGAAGCCTCAAATTTCACGGAAATGATCCGACGTTTAAACACCTGTTGAATCGCTGCGCGTGTAATTTGCGCGCGTTATATTGCCCGAGGTTTCGATGATGATGAATGGTCTATTTTAGTCACTCGGTATGTCTGATGCGCGAGAGGAGAGACTAAAGAATTCTGTCATTTTTCCAGTGGTATACGCGTACGCTTACTATCCACGGTATGGTTACTATCGACGAACTTGGCCAATGGGTTGAAAGGTCTGGACCACGAGGGCAGATTTGGATCAAACGATTGTTGCTAGCGGCAGACTGAAGCGACCAAGATCTCCAGCTCTCTCGAGTTTCGATTCCACAGCACGCCATTATATTCATTAATTCTTCGACAACTACACGTGTCTCGTGTGGAATCCGCGATCTTTTTAATTTATTCTGTAAATATAGAAAATGTAGCACGCGCGCGTACTTTGCGCGTCTGCGACTCTTTCAATTGCATACTGTACATTTGTGAAATTGCCGCAAAGTGCAGACGCCCGTCAAAGTTACGCAGTGCAGCAGTGTGCGGAGAGTATACCTTGATTATTATTTTTGTATAAAATATACATGTAATAGAGCTTCGTAGTTGTGTATGATGGTTTGTTTAAACCAAAGGCGATACCTCGAAGGTATCCGCTCTCTTTATGCAGTTACCTCCAGCAGGAAAAATCAAAGTTTTTATACCGTTTTTTTTTATTTTTTTTATTTATGTTACGTCGAGCGATTACACATAGTAGCTGTAAAATATTGTATCCAGTGTACGAGATTTGTTTGTTTGATAATAAAATTTGATATCAATATTATTCTGAAATATATCGAGCAAGCGGAGAAGAATTATTTGCGATATAATCTTAACGCATATCATGTTTCTCCCCCCTCCGATGCATACGGTGTGCATTAACGATTTAATTGGCACGAGCATAATTAACATTTATGTGCGCGCGTATGCCGTGTGGCAGTAGTAGTCCGAACGAATAATCCATCGAATTTCACGGAAATCAAAAGCGAGTATTTTCCGCAAATAAACTTCGGATTGAAATGAAAGTACATCGCGCGCGCGCGCGCGCGCGATATTATTAATTTACGAGCGAAACACACGCGCACACACACACACATACACAGAGAGAAATGAAACACATAAGCAGAGAGGAAAAAAACGAAAATTAAAATTACCATACGAATAGAGTGCGGAGCTTGAGGAGGCAAACAGTTAGCTCTAGCTCGAGAGACACGGTGTGAAAAAACCGTTATGCCTCGAAGAAGCAGAAAAATAATCGGTGCATGAGGTCGACAAACAGCTCCCGGTGTCTTGTTAGAAAAGCGTGTACACACACTCCGCGATGTTTATTGTGCTAAAAGCGCGACGAAATTTTATTTCAATTTGGTAGATATACGGGCACTGCAATATTCCCAGAGACATAGAGCGAGAGCGAGAGAGCAAGGTAAATTCTTACGGAATAAGGAAAGCCAGAACGACATGCATTCAAGTCGGAGAGCTCGGTACAGCGCTATGCAGCTCTTCGAGAGAGAGAGAGAGAGAGAGAGAGAGAGAGAGAGAGAGAGAGAGAGAGAGAGAGAGAGAGAGAGAGAGAGATACGAGACACGGAGAGAAATCATAATAATGAAATACAGCCCGCGGAGCGACGGAAGAGAACATCTTACACAGCAGCGCAATTCGAGTGGGACTCTAGGCAAAGTGTATTAATAAAGGGGGCACGGGGGGAAAGAGATTGCCCGCTAAAACGACGAATCGCAACTGATTCGAGCTAACGAGTTGGATATGGGGGAAAGCAAAAGAGAGGAGGAAAAACAATAAAGTTAAATGACGCGGCAGCAGCCGACGCGGATGTTATACTGTCGGGGAATTAAGCGCGCGCTCGCGGAGAGAAAGAGTTTCGCGCGAGCTGCGCAGCGCTCTCTGAGCAGAGTCGGTCAACCGGACCTGCATCGGACATCGGCTTTATACCTACTGCATATCCACGCAGCACTACACGCAGAGAGAGAGAGAGAGAGAGGTGGAGAGTATTAAGCGCCGCATCGGAGCAGCAGCTGTACAAGCGCTCTCTCGACGAGTAGTATGTACGTCCATTTGGACACACGCGTCTGCGTATATAGCTGTATAGCTGCGTATGGCTCGATCAGAGAGAAGTGCTCTCCCGCGCGCGCGAGAGAGTTAGGAGTTGAGAGAGTGAACGCCATAGGCGCAAGTGGGGAACGACGACGCTGTACAACGTAGTCGTCCTCGGCGGCGGCGGCGGCGGCAGCGGCAGACACGAAACGGGAAGGAGAGGAAGACACGCTCGCGCCGGTCGGCACCTTCTCGAAAGTATAAATGAAGGACAATGACCTAATTGCGTGCAGAATAGCCAAGTGCTTCCGAGCCGACTAATCCTCGACGCCGAGATCCGCAGCGACAGACGCTCTTCTCTACGATCGCATCGCTGGATCGGCCGATTTCATTTTTTCAACCACCATGAAGGTCAGTTTTCTTAATTTCTCCTTATACGTAAAAAAAACAACTCTGCTTCCGATTCAAGTGTCGGCTAGCCTTATATAATCGAATCGAACCTGTACGCAGACGAGTAAATAAATTAATCACCACTGAATAAGTTAGGCGGGTCATTTGGACTCGGTCATTTTTCACGCCCGTCTAAAACTCTTTCGCCGAGGGCGGAATCCTGCAGCTAATCACCATCGACGAGAGAGCATCATATTCAGCGAAGCAGAAGACGCAGTGTCGAGGAGCCATATCAGCCCTATACCCTCCGTGTGTGCACGATGAGAGCCGACACGCGTTTCTAATCGGTCCGATCGATATACAGCCGGAAGCAGTAGCCATATAGCCAGTTTTTTCCCCTACGGCTTATCTCCGCGCTTTTCCCGATCGCGAGCGAGCAATGTGGCACAGCGTGCCACTTCCGCGCGCTCATAGAGAGACTCTTACTCGCGCACACAAGGCTGCACGCGACTTGTTTATCAACACCGGGAGCGCTTCGCCGCTCGGATATGCAGTACCGTTTAATCCGTTTAGCCGGGAGAGAAATTCCCTGCCTGCCTGCCTGCCTGCGCTAGCTTTGTATAACGGCTCGAAAATTCGATCAAGCCGAGCGTATACGATTATTGACTTATTGCAGAAAACGAGCTGGCTCTGCTGGCTACTGGCCCTCTCGATGCTCTGCCTGCAGGCCGAGGCGCAGTACAAGTTCAGGAGGCCGCCGCTGCCGCCGCCTCAGATTTTCAAAAAGTCCTGGCCACCCGGCCCGAGGATGCCCCCCATGGGCAACTCCGTACACATCGGCCCCAACTTTCCTCACAAGAGGCCGCCGCTCTTCAAGCCGCCTAATTACAGGTAAGCCGCAGTGATTAGCTGCCTCGATCAAGCTCCGTAAACTTTCCAAGAGACATGGTCTGTAATTAAAAGGCGAGCGCGCGATTCATGGATTTTTAATAGCGCGCCGCACAAATCCTCTCGCTGATGATCGCGTTTCTCTAGCCAAGCGAGTTGTGTTTTTAATGATGTACGAGGCGCGCTTATTCACGCACTGTATACACCTGCGTGTAATATCAGTCGAGAGAGAAACAGCCCTTTCAGCGGGCTAGCTCAGGCGTTCAAGGTTATGTCCGTTTTTGTAAAAACTCCCGCGCGTACGCGTGTAACCCGACTCCTTAAATCGTAATATTACGCTTGTACGAGCATTGCGCGAGAGAAAATATCAATATGCCGATGCACACGCAGGTTCCGTCGTCCCCCGAGTCCGCCAGCCCCGCCGCCGTCCCCGATGTTCAACGTCCTGTCGAACCCGTACAACAAGAGCCCGCCGCTGCCTTCGAACCTCGCTATCATGAGCAATTTTGGCTCGGCGGGCGTTCCACCACCACCGGCGCAACGCGCGCCGCCGCCGCTGCCGCCGCCTCAGCCGACGCCCCCCAAGGACTTCCAGTCGATCGGCAAAGTTCCGCAACTATTTAGCCCGGAATACAATCGAGCGGAAGTAGTGGCTGCCGCTCTGCAGACTCACAGGGCCGCCCTCGATGACGACAAGGGCCCGATACACACGATACCCGCGCCGAACTTGGCTCCCGGCGCCAACGGCAAGTCCTACCAGCAGCAGCATCAGCAGCAGCAACAGGCCAACAAGCCGGAAGAAACTCCGCGGAGACCCTACTCCGTCACTCAGGTCGATTACGCGACGGTTTTCAATGGCCAAGGTTCGCTATAGATTTTTCGCGCTTTTTTCGCGTGACGCATGTGAGAGCTAGGGAGAAGAATGCTTGATGTGTATATAGCTATACTCACGGCTCTTTGTCGCTACTCGCAGATACGGGTATACTGAACCAGCGACTCGTGCCGTCGTCCCACTCGAGCAGCGTTCCGCAGCATCATCAGTACGAGGTGACGGAATCGAACGAAGTCAACTCGGTGCCGCCGAGCAGCTACTTCACCACCGACTTCGACACCGCGCACTACTCCACCTCGATCGTCCACGACCAGCAGGTTCGGCTCCGTCGGCCTCGATTTCACGCTTCGCGAACAAATACAATAACTTACTTATACTCAGACTCGCGCGCTTTCCAGGCCAACGACGTCTACGCGAGCCACCCCTCGTCGTCGGGCATCTCGCGGTCGACGCAACAGCAGCAGCTCGACTCGAGCCCGTCCATGCAGGCCAATCTCCACAGCTCGATGCACGTCGGCGGCGGCTCGTCCGCCGCTCAGCAGCAGCAGCAGCAGCATCAGCAGCAGCATCAGCAGGCGCAAGGCGCCGCGGATCTGCACGTGGGCCAACCGGTCGCCGCCGGGCCGCCCATGTCCGCCGCGAAGCTCTACGAGGTGCTCAACACCTTTCCCGCGCAACTGACCGAGCAGTACTCGCTGAACCAACAGCCGCAGATACAGCAGCACCTACTGCAGCAGCAGTTGTCGGAGATACTGCAGGGACAGCAGGACGACCAGAGCGCCGCCGTAAGGGTGAGCGAAGACGACGCCATTTTTTCTTCCAGTCCGTAAAGAAATAATTTAACGATGATGGGCGGCTTTGATGAGCACAGGCGACCTTCTCGCAGCCGACGCTGCATTCCTTCAACTACGAAGAGCAGGGCAGCAAGCGGCAGAAGCAGCAACAGCAGAATATATACATCGATCAGAATTACGCTTCCGGACGAGTGACCGCAGATTACAGCCTGGCGCCCGAAGCCTCGGAGATCAGCCAGCAGGAGGTCAATGTAGCGGACCCGAGCGAGCAGGAGGAAAACAACATCGAGTTCGAAAGTTCCCTCGGTTTCGTCAAGCCCACGACCTATTTTAGCAAGGTGAAATTTTCTTAGCGTTTAACTCGCGTTATTATAAGCTAAATCGATAATCTAGGCTATGATAATTAATCCACGTTATCGGCTGATTTTACAGAGCGGAGGCGAGCAGAGCGTCGCCTCGCAGTTCTACACTACGCTGCCAAACCGCGACGCGGCTGAGAAACTAGCGGCCCTCGCAGCAGCGGGGAATGTAAACAGTCAGCTCATTAGTCAACTTCGAGCCAAGCAGCAGCAGCAGCAACAGTCAAAGGAAAGCCAACAGCCGCAGTCCGACCAGCCGATGCCGGCGAACCACAAGGACGAGGAGAGCGAGCAGAGCAGCGCGGACAGATTCAACGAGCGTCAACGCCAAAAGTCCTTCTACGCTAGGCAGAAGATAAGGGAGGAACAGCAGGCGCGCTGGCAAGAGGTGAGACACGCGACTTTCATACTCCAACGCTCTTGACGGAAAATTCATCGCTTGGCGATAAACTCGTTAACGAGCAACCTTCTTCTCCCTGATCGCACTTTTTCGCACTTTTGCGCACTTTTTCCTCGCTGAAAGTTTTATCGAATCGCCAGTGCCAACGAATGTCCGAGAGTTTTCAATTTAAAGGCAGAGCTACGGATTATTCTGCAAACATACTTAAGCTTGTCGCTCACTGATTGTTCTAGGAAAAAGACAAATTCCAACAGCAAAGTCAAGACGGCCAAGACAACAAGCCCTTGAGAATATTTGTTCCGGAAGACGGCTCGGAGAAGGAGAGAGAGATCGCTGCCGATGATTATGAATACGAGAGCGACGAGGCGGACGTACCGAGGGAAAATGAGCCCTCGTCGGAAGACACGAATTTCGGATCTCGCATCGTTTCGAAGAATTGAATTAGCTCGTCGTCGGGAAATAGGCGGCGAATCTATATGCATACCTAGATAGAGATTTTTAAATGGACTTTCGTACTTTTTCCCTCTGCACGTGGGAAGCGATATTATGAGTATTTTATGTCGTACGGACGCTCGCGTCTTTTGTCCTCGTATACAGAAAACCAAATTGCCTTCTGATTTTGCTATAGATATCTACCTTATGCTTAAGAAGTAGGAATTCAGAATAGCACCGATGAAATTGTAATTTAAGGAAATTCGACTGACTAAAACTTTCTCGGTGCATTTTTACGTTCAAGCGCGAATCGAGTGAGAAAATACTTGATCCCAGAATCGTTGCATACATCAATGAATTATCAAATACGTTCTGATGCGTTTATCGATATTTTTATAATTATTTATTTATGTATTTATTTATTATCTATTTATTGGTTAGTGAAATTTCGTGCAGATATAGCGATTCTCCAATCGTATTCTGTCCTTGGCAATTTTTATAAAAGTGAATCTTTCTACGGGAAAAAGTGATCTGTATACAACTGTATGCCTTCCTATATATAACAATATATAAACTCTTATCATATATTGCCATTATATAATCGTATACGGCTGTGTATAATTTATGTATAATCATGTATAACCGCATAAATAAGCGTATATGATCGTATATGGCGAAGTATAAAATTATTCTCTGGTGATCAAATTTAAATGTATATTTATTTATTTAGTGAAAAATGTAATAGGTGTAACATTTTTATCGAAAACTGACGAATTCGCATGCAATCAAAAGATTCTAATGACGTCATTAAAATACGTGTATTACTATAAGGTGTATTTGAATAAGAGAATAAATTACAAATAGATTAATACACTGTACAAAAATTCATTTAACTTCAAATTAATTATGTCAAACCAGACATAAAAAAATACATGGCATCCTGAGTAAGTTACAATTTTCAACCAGCCTTGCATCAGAAAGTGTATACGTTAAAAAGGTTTAAAAAAAATTGAATTTGCATATATTTCTTTGTGACATACAAAAGTCATCATTCTATTTTTGGTTTAGAACAAAACCTGACTATAGCAATCGGAAAAATCAAGTAAAAAATCATACAGGTGTCAGAAGATTGCACAAAAAATAATAAAGTTACGTTTGTCAGTGTAATAGTTCATTTTGGTTATTTCATAAGCGAATGTGTCTAAATACTCATTGAAATTATGAATTGTTCATTTTAAAGTTTTATTCCGCCGGATATAATGAACATTTTTTTATTTACATAAAAAAACGACTTAACGTTATTTACTAAGAGCGATCCATAAACCAGGGACTGCCATCGTTGGTAAACCGTTTTGTTAATATGTCACAGCCGGTCTCGGTAACCAGTAACGTATGTTCAAACTGCGCCGACCACAAGCCATCAGAGGTTACTGCGGTCCAGTCATCGGGCCACATTACATCGCGCCATGTGCCCTGAGAAATCATCGGTTCAATAGTGAAAACGTGTCCAGCTTTCATGACTCCAACAGCTTTGTTTTCTAAAAATAATCGGGAATGTTTCGGTTGTAGACCAAGTTTGGATTAATATTTTAAATATTTTACTTGCAACACAACTTACTGGCATAGTGTGGAATATTGGGAGCAGTATGAAACAGACGGTGAATCCCGTGTCCACAATAACTTCTTACAACACTGAAACCATGTGCTTGGGCGTGTTTTTGAACGACATTTCCGATTTCCCTGTATTTCTCTCCAGGTCGAACAATTTCAATAGCTTTCTGAAGGCACTCGTGAGTCACCTCTACAAGTTTCCTCACCTCTGGCTTGACGTTTCCAACAAGGAAGGTCTCATTTAAATCTCCATGAAAACCATTGTGGTACACCGTTATGTCAACTGGAAATGAATATTTTGTTTGAAATGAAAGTAGTCTAAAGAATCAGTGACAAAGGCAATGTTTTGTACACACCATTACAGATATCACCATCTTCTAGAGGTCTCTTATCTGGAATTCCATGGCAAATCACCTCATTCACCGAAGTACAACAACTGGCTGGAAATTGATAATAGTTCAATGGAGACGGGTAGCAGTCTCTTTCAATGCATGCCTCGTGCACAATCCTGTCTATCTCTGCGGTTGTCACTCCAACATCACAAGCCTTTGCTGCCTCATCCAGGACTTCCCTTCCAAGCTGATAATAATCAATTTTGATCAAAAAACAACCCTCAATCGATCAGGGATTTTCATAGAAGGAACAAATACCTTGCAAGCCACTCGCATCCCCTCGATCTCCTCGTCATCCAAAGTTTTGATCTGTGCAGCGCTTAGAACTGCCTGTTCACTGAGGGGAATACCAGTTGGGTGTGTAGCATAATCGGGTCTTCCAATGGACTCGGGCACTGTGCGAACGAGCTCTCTGGGTGCTGGGCGCAGTTTCCCAGTGAAATGATAGTACGGCCAGGGGTTGTATTCTTCGGACTGATTTTTGTTGTCCCCCTCTGTTAAGCAAGCATCGGTATTAACTCAGTTCAATGACTCCAAATGGCAAGTTAAAAATACATATAAACAGTCTAATAATAATGCGTTCGAGCATTCTATTTTTACTAACTGGCTAGCTGGTGCAGGAGCTTGTGTGATTTCCAGCTGCTCTTGAAGCAATCCTGAAACAATCAAGCGCAATTAATCGTCAAGAGCAATTGCAGAGGATACAATTCCGAAAGGTTATGGGGCTTCAGAGGTTATAGGTTATAGGTACAGGGCTCTCACCTGGGTGCAGAAGAAGGAGCCCTTGATTCCGATTTTCAGGCAAGTCGGACACTGCAGACTGGCTGGCACCTTGCAGCCCGGTGTCTCGCACGAACCCTGTGTCTGCGGCATTTCTGAAAAATCGCCTGAACTCGATCTACGGAAATATTGGACTGATCCGGACTCCGGAGAAAAAACGCGACGAGGAGTTGCACAGCGCGCAGTGTTTGGCTCGCTCGCCGCTGCAAGCTTCGAAATGTGTGCGCCGTCGCGACTCGCGAGTGACTTTATCGGTGGAACAACATTGCGTAATGGGAATCTGTCGCGTTAGTGCGCCAGATGGAACTAGTTGCCGATAATAAGCCGAATCCGACGAATCTTTGAATTGCTTAATTCTCCCCAATCATCGTAAGCGCATTAGCAGAACTTGGAAAAACAAATTCAATCGATATATCGTGGCTCGCTCGAACGACATCAATCTCAAGGCATCGAGCTCACGAATGCCATCGCGCGAGAGTAAGTATTTATAGCGCGAATCTGTCTCGCTCAGCGGAGCGAGAGCAGTAAAGCAAGTGTAGCCGCCGCAAAACGGCAAACAAGCCGGGTCTCTCATCGCCACTTACAGAGTCTTATAGACAGTAGTAGCAGCCTCTTCCGAGAACGGCAGTCGCGCGTTTTCTCATACATTTTTTTCTGCATCGCGGCATGCAGCAGCATCTTGGCGCGTCAAGGAAGAGTGTGTCTTCTCTCACATGTTGCACACATCAGAGAGAGAGAGAGAGAGAGAGAGAGAGAGCGCACAGCGTTTAGCCTTGTTTCTCGTGTTGCGTGTGCGCGGCCAGCGAGCACAACGGCGATTCCTATATTGGAGCTGCCGCTGCGCGGGAAAAAGAGAGCTAAATTTACGCGGAATCGAGGCTTTTTAACGCAGTCTGTTTCGTCCGACTGTTTCGCGTGCTGCAAAGTGTATAAACTCGTCGAGAAAGTGCGCCTTCTTGACGCGCTCGGAAGAGCATAAACGAGCGCGGGAGAGTTACACTCGCTGCTTCTGCATGTGCTGTTATTGAATCGAAGAAAGTTGAAAAAAAATAATAAAACAACAACAACAACAACGCGAAAACACATCGCGCGCCAGCGAGAGCGGATATGCGCTTAGCGGGAGAGCT
Organism: Nasonia vitripennis; assembly: GCF_009193385.2. Taxonomy (NCBI): domain Eukaryota; kingdom Metazoa; phylum Arthropoda; class Insecta; order Hymenoptera; family Pteromalidae; genus Nasonia; species Nasonia vitripennis. The sequence goes on from NC_045760.1 coordinate 1,469,010, forward strand.
CTCGAGTTATTATAGAGCAGAAGTCGGGCAATTAATCAAAAGTAGCGCCGCAACACAACTCATCGGACGCTGCTCTGCGTGCAGTAGCAGAGAATCGCCGCCGCGGCGGCTTTGCGGCTCGCGGATGCAACGAAATCGATTGAATAAAATTGAAAGTCTCGTGTACAAGTGAGGCGCTTCATGTATAGAGGTATATATACCTACGGGGAGGCCGACGGCGCACCTTCCCCTGAATCTCTGGCACGCCCCCACCCTGTGTGCACATGTGTGTGTATCAGTGGCACAGCGGCGGCCGCAGCAGCAGCAGCAGCTGAGAGGCAGAAGCGGCAGCAACGGGAGGGGGAGAGAGAGAAGAGACTAAGAGGGAAAGGGGGGGGGGGGCGGCGTGCCGCTGCTCTCTGTGGTGGAGAGCAGCCGAGGCGCCGAGTGATCTCGTAGTCTTGTGCGAGATCGGTTGCCGACGCGTCCGATCCGGCGCATCTCTCTCTCTCTCTCTCTGTCCCTCAATCTCACTCAGTCAGTGCAACGCCGAGCTTTTCGCATCATCGCAGCGTGTGGACGATGCCACCGCCGATCCGAGGGTGAACGGCCTCGTGTATACACTCGTATACGCGCGTGTGTTTGTGCGCGCATTGACACTCTCTCGCGTCGCGTATAAAGTATAGCATGTGCCGATCGACGAGGAGATCGTCAGCGCGTCTCGACCCATCGAAGCGATCCTGAAGCCCAGCTATCGTTACCACCGGTCGCCACTGCCACTGATGATTAAGCCGGACCCTCGGCAAGATGATCAGCAAGTCGATCCTCGGCGCCGTTCTGCTGCTGCTGCTCGCTCTGCCAGTTGACTCCCGCCGACTGGGGGAGATCGACGCTGACGAGAGAGAGGCGCGACGCCAGAAATTCAGCGTAGACCAGCTGCTCAACACCAAGTTCCCGAACCTCATCAGCGGCGACCTGGACCTCGACGTCTGCAAAGCCGGTCGGTTGTCCCCCTTCTTCTTATGCTTGTACAGTCACACATGGCTCCTTTAACGCTCTCAACAACGAGCTTCACAAGCTCTTCTGCTTCTGCTTAATCCCGCGGTTCCGCTTCCACTCACGGACTAGAGCCTCTCTCTCTCTCTCTCTCTTCGCTTCTTCTTCTTCTTCTTCTTCCCTCCCGCACAGTCACATCGGAGAGTCTGGGCCCCTTTTCATAGCTCAGCTGGTAGCGGGACACGCACCTCAAAACTCAAAACTCTACGGCTTTTATATGTAGCTATACGTTTCTAAGCCAACGCGAGGCTGCTCCGGTTTTGCTCGGCACATAACGACGACGATTCACGCGCCGCCACGTGCGCCCACGTGCATATTTAATTTAATTAGCCTCTGAAAAGTTCGCGGACGCGACGTTTTAATAAAAAAAGGAAGAGATCTCGAGTGATTTTCGCACGCTGGAATCGCTTCTAAAAATACGCGTCGAATGACAGCTATATATACCTAGTAGCGAAACACGAGTGTGTGTCTGTGTGTATATATAACTATAACGTTCCAATCGACGATGTAATCGCAGGCGTAACCGTTTGAAACGCGCCTCGGAGACCTTATCGCGTTACACCTTTTGTTCGCGAGCGATTTCCAGAACTCGACACATGTCCGCACGGCTATTTATTATAGATCGAGCGAGGAGATGATGTAATTGAAACTTTATCGACTCGCTGAGGGTTAAAGTTTATCGGGACAGTCGCGCTGTACGACTATGGCATCGAGTACGCGACAGAGCTGCTGTAAAAATTTGAAGTGCAGACTACTGATGCAAGATTATCCTGGCTCTTTCGGCGAAGCTTCAATTAGAGCCGAATGAAACGCGCCTGTTGTTTGCTCAATTTTGTGTTTATCGCGCTCGCTTAAATCTATACTGATTTCTTTGGCCCGCGTGCGTATAAACCAGCGAGGCAGTAGAATTCGACGATATTCTTTATCGGAATCGTATACTTTGCCGAGATAGAAGTGCATATTCGAATAACCGCTGGGTTGTCAAACAGCTCCGAATGGAAACAATCGCTTTTGTCTAATTTGGAAAGGCGCTTTACGTACGCAACGCTCTATAACGAACGTCCATTCACTGCTTTTATAATCGGCGACTCGCCTTGAACTTGCCGTTTACTTTTCGACGATTGACTCGCACGCACAGCCTCCAATGATGCTCTCCTCGCTTTCTTTCTCGTCCCCTCCTCTATATATCCATTCGCACGATCGCTTTGCCGAATTCAAATTGATCACGCTTGTGCTCAACGAAACTAAATCAATCCCTCTCTAATACACCCCCTTCGGTAATAGTCGCATTAGCCCGGCGATAATCCGCTTCGATCGCGGCGCTAATCGAAATTTCGTTATATCCGCACGCAGACGCGGGCAAACGGAAAATCAATCGAATCAACGACTATTGGCCCAGCGAAGCGCGATAACTCACTGCGCGTTTTCCCGCACAGCAGTAAAATAATTGATAACGCAAGAGAAGCGGCGTAGCCTAATCGCATTATACATCAGCGAGGGGAAAGCTTTAATACATCTTCTCTCGCTCTCTGCGGCTTAAAGCCGATGATTTTTCGAGATCGCCGGCTCATCTTTTTTTCATTCGTTCCTGGGCGCGCTGGGCTGCACACGCTATCTTTCGATTATAAAAAGCGAACGAAAGTCGGCGCAGCTCAGCGCGGAAGATGAAGCAACAACAATGATTTCTCGAAAGAACGAATCTCGCACAACATGGTCCGACCTTCAGCCAGTCTGTGTATGGGAAGCTGGAAACGATCTAGGCCTCGTTTCCTCTCTCGCGTTAAACGACAAAGTAATTGTCCCTTACGTCTGTCTGATGAATGCACTTTGTAAAGGTCAATAGAGAGAGAGAGAGAGAGAAAGCTGAAAAAATAACTGGCCGGCCGTCGCTGCAACGCGCTGTATATGCCGACGTGTTGTATACACATAGAACTATGCGCGAGAGAAAGAGACAGAGGGCCGCGCAGGGTGCGTGTTTCGTATTGATTCGAATCGGAGGAAGCCTCGCTCGCACGCGCTAACTACGACGCTGTATCTCGCGAGCGCCGCATCTCTCGTGATTATTTGTTTCCGCGACACCTTTGTGCATGATTTACCGATCGGATGTCCGCTGGGCTTTTCCTGCACAGGAGGATTTTTGGGGGACATAGCGCTGCCGAATATCAAGTACGAGGAGGAGTGGCGACGACAGAAGCTCAACCAGAGCTACTTGGAGCAGATCGAGAAGTACAGGGACGAGGTGCTCAATGAGGGACTGCAGGTCGAGGAGGAGGGTCTCACCGGTATATGCCTTTGACTTTGAGTTACTCGCGCGCGCGATTTCGTAGCGCCGATGTTTTCAACGCGCTGGGCTCTTTCAGAAATCTTGCAGTTCAAGAGCGAACACGAGGCCTACGAGGAGGAGGAGGAGGAGGAGGAGAGGAAGGACGACAAGTTGCCCGGGCTCCAGGATCGCGGCTTCGTCTTCAGGTACGTCTTTACCTACATCTTTTAGCATGGCTCAGTCCGAGTGCAAAGCTTGCGTTCAGTTTCGAGAAGGAGGCGACGGATTCGACGACGGAGCCCACTAGCACGCAGAGGCTCGTGGAGCCTGCCACCTTCCACTCGGATGACATCCCCGAGCCTGTGGACATCTACAGCGACAGCTTCTCCACTGATCGGGCCGTAGCCCAGAACCGGCGACGGCGGCGGCACAATCGAGGAAAGTAAGTTCCCTCTTCGTATTATCGCGTGTCGTTGAATATGTACGACTGAAGCGGCTCCTCTCGCGAGCAGATCGTCGGAGAAGCGCGAGCGCAAGCGCAAGGCCAAGAGCGGAGAATCGAGGCTGCAGCAGCGACCGCTGCTCCGGCGGAGACGCGCCGCGACGGCCCGCAAGGAGCGCGTCTGGGACCACGGGGTCATCCCCTACGAGATCGACGGCAACTTCAGCGGGGCCCACAAGGCCCTCTTCAAGCAGGCCATGCGCCACTGGGAGAACTTCACCTGCGTCAAGTTCGTCGAGCGCCTGGCCCACGAGCACCAGAACTACATCGTCTTCACCGAGCGGCCCTGCGGCTGCTGCTCGTTCGTCGGCAAGCGGGGCAACGGGCCCCAGGCCATCAGCATCGGCAAGAACTGCGACAAGTTCGGCATCGTCGTGCACGAGCTCGGCCACGTCGTCGGCTTCTGGCACGAGCACACGCGGCCCGATCGCGACCGACATGTCCAGATCATCCGTGACAACATAATGAACGGTAGGACCGAAAGCGTTGTACGTTGTATCTATAGTGGCTAATTTTCGACGTTTATCGATGCGGCCACGATGCCGAAACAGGCCAAGAGTACAACTTCAACAAGCTGACCGAGGACGAGGTGAACTCGCTGGGGCTGCCCTACGACTACGACTCGATAATGCACTACGCGAAGAACACCTTTTCCAAGGGCACCTACCTCGACACCATTCTGCCGATGGAGAGCCACGGGAAGAAGAGGCCGGAAATCGGGCAGCGCGTGCGGCTCAGCGAAGGCGACATCGCGCAAACGAATCTCCTCTACAAGTGTCAGAGTAAGTCGCGGCCTCGCTACTGCCTCGTCATACGATTCGCACGCGTACGGCATATGCATGCAGCGTATAACGTAGCGCAGAGCGCCTGCTGCTGTAACGCGCCTCTCTCGTACGCATAGTGGGGGACTAATGGGAGTAATAGCTTTGTGTAATGGTGTCATGCAGAATGCGGCCGTACGTTCCAGGAGAACAGCGGAAGCTTCGGCTCGCCGAGCCATCCGAACAGCTCGCCTTCGAACGATGTCGAGCGCTGCGAGTGGCGGATCACCGCCACCCACGGTGAGCGCATCGTCCTCAATATCACCTTTCTAGATATATTCAAGAGCGATTACTGTCGCAGTGATTATCTCGAGATACGCGACGGCTACTGGCACAAGAGTCCAGTTCTCGGTCAGTAGGCATTAAATCTCTATATCTCTATCTCTATCTCTCCCTCTCCTAAGCGCACATAACTCTAACGCCGAACCTCCGTGCGCAGGCCGCTTCTGCGGCAGCGGCAAGATCCCCGAGCCGGTTGTGTCGAGCAGCAGCCGCATGCTCGTCACCTACGTCACGTCCTCGCGGCAAAGCGGTCACGCGGGCTTCAGCGCCAATTACGAGGCCGTTTGCGGGGGCGACGTCAAGCTCGACTCCATGGGACACCTCGAGTCGCCCAACTACCCCGAGGAGTACCAGTCGAGCAAGGAGTGCGTCTGGAGGCTCTCGGTGCCCCAGGACTATCAGGTCGCGCTCAAGTTCCAGTCGTTCGAGATCGAGAGCCACGACAACTGCGTCTACGACTTCGTCGAGGTGAGGGACGGGCACAGCGCCGACTCGCCCCTCATCGGACTCTACTGCGGATACAAGCTGCCACCGGATATCAGGTCGACGGGCAACAAACTTCTCCTCAAGTTCGTCAGCGATAGCAGCGTGCAGAAGGCCGGCTTCTCGGCCACCTTTATGAAGGGTACGCACAGCTGTCTCGGCATCGAGCGCGATTCTATATAGACACGCACGTCCGATTTCCTTTCAGAGTTCGACGAATGCGCCTTGACCGACCACGGCTGCGAGCACGACTGTATAAACACTTTGGGAGGATTCGAGTGTTCCTGCAAGATCGGCTACGAGCTGCACTCGGACGGCAAACATTGCGAAGGTACGATCGTATACGCGGAGAGCGCAAACAGAGAGGCTAGTATAAGTAAATGCAATTTCTCCTTGCAGACGCTTGCGGGGGCGTGTTCAACGCGAGCAACGGCACCATCACCAGCCCCTCCTTCCCCGAGACTTACCCCGGCAACAAACACTGCGTCTGGGAAATCGTGGCACCGCCTCAGTACCGCATCACCCTCAACTTCACTCACTTCGACCTCGAGGGCAATAACGTTTACGAGCAGCCCTGCGAGTACGACTCGCTCGAGGTGTCCAGTAAACTGGGCGACGATATCTTCAAGAAGCACGGCATCTACTGCGGCTCGCGATTCCCGCCGCTCATCACCTCCGAGGGCAATACCCTCAAAGTCGTTTTTTCCTCGGACAACAGGTTAGTACTGAAGCGATTAGTTATTCCTGCTCATTCAATGACGAGCTTTATTTATTTTATTAAAACAAGTGCCATCTGTTCCACGCGCCCTTGAGACTGTCCCAAGTGTCTTTGACGATTTCCTTCTTACCTTCAAAGTGTTCCTTCACTTTTTCCTCTACGCCACCGATCCACTTCTCAACTTTATCGTGAACGGTCTCCTCTTTCTCCTGTAAACGTAGATTTTTCGATTCGCTATTACTATACTAGAAAATAACGGTATGTTGTTTTCAAAATAAAAATTGCGTACCCCTGCATTATCTTCCGGGAGTTCTTCCTCGCCTACTGGGGGCTCGAATGTGGCTGTCTAGAAACGTAGATCATACGATTGGCAACGGTATTTTTTATTTTAAAGCAAAATACTAACGGGGATAGTTTACGTACCGGCCTAGCGGTCAGATCTTCTGGAAGCTCTTCTTCGCCTACTGTAGGCTCGGCTGTAGGCGGTACGGTGCTGAATCCTCCAGACGGAAGCTATAAATATATTTCGTGTTATTTTAATTTATTAAACAAACTGATGAAACATGAGTAATTTAATATACCGTTAAAACCTACCTCATTCTGGTCATCCGTATCCGGTTGAGGCTCTGGAACAACGATCCCGGGTCCTTGGTTGTTAGTTTCGTCTATTTCAATGATGTCACGAGCTTCTTTCTATACGAAACATCAGGAAGAAAATTAGCGCGCGGTTTTTGTAAAAGTTCCCGATTATCGCGTTTAACAAAATTCAATTCACCTTCGTAGCAGTTTCCAAGTTCCGGAACACTGGCTTACCCTGCAACGATCGCAATGTTCACATTAAAAACGTGTATGCGCGTATAGTGCCGAGTTGAAAAGAAAACTCAAATATTATCACGTACCAGAACTAGGGTGGCGCCAACGAGCACGAAAAACAAGGCTTTGAAAATCATAGTCCCACTTGCGTCAGTACCTTGCAGAAAATACGAAACTAAGCCAGGTTTCCTCGCGACTCGTTATTTATATGAAAGCTTTCAACGAGAAAGATGTGACGAGCAACTGTGCTAACAATTAATAACCTTGATCGTAATCTCCTGCTAGGTATACATATATGCTTAGATCGCGCTCTTTTGTATAAAACGAATAACACTACGTTTTTTGGAACTGACTGTATCTTTTTAAACCCCTATCTAAATAATATTATCTGCTCTTAACTGTGTCTGCAGGCTGGTATTCCGCTTAATCGTATTGTCTTTAATTTTACAACTATTCGTACTATCGCATGCGGGCGTAGGAACACTTATATACGCGACAGCTGATGTAATTAATAATTCCGATTAACTCCCGGATGGAATCTGTTGTATAATAATTCAGGCAAATTTATAATCGAGCACGATTTTGGCGAATAACAAACGAATGAACGAACACAGAATACGTCGTGGAAATTTCGGCAGTTATCTCCCGCACTCGGCGTGACTCTATAGGGAAGTCGTTCCGGCACGCGTTTATAAAGTTTTATGATGATCAATCAAGAGGTGAAAAAAAACAAAAAAAAAAAAAAAAATTGAATTTCCAGCATGCAAAAATCCGGCTTTGCGGCGATATTCTTCACCGACATGGACGAGTGCGCGAACAACAACGGCGGCTGTCAGCACGAGTGCAAAAACACGATCGGCTCTTATCACTGCTCCTGCCACAACGGCTTCACCCTCCACGACAATGGACACGACTGCAAGGAGGGCGGCTGCAAGTACGAGATAACGTCGCCCTCGGGGACCATCACCTCGCCCAACTACCCGGATTACTATCCAGGCAAGAAGGATTGCGTCTGGCACTTTATTACCACTCCCGGCCATAGGATCAAATTGGTTAATATTACATTGCCTACTGTGTTATCTGCGCCCGATGGATGACGTTATAGTCTGCAATTTTTCGCACGTCGATTGCAGATCTTCAAAGTCTTCGACATGGAGCCGCATCAGGAGTGCGCCTACGATCATGTGGCGATTTACGACGGAGACTCGCCGGATAGTACAAGTTTAGGACGCTTCTGCGGCAACAAAGAGCCGCATCCGATTCTGGCGACGGGCAATCAAATGTTCATGGTTTTTAAGAGCGACACGTCCATTCAGAAGCAAGGCTTCTTCGCCCAACACATGACAGGTATGATACTTGCCACGGAGCTTTCATCGCGAGGTTTCGGGATTTCGATATTCATAAAAGCTTCGAAACTTCTCAGCCTGCGGCGGTCATCTGACGGCGACGGATCACGTCAAGTATTTCTACTCGCACGCGCGTTACGGCAGCCAGAATTACGATCACGGGATGGACTGCGACTGGACTATCGAGGCGCCGATTGGCAAGAACGTTCATCTTAACTTCCTATCCTTCAGTCTCGAGGACGAAGTCGACTGTAGCTATGACTGGGTCGAGGTGCATTCGGGCCTGGATACGTCGAGTCCTAGCTACGGAAGGCTCTGTGGAAATTCGGTGTGTTCTTCGCGTGATTCTCAAAATTTTATTCTCTCTAACATTTGGCTGCCTTTCACGTTTACAGAACACCACGGATATCATATCGATCAACGAGGCCCTGCTCGTGCGCTTTAGGTCCGACGACTCGATCTCAAAGACTGGCTTTGCAGCCACCTACTTTGCCTACGACCGTCCCGAGAGCGAAGAGCTCGTTGGCGGTGAGGACGAAGAGGAGGACGACTCGACGATCATTTGATTGCGCGACGATGCTTTCGGTTAATCGTCTCGTTTCTTCTGTGAGTGCCATTTAGAAACCCCAATATTCACAAGAGACCGGAATAGCCTTACGGTTTTCAAGACCGCGAAAATTTCGGATTCTGTTAGATTAGGTAAATTATTTATATGATCAATTTTCGTCAAACCTTGCCGGCATACAAATCAACTTCGTAACATCGGAGTGGCTCTTTAAACCAATTGCAGTTGCCGCTGGAATTTACTCGTTGAGCAACATTTTACAGTCAGTGGGTTGACTGATATTATTAGAATTTAATATAGTGATTTATCTCGTTCTCCTCTTTCCATTTATCTTGCTCTCTATCTATTAACTAAAAATTATGGAACCTTTTAAAATTGCCATTATTTATTTCATTTTTAGAATAATTTAAATACTTATCAGTAACTGCTAAAATGCATTATTCATTATTATTACATCGTCAGTGATCTCGTAACATATCCGTAGGATACTTTTGAATGAATTTTAATCTTTCCTTTTGACATTTCTGTAAATAAGAACGTTTTCTTAGAGTAGTATTTTCTATACAAAATACGTTATATTGATATCGTGCCGTTTTCTATATTTACGTAAAAAACTAGTCTTAAATCACATTTCCATGTAATTTCCAAAGCAATACATAGGTATAATTTTAAATTCACGTATTAGATTTAAGAAAAAACAGACTATGATTATATTAAAACAACTTAGTAATGCAATACAAACTAGAATTAGTACAAAATATAATTATTCATCAATACTCATATGGGTTTATATCTTTGTACATTTTTCACTTCACTTTTTGATATCAAGATGTATGCAAGTAATGCTCGTTTTGCGGTATACTTGTTGGCGAATAGATTTTACAAATTGTTAAAACTATTACATTTCATAGGGATTTAAAGTGAAGTAAGCAATTCAATGTCATAAGATGTGAAACACATGTAATAAATAAGATAAGGAATAAAATATAATCGAAAACACAAATGCATTAAAATGTTCAAATTTATTTGTCCCCAACTTATTATTATTAAATACAGTATATATTTGTTCGGAGTAAACACGTATGCAGTTACACATAAATCTGTATACTATTATTGCTTAAGAATAAACGATGTACTGAACATTAAATTATTGACGCTTTTTGCTACGTTGCGTAAACTCTAATTCTTGTACATTAATTTTTTTATTTTATCACAGTCGCGCAGTTTTGAAATTCGAACATTTTAGTTTTACATAGACTCATCTGTTTTTTTTTCATAAAAACGCGGTTTGAAAAAAAAAATAATAAAAAAAAGCGTTACACAATAAAACAAGATGTATAAAAATACACATATACAAAGTATAAAACAATAGAGATACATTGAAATTGGCAATATTAGTAAATTATAAACAAAAATTCCAATAAATATATATTCATATAGAAAAGAAAAACCTTAACGAATACTTGCATTTACACAAGTATTACTTATTTTAATAATAACAATATATATGACAACAGTTTAGACTGTTAAAACAGCGCTCAAATATCCAATATATTTTTTAATGTTACGTGATCTAAAATATAGTGTATTAACAGTATTTAAAATATATATATGTATATTTCTTATGTACCTATATATATATATTTTTTATTGCAAACTCTTTGAGCCTGGAAGATCAAAAACTATAGGTATGTCCATGTGTATAAAAAATTATTGTAAGATAATTTTTTATCGATTTCGAATAATTTTTTGTACCTTTAAAAAGTATCAACAAATATATAGTCCTATATTACAAATTGCAAATTTGGATGCCTTGTTATATTGATATGGTACAATATAGAACACGATAGGGTATTAGGAAATGAAATTAATCCGTAGGCATCAGAATTAATAAAATAATGAATGTATCCACTCCAAAATCAAAGGCTAAATGCATTCGATTTTTTAAAAGAAAATGCATGAACGCGTGATAGATGAAGGACAATACTGTGCACCTCTTTTCAGGTGACTTAACTCGATGTATTTGTATACGCTAGTTAAACTCTAGCCGTTTTAACAAAAGTATGACGCTACAGCAATACTTAAAAGGACAATTCAATAGAAATGCACGAGATTTCGCAAATCAAAAATTGAGTAAAAATCACTATAGCGAAATGTAGTGACGGTTTTTTTTTTCTTGATAAGCAATACCTCAAGTAAAAAGGACGGTTGTATGGAACAAACAACATTTTCGTGATAAAATGTTTACGTATTACCTAACTCGGGATCAGGACAAGTTGACGTTGAAGCTCGGCCTGGACCACTGACCGAGTCTCGATAAGTCGAACCAAAGCTGTTGGCCATACGTTGGTAATGTGGTTTTCTATCACTCTGTGCTCTAGTATAATCAAGGTGGTCATACTCCAAATCTGCGTTATTCTGCTTGATCTCGTCATAAACGTGCTCAGATTTTTGCTTGTCCATTTCTTCAATACTGTGATACACATTCATGTTTGGATTGCCTAGGTCAGCGTCTTTGTTTTTCATCGAGGCCGTGTGATCGTATTGGAGACCATAAGCACCTAGATCAGAGTTCGTGTGGATTAAGAAACAAACTTTTTAAGGGCGTTAAAATTTTTACTCGGGAAATAATACCTTTGCAACTATCGTCTTCGTCGTCTGTTGAGAATCCGTATCCCAACTTGGCTTTTTCGTTATTTACATTCTTTCTAGTAAGGATATTTTTAATTTGCATGTTGTTAAGAAGAGTATCTGTGCCATCGTCGGTCCGCGAATTTCCACCTTGATACGAGTAGACAGGATTGTCGAATTGATTGCGGTCTGAAACATTTAATAGGGCAAATCGAACGTAGAAGAAATTAAAAAATCAGAACGCTGACAAATGATTTTTTTGTTTAATGACTTTTACCTGGGGGTGTAACAGGTTCGGCTATATACTGGACTTGCGCAATCTCCATCTTAAGATTAGCGACTCTTCGTCGATGATACATCCAGGCAGCACAGAAAATTGCTATGCCCATAATACCAGCGAAAATACCACCTATCACACTGCCGTAGCCGGGTTCGCTTTTCTGCTGGATATTACGCGAGAACAGCTCTTCGTCGCAATTCGGACCTATTGATGACAACATTTTAATTTCCATGCTACTCACACATGTCTAAATGATTTCTGTTTAAAAATGTACCTGTATAACCGTGTTTACAAACGCAGCCTTTGGCAGCATGACAGCTGAAAAAGTCGTTCTTGCACTCGCACGCTTCCATGCAGTGATCACCGTAGTATCCCTCGGGGCAGACTAGATAATGGAAAATATAATTATTTTAGTATTTTTAAAAATATACACATATGTTTATCAAAAACGATTGCGAGTGATGTAAATTTTCATGTGCGAAGCAAATTCAACACACGTGAATATTTGTTCGAAGAATTCGTGTAAACAAAGTGAAATATTGCCCTTATTAATTTCTATACTATGATTTAGTACACGTGCTACATAATTTCTGTGTTCTTTTTGTGCAGGACTTATAAAGCACATTGAAATTGAAAGGGTAATTTAAAGTCAATTACAAAATAGTACATTAGACATATTATTTTTTATTGCATCACTCAACACAGATACAAATGCACGTGGTATCTTTCAAAATTTTAGGCTTCCGATGCTAAATAAGATGATTTCGTGTTTCAAGCCGTTGCTTCTGTCATTGGCAATATAAATTGTATACATCATAAATTAAGCATTACATACAAAAGTATGCACGCGAGATCACTCGTTTGTTCTCTGGAAACTCATTATTAAATCGATAAAGTGGATGACTAGTTTTCAGTACACTCGACGAAGAAAAATAACAATATATTAGTTATGTAAATAGATAAGAGAAAGTAGAGTATAAAATTAAAGTCTTTGAGATCAAGGAAATATCTAGAGCTATTGATTATTAGTATAAGAGAAGGAGATTTAGTAAATATCAGTTAGAAAGATAATTCAGAAAGCAATACTCTGAAAGTTAATAACATCCGAGGGCTTACTTTCGGTGCACCGAGTACCGGTCCAGCCGGGCGCACATCTGCAAAGTCCGTCATTAGCTCGACACTTGCCACCGTTGAGGCACTTGCAGTGCTGGGTACAGTTGACACCATAGGTACCCTCGGGGCAGCGACTCTGACAGTGTTTGCCTTGCCAGCCAGGTAGACACTGGCACATTCCGGTCACGTGATGGCATTCGGCACCGTTCTTACAGTCGCAGCGCTCCACGCAGTCCTGGCCGAAGCGGTTCGGTGGGCACGGATGCTCGCACGTCATGCCTAGGTAACCAGGTCGGCAGACGTACTGTCCAGTCACGTGGTCGCACGTCATATTGCCTGTGAACAATCGGCGGGAAACAAATTAAAAATGCTGAATCATGAAACCGTGTGCACCTTTGGATATATTATTTTTAATAGACGATGCCATAGATTTGAGAAAATTGTCTACTACATTTTTCGATTGTGAGACTAGCTTAAGCGCAAATAAAGTTTAATCTATTTACAGTCTACACATCTATGAATCATGCATACCGTGGTTCTGTTCTGGGCACTTCTCCTTGCAGCCCACGCCATACCAACCCTTGCTGCAGGGCTGCGAGCAGTCGCTTCCTTGCCAACCTCGAGCGCACACGCAGTTTCCGGTATTCGCGTCGCACGAGCTGTTGTTCTTGCAGTTGCACTCGTTGAGGCAGTCATCTCCGTACATACCAGCGGGACACTTGGTCTCGCAACGTACTCCTGTTTATTTATCATACAATCTACTTGTAGCGAAACAACATTTATCTACCAAGATTAACGATAAAAACTATGCACGAACCTCGCCACTCTGGTTTACAAAGGCACCGCCCGGTAATGGGATCGCAGTCGATGCTGTTGTCGTCGTGACACTCGCAAACCTGTGAGCAATCCTTACCGTAAAATCCTTTCTCGCAACGGTTCTGGCACAGCTCGCCCGTGAAACCCGGTGAACAGGTGCACTTTCCTAAATGTTCGCAACAATATAGTCACAGCTTCGCACCGTCTCCTAATTCTCGAAAAATTTGGGCTGTAACGTATTTCTTACCATTTAGGGGATTACAGGCGGCATTGTTAAGGCACTTGCATTTCTCACTACAGCTAACTCCGTAAAACCCTACGTCACAGGGACGCTCGCATTGCACGCCGTCCCAGCCTGTACAAATATATACAAAGTGCAATCTAGACGTATAAATAATGCATGCGGTGCAGACGATAAATAACAGAGATAACAGATGGAGGATGAAATACGAGCGAAGAATAAAACAGAATAAAACAGTGTGCCATATCGAGCGACAAAATTACCGGCAGTGCAGTTGCAGTGTCCGTCCTCTGGCGAGCAGGTCGCGCCGTTGAGGCACATGCATCGTTGAGCGCAGTCCTCGCCGAAGGTGTTGGGTGGGCAGAGCTCGTGACAGTGTTCGCCGCGATAGCCGGCTGCACAGATGCAGCTTCCGTTGACCGGTGAGCACTGAGCGTTGTTCTGGCATTCGCAGCGTCCCTGACAGTCCTGACCATAGGTGTAAATCGGACACGTGCGCGAGCACGTCTTACCGGCCCAGCCGGGCTTGCAGGTGCACTCGCCGCTCCACGGATGGCACAGCTCGGTATTTACGCTCTCGCACTCGCATACCTGATTCAATCCGAACGTCATGTGGTTCACTGCATTGCGCCACAAGTACATGCATTATCGATACGTACCTTCGAACACTCGGGACCATAGAGACCGTCACCGCAGATGCGTTCGCTACAGTATTTACCGGTCCATCCAGCGGTGCATTTGCAAGATCCATCAATGTTGGAGCAGGATGCTCCGTTCACGCAGCTGCAGTTGCTCTGGCAGTTCAGCCCGAACGTTCCCTCGGGGCAACTCTTCAGACACTGCACGAAGATAATTCGAGTATAAGTTTTAACTCCTCGTCCCTCGTCAATGATGGATTTTCAGATCTGGTTAAATTTACCCTGTCTCCGTGGTATCCGGGCTTGCATCGACACTCCCCAGTAATGTGGTCGCAGCCAGCTCCGTTGTAGCATTCGCAAGGCACACTGCAGTTCTTGCCCCAGAAGCCCTCGGGACATCGATTGGCGCAGACCGATCCCTATTCATACACACAAATCATTCATGCAACAACTCGACTCCTGCGCCGAGAATAATAAACCCCGCATAAATAGTAAAAGCGCCGCTCCGAATGCCCGAAATAGAGTTCGCTCCGGGCGCTTTCTTTATCTGCCGCGCGTCTATTATTAAAACCCACTCACCGTCCATCCCGGAGTACAGAAGCATTCGCCGGTCGTCGGGCTGCAAGATCCTCCGTTCTGACATCGACACTCGGATTTGCAATCGTCCCCGTGCTTGCCGGCGGGACAGAGCTCGCCGCACAGTGGGCCGGTGTAACCGGGAGCGCAGTGACATTCACCGGATATGTGATGACAGCTGCCGGCGTTGAGACAGCGACACTCTTCCGCGCAATTCTGGCCATACCTGTTGGCCGGGCATCGCTCGTTGCAAAACTCGCCCGTCCAGCCTCGCGAGCACGTGCACTTGCCGTCGTAGGGATCGCAGCTGGCGCCGTTCTCGCACTGGCAGGACTCCTGGCAGTCCTTGCCCCACTTGGCGAAGGGACACTCTGGAAAAGCGGCGGCGAATCGCGTTAGCCTGACTTATTTCCCCGCGTATAATTTGCCACATGCGTGTTGACACTCACTGATGTCGCAGGTCGGCCCTCCGTATCCGGGCTCGCACTTGCAGACGTCCGGGGCGACGCAGCTACCGTGAAGGCACGGCTCCGAGCACACGGCGATACACCTTTCGCCGTTGTTCGTTTGCGTGTAGCCTTTGCAGCACTCCTCCACCGGCTTGTGCTTGGTAAACGTCTGTAAGCGAGAAACGTGTGATTATTACGAATATTACGAATCGCTCGGCGCAATTGCTTAATGCATGCGGAGGTTTATATTATACTATTGTACAAACCTGAGTCTTGTAGACGGTTTTGAAGACGATTTTGTACTTGGAACACGTGGGCGGGAAACTCCAGCAGAACGTCTTGGTCCTCTCGGTGTAAGGCTTCTGCTCCGAAACCTTCACCGTCACCGTGTACCTGTTGATTCACGTACAACGTTATATCGTCGATAAAATATTTATATAAAACCGGTTGCGCAAGCGCGAAACTTAAATCGCGCGTAAGTTATATACACTTACGGCTCTTGTCTCGTGCAGATGTTCGGTCCCTCTAGAGCGCCGATCGCTCGGAAAAAACATAGTGTAACCACCGCGGCGGTTAGTAAGCTAACGAATTCGGTACTTTTCTTGTGGAACATCTTACTTGATGGCGATCACTGGAAAACCAGCTAAATCATGTTTCTCACTCTTTTTCCTTGGGTTTTTTTTTATCCTCCTCCTCCTCCTCCTCCGAGAGAATTCATTTGTTACGCTCGGCTCTCTGTCTGGAATAAGAGACAAGCGGTTATTATAAGTACTGCAACCGAACTGACAATACACCATTACACAAGCAAGATACCCTAATGTCTTCTAAAATTGTATTTTTCAAAAACGTGAAGGAATTTCCTGACAATTGCATTAGCTCCGATGTGGCGAACTATTTTTAGCGCCTAAGCGGGATTTCCGGGCGCACTTTTTATTCTGCTCCGAGTACACTCCGAAAATATTCTTACCCGAGAAAAGATGTACACCCTGACAGAGTCCCGTCGCCTTCGACGAAGACACGCACGCGACTGACGCGAATAGCTCGATAATTATCAAACGTATAATGCGCACACTCGCGCTGTTTAAGAGATACGATTGACGTGCAACGATTGGCTCTCCCTGCTGCTCGCGCGCACAGCCAGAACCAAAGGGGCAGATCGGTTTCATTTAGCGTACAAAATAAAGCGCATCAAGAGCAGGAGCGTAGATAGCGAGCGAATCGCGCGCGAACGCAGGAAACGATACACTTTTTCATCCTTTGGCTTCCCGTGACTAAAGGCGCGATAACTCTTTGCTTTGTCTATACATTATTGAAGAATTGATAATGGAATATTCTTTTAGCGTATTAATCCGCACTTTTTCGGTAGTAGACGATATAAGCGCAAGATCATCGAATTTTCGGAACAAGCCGTTTTGATTCGGCGATGATGCATACATACTCGATTGCTGATACGTCCGCGTGTGTTCTCGCATATCAGTGTATTTTTTCATACTCGTTACTCGCCGTTATAATTACTACACTCTCTCGGCGTTTCTCGGAAGATACAGTCATTGTCCTTTGTCCATCTCGCACAAATACATAAATAAGCCGTCGTTATCGTCATTCCCTCTCTGTCATTATACGCGTGCATAATAAGCGTGTGTATTTACGATAATCGTATCTTCTCGGCATTCATGGTCAAGCCGGGTGTCGTCTTCGATTTTAGTGCAGAAAAAAAAAGAAAACTAGCGCAGGTCTAAAAATAGAGTGTATCAACAACAACATCGCAGAGAGAAGAAGAGAGAAAAGAGTATGGTCTTGAAAGCTCGAATGACGGCACTGGCCCCAGAGCTCGAGCTACTGCCCCTAATGAGGACGGAGTGTAACATGTAGTATAGCGTATCATATGCCCACTTTGTGCAAGCAAGTATATATACAGACATACGGGTCGTCGTCGTTTTATACGTGTTTCAAGCTTTCCTCGCTCGCTCGCGCCGGTCTTAGGAGAGCCGCTTTTGTACGTTTTCAATTGTGCTTTATGGGCTTAATGCGATTCTAAGATTTTCGTCATCGATGCAGTCTCGTGTGCAGTTAATGTCACGCATCAAGCCCATTACTATCATTCGCTGCATTGCGCTAATGTCGCGAATAAAATCTCTTTATTCCGCTTTTTATTTCAAACCTTTATCGATCGGAGATCGATACATCGCAGCTCGTTTTCCATCTCGACCCCGAGAGCTACTATACGGTAGTTCGCGCGGCGCTGGTGACGATTCGTTCTCGCGTGTTTTCGCCAAGCTCTTTTTTTTTTTTTTTTTTTTTTAATAAAACATTTATGCGCGACACACTTCGATTCTCTCGAACACGCTTTTCCACATATCGATTCGCGCGCGCGTGTGACCGTTTTACTCGGAAAACGTATTCTCTCGCGGTCGCGGCTAAGCGCTTACACGCAAGTTCAAAGTCAATACGATGATAATTTTGCATCAATGGTGTCATGTAAAGAAAAACTCGGTTAGAACTCAAACAAAGCCGACTGTAGATGGCAAACGTGTATGACTGTGCATAGAGACGACGGCATTCGCGACGTGCCAACACGTCACACGCACGAGCGTATGTATCGAGAGAAAATAACACGATATACGGGTTCATTCATTTTCCGCAGATATGACGCGCGTTAATAGGCGCCTGCTCTTTTTCTTTTCGTTGCACGATTTTCCCATAGTCATTCCGCGCTATTGTCGCGTGTACTCGTCGGGACGATTTTCGGAGAGTAAGATACAGTACAGTGTGCGCGGGAAACTAATTTATCATATTCGACAAAATCTCAAATCTCTATCTTCAAAATCCGTCTTTAGAGCTCGTCTCGCCGAAATTTCCAAAGCGAGCGAACTCGCTAAAGATTTAGTGCTCGCTAACCGACTATAGCGTGACTAACGCGCGTAATAAGTTATGTACAGCTTATATTTCTCTCCCGGCGGACTAGCCTACACTCATGTGCACTCATCAGCTGGTGCTATAGCTGTGATCAAAAAGTCAGAGTGTTTAAGTATAAAAAACGTAGATGAATCACTTCCGGAATATAGAGAGGGGAGATTCGTGCAGGCTATTCTCGCGCGCTCGTGTTATGGACCGTAGGTGTGAGTGCGTATACGTTATGTACTGCGAACGAAACACGAAATCGGTTAGGTTGAACAAAATTATTAGTCGTTTGCGATCACACGCGCATAGCTTAATCGGATTGTGCATCGAGTGGCGAGTTGATAAGGAATTAATATACCTTATCGAACGCTTTTTTCGAGGTGTATATCTACGAGACATTTTTTCGTATCGTAAAGATAGACCGTACGCGACATCGTTACCTAGAAATCCAAGTTCAGTCTATAGAGATAAGGAGAATATTAGAAAAAGTCAAAACGACTGCAGTGACGATCGCGTATAGCGTGAGTCTACTTCATCAACGCGTGTACCGAGCTTTGTGTTTTTTTTTTTTTTTTATGACTCGATTACATTCTTTTCTGGTATACGACTAATAAATAGTCGAGAGCCAAAGAAGGCAGTAATGAAAAAAAAAAAAAAAAAAAAAAAAACAATCGCATTCCATGCGTGTTCGGTCCAGATATCGAGTGTGTTTTACGAGCGACAAAGGGGTTCAAAAAACAAGCTTATATTGGCCTAGATTGCGAGTGTGTGTGTGTGTGTGCGTGTGAAATAACAAGCCAAAGATAAGAGTGAAAGACGAGAGCGGCTTCATATAACCGAGTAGATGAATGCACGGCCGCGAGAAAAACTGATGCTGTGTAGATGGCGCGAGTCGAGAACTCGTATTCTAATATGCTCCAGTCTTCGTCACGCGTCATTCGAAAAAGTAAGATAAACCTGTAGAGATGTGTAAACAAAAAATCGGAATGCTCGCAGCCGCGTGATTCACGATGCTAATTCGCTGGCGAACGCTTTATTTTCTCGAAGAAAAAGAAAGAAAGAAAAAAAAAACAAATTCATCAGGACACTCCATACGCCCTCGAAACAGTAGCCGATCGAGTTTCCCGCATTCGAAAGGTCCATGACCGACGGGAAGTTTTTTAGTTTCACCTCCTTCGCGCTGCGGAGAGAATGTTTTCGATCGAATTGCGAGAACGCCTGCGATCGCGTAACGGACACGCGTGTGTGTGTGTGTTTGTTATTCAACGATTTTTAGTGCATTGGGTAATTCCGCCTTATAGCCGAGTCGTTAATTAATTATTAAATGCAAATACAAGTGTAACGCGTATAACGGAAAGCCTTGAGAAAACAAAGCCGGAGAACGGACAGACACACGCAGCAAGGATCGGAGTAATCTCATTCTGTCTCTCTGTCTCTCTTTTCTCGCAGCGATAAATGCCAATTTATCTTATTCCGGTCTGATATTAGTAATCATCCGAGTCAGTCATTGTTGTGACAATAAAGGTGGTATTTATCCTGTGCGTAATATAATACAAATATTTATAACAGCTGGATGGACGCGAATAAAGTAGGAAAAATCGAGTAGCCAAAGGAATTTCTTTGTTTTGGCAACCGCGCTCAAGAGAGAGAGAGAGAGAGAGATAGAGAGAGAAAACGATGGAAAGGCAGGTTGCATCGAACAACTGCACCTTGCACATATTAGCGGGAGACGCGTCTATACGCGTTCACTCTTGATTGCGTGCAGCTTGTAAGTGCGTGTGTGTGTAATGCTCGTACCTCAATAGCCATACTCCAAGGGGCATAGCGTAGCAGGTATGCGTTCGTGTCAGCAGTATACATATAGCACACAGCCCCGAGCGTATGCGGGAACCTTCTCTTCTCACTTCTTGACCAGCTTGCTGTCAACTAAAAAATCTAGGCTTCTCTCACTGCGCGCCGCACTCGTTTCGGAGCTAGAAAGCACAGCGGAAAAACAATGGACCCGCACTGTATATGTGTCGAAGGAACAAGAGGACGCGCTGACGATTGTCAATGGAAAAGATGGAGCAAAAACGCGAAGCAGAAGCACAAGTCCTGCTTGCTCCGTCACCCGTGCCCAACTGCTGCAGTCGCGAGCTCCACACTCTTGACAGTCTTCGCGTACAAACTACAAACTCGTGTGGAATGTACGGGGAAAAAACGAGTTGTGCGATGTGAGCCGCCTGCGGACGCGACAGTGGCGACCTCGCGAAGGAAGGCTAAGTTACCGGCTGCGGCGGACACAGCAGAGCGTGGCTTTATCGAGCGCGAATTTACAAAGACGCAATGGGTGTGGAAAATGAAAGCCGTGATTTGCAAAAAACGTATTTACTTAAATAAACAATATAAGAATACACAACGAGATTAGTTTCGAATCGACAAAATAACATTTGCTTAGTTCTTATTCGTGAATTGCTATACACACATCACCGAGATACATAAATAGAATTTTTTGTTGATTACAAATTCTCGTTTCTAATACATTCTATACAGCGTGCTTTTGTTAACAAGACGCAGGCCAACTGCATATAACATTGTATGATGCAAATTCTAATTATTCTTTTATATTCAGAGTTTTTGAACAAATAACTTACATTGCTTACGATACGAGTTCGATTTCAACTTCTGTAAAACACATCGCTATATAAGCGAAACAACGACATTTTAACCGATAGAAAACTATTTCTTGCATAATCCACGGTACTACAAATATTTAAACTCTGATAGATATATAATATATTCGATCTTTCTAACAGTTTTACATCTTTGTGCGTGATTCCGTTACAGTTACGTGAAGATTGAAAATGATTATTTTCAATTCTTTATACCATAAAAATAACGCGATAAGCAAATTTATCAAGCAATATTTGAAAATTTACAATGTACATTATTGGTAGAGAATTGATTTGGAGCTTCCAAACCACATTGAGTACGATTATTGTTCTTCTCTCTAAATCTGAAAGAGTGAAAAATGACCCATTTCGAGTCGAAATTGAGTCACTCTTTGCAAAGAGTGACTCAATTTTGCCTCTAATTCGAGTGATGTTTCACTCTTTCAGATTTAGAGAGTTTTCAGTCGTTTCTCTAATATATCGATTAACGTTCGCATAGTTGAACGCAGAGATAAAATTTAGCATATTAAAATTCGCGCATGCTAGTAAAAATAGTTGAGCATCATGAAAATTATTTTTCTTTTCTATAATACCGAATAATATTAAAATGAAAAATCATGCAAGTTCCCCATCTAAAACTAAGCAAATGCCGTGCTCACTTGATATGATATTTTCGCGATTACAAAAAGAAAGTAAAATTGAGATGTTGTCTACACAGTATGAATGATTTTTTTTTCTTTTTAAGATGATAGAATATAGAAAAGAATTAAAACAGTCTGAAGTCACATTAATAGCCAAGCCAGACAGTATACAGACAAGTTCGATGTTGCTTTACGAAAATCAACGATTATTAGAATATGACATAACTTATTCTTGTTCAGACCTTGAATTTTAAAGTTTATTGTCCGCATCTGCTCTGATTACTATAAATAACAGCGTGTAATATATTTCTAGGCTCTCATAGTAATAATAAAGTCGATAAAGTACGATGAAGCACTGAGATTGCTTTGCGAAGTTACTCGTTCTTCTTACCGGTAGGCTTTTCATCCCCAGAGCTTTTGCTCTTGCGCTTCGGAGGTACCGGTACGTCGGACGTTTCGGCAGGTGGTGGCGTTTCGGGGACGCTCTTGTCCGCTTCGAGACTTGTCGACGATGAAGTTTTCGCGACTTTCTTAACTATCTTTTTCTTTGGTTTATCGCCACCACTGGCGCCTTCCTCGCCCACTTTGACTTTTTTGACTTTCTTAACGATTTTCTTGCTAGATCCTTCGGTTTCCGGTGAACTCGGAGGATCGCTTTCCGAGGAAGACTTCTTCGTCATTTTCTTTTTTGGTTGTTCCTCCGTTTCCTGAGATTCGACCGGCTTCTCAACTTCCGTCGCTGTTTTTGCCACTGCCTGTACTCCTTCCTCAGTCGTTTGGGCCGCTTCTGCGTCCAATGGAGGACTAGTCGGTGGGGTCGGTCCAATTACCACTGGAGTCCCGGGAATCTTCAGATCCTTTGATCTCGTGGGTCTAACTGGACACTCTGCTGACTCGTCTGTTGCGACAGCTTCGGATTGACTAGTACTCAGATCCTCTTTTTCAGTGACTGTTTCTTCGGCGGCATCGGACGATGGCAGTGTTACCGTCAACTTGCTTCTCTGACAGACGTCTTGCGAGATCTGCTCTGGTTGAGCGTCCGCTGCGCTTGGTGCATTTGGGTGAGCTTGAGCTTGAGTTGGCTGACTACCTTGTGCAGCTTGCGCTCCTTGTTCAGTTTCCAGAGGCACAACGTTGTCAACTGACGATACGACATCTGGACTGATCGAAGCAGTCGCGATATGCGTTACGGTCGGGGGTAAAGCAATTTCATCTTCCAGTTTCAAAGATGGATCGTAACCATTCAATTGCTGCGGTTGGGGAACCGCGTCTGGCACTGTGACGGGCCTAGCTTCGATCAATGTTTCGGAGACAGCAGCAGCGGATTCTTGAACCGGTGGTATAATGGAGGAGACTAACGCTTCGACTATGAGTCTCGGATCTTCGGAAACCGACTCCTTAGGCTCTGCTTGTAAAACTGATTCGGCTACTTGTATGGGAACGGGACACTCGGTTGTAGCCTCGGATACCACTTGAACCGGTGTTTGCGCAATCGTAGACTCTTCGGCTGGCTTATCTTGTGCTACGGTTTGCAATGGCGTAACTAGTGATGTGTCGGATGATTTACTAGCAATACTCTCCGTAACTTCTCTACTTTCTTTAACAGATTCGGCGATTTCTATTTTAGCCTCTGTCAATTGCGTCGTAGGAACTAACTTTTCGGTAGGCTCGACACTGCCCTGAGTTAAAGTCGACTCTTGCTCGCAAATGGTACTAGCGATTTCACTGTCTATAGCGCGGACTGATGCTTCTACTTGCGGCTGCTCGTGATGGTCAAGTGAAGGTGACGTGACTTCAGAACTCGAAATTCTTTGGCTTGCGATTTTTGATGATCCCTCGGCTTGATCGTCCGTTGCTAAAACTGGATTACGAACATACAAATTATTTTTGTGTCGGATTCGTGAAGCAGCGCAACTTACAACATTTCAACACTAATCATGTGCATTGTAATATAGCTGTAAAATGCTGGTCTGAATACATGTTTGCTTGCGGCAGTCCATTAATTGATGAATTATTATAGCAAGAAGCAATCGAAGCGCAGAAGCAGCTATATGAATAAAACGAAGACAAAGCAATGCGGCGGCAACTCAGAAAATGAAAATAATAATGGGTAAAATAAACATAATGATACTTTATTTCACAGTTGAGTTTATAAATCTATCGTATGTCCGTAGTAACAATTGTTTAACAATCCTTCGTACTGATAGAATGAGCAAATAATTATAAGAAGCAATCAAATGATATGAAGCTTTCG
Organism: Nasonia vitripennis; assembly: GCF_009193385.2. Taxonomy (NCBI): domain Eukaryota; kingdom Metazoa; phylum Arthropoda; class Insecta; order Hymenoptera; family Pteromalidae; genus Nasonia; species Nasonia vitripennis. The sequence continues at coordinate 1,493,029 of NC_045760.1, forward strand.
TAACATCGTGTTTAAAGCTGTCTACTGTGTGTCTGTTTAGTTAACGTGTCCATTCTTATAATATTTACCCCAACAAAGCAAAACGACAATACAAGATGCAGCAATGCTATTGACGGCATGGTCTGTTAGTTGCTCTCCTTGACTCCTGTTTTTTTTTTATACAAAAAACTCAAACTTAATCAATTATGTCAATTTATAAAGCATATTTACGACAAAGTCGCACAAAACGCTCCTGTCAATTAATGATATTATAAACACACTCAATCATGATACTCGAAACTACCAATATGTCAAACATGCTTTCACAAATACATTATCCAATAAGTAGGGGGCATATTGTATAAAAACTTTCATTAAATACGCTATTACTATAATCAGTAACATTTTTTCCCTCTATAACACATCATTTCACGTCAGTTTCAATAGATAAACTATATATCTGCGATTTAATCGTGACTCGACAGCGTATAAACAATAATTAAGACAAATTTAACAACGAAATTGTCGAGGAAAAGTTCGGGCGTGTAAATCATAGTTAAAAATTTCTTTCGTTTTTGGCGTTGCTTTTAACTCTCCCTCTCTTTACTCTTATTTTCGTTTATTTTTCTTTGATTTCTTTCCGTCAAATACTTTCTGGGTGGGCTGTGCCTCGTTCGATTTTAACGTACCGGGTAAAGCAACTTCGCTTCCTTCTACAGCTGCTTCCACCTCACTGCTTTTGCTGGTACCTTTTTTGGGCTGTTGGGTTTCCTAGAAAAACATTATTGTACGTGTTTTTCTACGTCGCATTTTCAGCCGTTGTTTATTTGAAATTAATTACAACTAACTACAACAGTTACAGAACGGAAAAACGTTTCCATTTAGGACACTTATAATTCGAATTACCTGAGCACTGGTGTCAGGGATCGCTTTGGTCAGGGCGGAAAGAAATTTTGAAAAAGCAATTCAGATTTTAGAATTTTGTAACCAATGATTTTTCTACGTAATACATAATGGTATGACTTTATTTATCCGTGTAGTTTTCATAGTTGTAATTTAGTCATTTAAAATCACTGATATTATTTCATTAGTAATTATATTTAATCATGCAGCTTTGAACACTATTAGATAAATTATTTTCAGTAAAAGATCAAACAAATTACGAGTATATAAAAGAGCAATAGTTAAGTGTTAAGGAAGTATTTTAGCATACCATTAGGTCGTTAAAAGAGAAAAGTAAGATTCAAAACGTTACCTCAACAGGAGGGGGCAGACGTGGTGGTGCCGACGCTAGCGTCTCGTTGATCTTCTTCAGGATATTGTCAAAGCTATCCCGACCCATGAAATCAATGTGACCTTGCTCCCAATTCTGTTTTCGCATGTGATCTTCTATTGCTTTCTGTTCGTCGGATCGAGACTCACCCAGGGTCAACTTCGACAACGCTCCTGCCAATCCACCCTATAAATAAAAAAGCGATATTCTAACATTGCATTCGCAAGTAATACGATTTTTTTTTTTAATTTTAGCTCGAGGCTACTGTCGGCTAAACTAAAAAGAGCGTTTCAGCTTAATTCAAAGAAAAACTAAATCTAATTTCAAAATTTTAATATCAGCATCGAAAGGTTGTGTGTATACACTAAAAGGGAAATAGAAAAACATTAGAGTATGAGAAAAGTCTGCTTGTACGAAATGGAGCAATAATAAAAACAAGTTATTAGTATGCAATATATGACACACAATAATTGCTTATGAAGAAAAAAAAGTTTAACACGGTCACTACAGAGACATAAAAGTGATGGATATTAGAAAAAAAACAAGCTACTTACTTCTGCATTCTCTATGCTTGGCGAAGCACTCAATACGGATTGCGTTGTTACGTTATGGGAATTCGTATAGGGGCGTGGGGTGTCTGAGGATTTACTGGAATTGTGTGGTTTTTCCGTCCGCGATTTATTGCTTTTGATCGCTTTGTTAGTACTTTGTCTACCGTTGTGTGAATCATTTACTGTCGTAGATGTGCTAGGTTGACTATGATTATCTGTACGGTTTTCACGGCTGTCTTGATGATCGGAATGCTCATTAAGACTTTCGATTACGTTTTGGAACTCCTCGATACATTCGCACATGGCGTTAATCTGTTCGAGATTTTCGGAAAGCCATTTCGCATCTGAAACGTGTTCATCGGTCCGATTGTGCTGTTCACTCGATGTGCCAGCACATGCGTTGGAGTGACTCGATTGGTTTTCGGGCGTGAAGCTTTCTTGTCGTTTGGATTGAGAATTTTCATGCGAATGCGAAGGAACGTGATCGTGACGATCACTGTTCCCGTGATCCGATGATGAAGATGGAGCTGATGTTAGTTCGGTTTGGTGACGTTGATTGTCTGGTAGCGTTTGATCGGTGGAGTTTGTTATCGTGTTACAGCGATGCGTTTTGTCATCGTTGCTCGACTGATTATTCGTGTTAAAAAAGGGGTCGTTACGTTCTTGGTAATTCTCCCATGGGTCTTTGAACTCTGAAAAATCCGGAGGCCCATTTATTTGGTTATACGAGTCTTCATCAGGATTACAGTAAGGAGCAAGTGGATGGTGGTAAGAACTGGAATACGTGGAAAAGGACTTAGATTCGTGCCAAATTGTAGTCATATTGCTGGCGACCTTTACAAGCAACATGCGAAAACAAAAAAAATGCACACTCAATTGGTTAGTGACAGACTAGAGATTCAGTGTCCATTTTCTCGTCAGCTTATATTTAAAAATCATTTTTTTCTAAATGTTTTTATTTTGAAAAGAAAGTTAATACAAGCTAAGTATATTGATTTTCATAGAATAGGTGCATGCTGAAGTTACGTGCTGAAGGCAAATCATTCATCAGAAAAATAGACACTGACTATATAATGTACTAAATAACTAAATTCAAACAACAAAAGTTGCATCAAGTTAAAATACTGAACAATAAATAGAAAACGCTACTATAATTGATGCAACTTTTGAAGAAAAAAAAACTAAAATAAATGTATACCTTGAACCCCACACAAATCCCAATAACAACTACTTCAGAACCAAAGTGCAGGTGCCATATAAACAAGTGCCAATGACATACAACATAGGAATTGGGAAGGGTTCAAAGTACATTCAGCGCGACTGCGATCCATACAAAATCGAGTTTTGAGAATAAAAATATTAGAAAAAATTCGAATAACTGAGTTGAGAAAGCAGTTTTGAAATTATTTACATTATATACAGAGGTATATTTACAAATATGTACATCTATGAAAGAGTCAAACGTTCATAAGATCATTTCGTACAAAGCTGCATTTGTTTAATTAGTGGAAAAACGATCGTTAGAAGCTTACCTTTTAATCTATAGTTTAAATTTTCCTCGTATCGCTTTTGCTTGTAAGAATCAAGGAGAAAATAAGTTGACAAAAACAATATTTTTCATAACTTAAAAAACAAATTTCTAAAAATATCTCACAGAGCAAAATACGAGTGGTTCGATTAATTTGGGCAACGTATTTTTACAGACCTCTGAAATGTTTTTTGTAACCGGTTTCCCAGGTACCAGAGAACATTGGCCAGGATCCCGTCAAAATACGTTATCCGTATAGATCAGAAACTGACCTCGTTAGCAGATTGCAATGAACTTACCATAACATCTGTGAGCTGCCGATGCACGTCGTCGCAGAATATATTCCACCATACTTGCAAGAGCGGCTGCAAGTGATTACAGCCGGGCGGTGGTTGAACAATGCCGGTTAACGTGTCGAAGTACTGCAGCCAGGGTTTGGTTGCTCCAATGAAGTGGATGATTCTTACATTCTCTCCGTATCTGCAATACGAATAAAGAGAATCACAAAATTGTCCGGCAATCGGTTTTTTTTTTTCGACCTAATTAATAAAAAAACCTACTGCTTGAATGCAGGCGCATAGGAATAAGTTGCGGTGGAGCACATGTTGTAGATGAAGGGCAGATGTTTGGACATGTCCTTGTGTGCCCAGTCGCTAAAGTACATGTTGAGTAGGCCCTGATCGGCACCATCGAATGATCCCTGGCTCGCGGCGAACGACGTGATAGAGGCGAACGTCTGTTGGGACGGCTTGAACACGAAGACGCCAGAATTAAAGCAATCGGGCCAGCCCACATCCGGTGCCGCGGACAACTCCTCTCGTTCGAACAGCTCGTCGCAGTTTCTCACAACCTGCCAAATTCGCTCCGATTAATTTTATTCGCATAAAATTTGCATGCAAAGCGATTCTTCTACGCGATACTTACCAGAGCATCTGCGTCGATGAAGACACATTTTTCGTACTGCGTGAGTCTCCAGCAGTGCAGTTTGGTGAATGTAATTCCCAACTCCGGCCTCTGCAGTACAGCCAGATTAGCTTCGTCCTTTGAGTCTAATACATTGACCTCTCGCACTAAATTGAATACCGATGCTAGTTTTTCCCTAGAAAATAAAATGAACGGAAATTTTAAAGCAACAACACGAAATCCATTTAACGCCGATAAATCAGCCCCAGAGCGAAATGAACGCGTCTTTGTAGGCCCATTGAAAGAGGAGTTAATGACACCAAACGTTTCGTGGTCAATGTCGAGCATCTTGGCTTTACTTCAGTTTGGCATTGATCAGCCTAATGTAAACGCCCTTTCAATCGAGCCAAGCATCCGAACGTGTCGCATTAACCGCAAGATTCCGACGAGCGCGGTTACCCTCTCAATTAGAGGCTCGAATTGAAACAACAAATTGCAGTTATTACCTCATGGATTCGGTGACTCCGGGTGTAATGAGGACCGCCAGGTCATGTTGAGTGCCTACTCGCTTCAGAGAATGTGCCAAGACTAAGGCGCCCAACGAGTAGGAGTCATTGGTGGCCAACGTCACCCACGCAAATCCTGAAAATTCAATAGAAATATTTTTTTCAATTGCGAAAAGAAATGAAATCAAAATTATGAAAGAGAAGGACCGAAGCAGATAGTTTCCCGTCGGCGAACGGAAGAGCGATAACAATTATTATATCTCTCGCTTCTTGAAGTATGAGGAAAAATCAGGTCAAGAATGTTTTGGCGCCAGTTACTTAATTCCATCAGCGATCACTTCGATACACGTAACTCTTTTACCAACAATATTTAACCGATAGTTACGCAGTAGCAATAAATAAAATCCGAGTATTTTCGTTAAAAAGTGAGATAATCCGTGTATTTTCAATTCCCACGGAGAAATGAAAACAGGAAACAGTTTAACGTAAACCGAGATACACAAAAATATAGAGTGTGAAAAATGAAATTGTCCACGCTGCCAAGAACAAAAATACCGTTATGCGTTTTAATTCAACCAGTAGGTTTTTACAACTTCCGCGTGTTTTTGACGTCTCGTAGAAGACGACGACGACGACGTAGTTTGCGACAAACTAAGTTTTATAAATATAATGTAGAACTACGCAATAACGCGTTAATATAATAAAAATCTTCTCGAGTTACAGTGTTGCGCGAGTCGTTTAATTGACAGAAAATTTACAAGCTCCCGTCCGTTATTTAAGACGCGGAACAAACAATTTTCTAGTAAATAATTTAAAACGACAGCGTGAAATAAGAGTGCCGAGCATTCGGAACCATGCACGCCGTTACGTAATCTCGGTAAGGTATTATAGAATGATAAACTAAATTGTCCCGATAATCCATTTTGAAAGTTCAACTTGCTATCGCATTTTTCGCAATTATCGCGCGATGATTGCAAGTGAGCCTAAAATTAAATTGAAAGACGTTCTGCGAACCGACGAATGAAACCAGAGACTCCTTGGGGTATCTTCTTTACCGCGCAGAGTTTTATCGGAAGGTACGGCTGGCTGAAGCAAAAATGCAAGACCCGATTAATATGCAAATCGAATATCGAGTCTCGTTAAATTGGTGTAATTAATTAATGCAAAATTGCAGGGCGTTACAAACGACGCGATAGTTCCGGAGCATCGAAAAAGGAGAATTTTTAAGTGCCCACGTCGTCGTGGTTTTTTTAGAAAGCTTCGCTTTCCCGCTATTAAATCAAATTTAGCATATAGACGAGAGCTGATACATTTTTTAAAAATACTAAGTGATCTCAGTTTTCGAATTTCTAATGAAAATAAAAAGGATCAAAAGATAAAACGCATAGGTCGATGTTGGCAGGCTTCCAAGTCTCGCCGTATTTATAGAAACGTGTGAATTCGTTCATCTAAAATTCACCTCAAATTTAACGCATTAAGATTAGCGTCTTCACACTTTGCTAATTATATCGAATTTCGATCATTTTCGAGCTTTCGTCTACTCGAAGCAAACGGAATTGCTCCGATCGCTTTTATCCCTCGAGGCTGAAGATCCCATTGTTGTAAAAATGTATAATAAAAAGGAAGGCCGGAAGACCGGAAGGAAGACAAGGTAAGTAAGGCAAAATGGGCGATTCTCTCTCTCTCTCTCACACGTGTAGAGCGTCTTTAAAAGGCCCTGGTCTGCTCTGCGAAGCGTCTCGCCGGTGTATATTATGATACGGAGAGGAGGCCCACGGACGAAAGACATGACGAGACGTCGTGGAAATCTGAGTCGTCGCCAGCGCTACCGCCATCGTCTACGCGCGATGACATTTGCATAGTAGCGCTTTACTCGGATTATTATTATTATTTTTTTTTTTTCAAGTTTAATTTAAAATCACGACGTGTGCAGCTAAGTAGAGGCTCGAGAGGCATCCCAGACAGCCTCTTCAACTCCTTTGCTTTCGTTATCTAATTATATTATATTATGACGTTTCGAAAGAATAACTAAACAGTCGGCGCGCGCGTGTTCGAACGATGATCCAATTTTAGCACTGCAATCGGTGATCGGTCGAGTCTTCGCTTACATCGATGCGCGTGTTGATCGAGTCGATTTTAACAACAATGCCGATAACGAGAGAGCGCGATGCGCACGCGATATTTTGGCGGGAAGAAGAAAATACTTATTTACTGAATCACGAAACGTATCATTATAAATAAAGGCGAGCGAGGATTTGAATATATTCGAAATGTGTCCGAATACACGTAGAGATAGAAGTGGTGAGTTAACAAGACACGCATCTAATAATATAAACGGACTGGAGATTTGAAAATAGAACTTATTCCCGAAAGGCAATAAGATTAGAAACCGAATACCTCTCGTCGCGTGCGCGTGCGGCTATATAGTTGCGAATTTTTTGTTCTGTTTACGCCGAAAATAACGGGAGGAGACATCGAGCGACGCGCGCGTCGCCGAAAAAAATTAAATTCGCGTAATCGCGCTCTCTCGATAAGGCTCCAAAATCTAGCTGGATTATAGCGCGTGCAAGTATGGCACGGACGAAAAAGGAAAGTGAAAAGATAAAAGAGACGCGTAGGAGCGCTGTAAATTTCAAGCGCTAGAAGCCGGCACGAGACAGCAAGCTGCCCGACCAAGAATAAACTCTGGAGCCGCAAGTAGCTTTTGTTGTTCATTGCGGCTATTTTTACGGACAAAGTAGCCCGTGCCGGAATTTCACGAATTTTTATCAAGATCTCCGGGGGTTCAGGGCGGGAGTTGGCCCTACTATTCTCCCTGTGCGCGCGCATTTAACGTTAGAATTATCCCCGAGGGGGAGAGCGAGGAGAGTCGTTGGACGCATGTGCGTAAGACGGCTACCCTCGTCCGTATCCTTGAATTCGTCCTCTATTCGCGAAGGACGAGGCTGTGTTTTTGGAAAAATAAGTAGAGCAGCCGAGCACGAAAGAGCAGGAACGCGAGAGCGAAGCACGTAATTGCCGCTTGATAAAAGCGTATTGCGAGCGCGAGTTTCGGGGTAAACCTCTTGAAGGTCATTGGGTCAAGACCGGTTGCGCCCGAGCGTACTACATACACACACACACACACACTGCGGCGCGGGCATAACCAGACGCAGAGGAGAGGCGTCTGGAGAGAAGAAAGTCTACAGCCATCGCTCGAAAGTAACGTGTAATACACACGGCCTATAAGCGATAAGAGCCCGCGCGCAGCAGGTCATCGTAACCGCGAATTGTTCCGCGAACGCTCCAGAGTCCAGTACTCACCGGCCATGGTCGAGTCTCGCAGCAGCAGAAAGATTCCTCGAGTCTCACTCGACGACACGCAGGGGAGAGAAAGTGTCGCGTTGTTTTTTCTTTTTCCTGCAGCAGCGGGAAAAGAAGCCGGCTCTCGCGCGATCGGACTGTATAATGCGTGATCTCCTTCTCTCTGACGAACAGCTACTGCTGCTGCTACAATACGCGCACGCACACGGGGCAGTCGCGCCAAGCTCCCCAAGAGCCGATTAGCCGCACACTACTGCGGCGCGAGCGAGCTACGGCAGACAGTAGTCTCTATATACGCACACTCGACACGAGAGCCAGTCGCACGATGGGCGAAAAAAGCCAGAGCCGCCGAACAAACTCGAGCGAGAGAGGACTGCGCGACTATGCTGTGCCGGTAAATGTTGGATCAAGTATAGCGGGGGAGAGGGGGAAGACACACTCGCTACGCACCCGACCCGACGACTTGTCAGTTTCGCATTGCTTCTCCCCCTGCTCGCACACATCGTCGTCGCTGCGAGAGAGAGAGAGAGAGAGAGAGAGACGAGCTTCCTTCTCTCGTTGTCTTCTGCTCGCGTACTTAACGCTGTTTCCTGCCAATGTTAGATCAATTGTAAATATTGTCGAGGGTATGCCCCCCTTCTTATGGCCGTAGGTCGTCTCCGACGATCTATTGGTATTTTGAACCGCGGCGACGTTGCCACATGCGTGCGTACGTAGATGGCGCCAAGTATCGAACTGATCAACACTAATTAACCTGCGGCGCGTTTTTTATCAACCGTCTCGTAATTATTTTAGCGCGGCTCTCGCGATTGCTGTTGCTTACGATTTCTTGTGGTCTGCGACCTCGACGCGTTGAATAACGAGAGCTTTTTTAATAGAAAAAGAGCACGCCGGCTTTTTCTAATATTTTTAAGTCAATGATTGATCTACTTGTTGCATGCATATTGCATAGGTCATGTAGGTACGGGCACATCTATAAATAAGCTATTTCAAATGACGAAGAGATGGCGCCAGATGCCTGTCGTCTGCTGCGCGTCACTCGAACTGCAATTAGCGAACTTTCTTTTAAAAAGCGAGCCAAAGCGCAGTTTCTGCTCGACTTGTCCGTCAAACTGAAATTGCGCAGTACTATACCTACAGGCTAGAGCTGCGCACAGATCGTTACATATAGCCAAGAAATAAACTGCGCTGTTTCTTGTTTATAAGCGATGCGGTATGTTCGAATCAAATTCGCACGCACGTGCGTTCTATAATACTGCAATCGTCGAGATTTCTCAACGAGTCGCGCATTTTCTATTTCTAAAAATATAGGTATAGTCGAGAGCTTGGAACATCGTCGGAGTATCAAAGGCGAACAGTATCTCGAACGTAGATCTCTTCCTCTCTCTCTCTCTCTCTCTCTCTCTCTCTCTCTCTCTCTCTCTCTCTCTCTCTCAGATTTTGCATTGATTCGAGTGAAACTTTATGCACCTCATAGAGCGAGCGATATGCGATCCTATAACGCGATTGACGAGAGTCTCTCGGAGAGCGCTGAGCGAGCGAACGAGTTATGCGCACCAGCAGCGGCGCCGGCACTCGGAACAGTCGGAACCGTAGACTCGCGCGGCGGCGCCGGCGCCTCTCCTCTACACTATACAAGTATATACATGTGTCATTGTGTATTCGCGTGTGCGCTAGATATTGCCAGTCTCGCGGCCTCAGCCCTCCGCGACAGCTCCAGCAGACTCTACCCTCTCGAGTCCTCGTATCTATCGAGAGACGCACGGCGCTCGTTCCGGAGTAAAATTTTAATCGCAGTGTTGCAGGAAGCCTACCTGCGATGCAGCAGTCCGCAGAGGGGGAGTGAGCTCGCGCGCGGATTCGCGAATAGCGTAGCGTCGTCTGCTGCCTCGTCGCCGCAGCGGAGAGTAAAAACACTGCAGTACGCAAGCACCGGCTCCGTATAGTCATACCTATATACGTGAGCGTACATCCACGAGTTGCCCGAACGAGACATGTTCGAGCCAGGGCTGCTGCTTTACTCGTCGGGAAGAAAGAGAGGACAATGGACCGGGCAGAGAGGATTGTTCCGCTGATGACAGCTGCTCGTCGTTCCATGTCTCCGCTGCCGCTGATTAGTTCGCGAATGAACGATGAATTTCCAAGAGGACAAGTTGGCGAAGATGGCCGGCTCGCCGACTAGCATCGAGAACCAGATCGACAGCTTCCTGGAGCAGTTCAAGCGCAGCGCCTCCAGAGCCATGGAGGAGCATCATCGACGATCGAGCCTCTACAACGCCAGCAGCATCAGCCGCAGCCGCAGCGGTAATCTCGACCTCGAGGTTCTCGAAGCCGGTGAGATTTTTATCTGATTTCTCACGACCACCTATAATGCGCCTCCGCTGTCTTACTTTCCCCCCCCCCCCTTGTGTTTTTGAAAACTGCGCGTTACAAGACGTGCGCGAACATTTTGCCAATATAATCCTTCACCGAGGATCCGCCCTTTATTACCTACCTCTCTACGTCTCATCGAAGCTTCCTTTTCACCAGGCTATATTTTCGATTTCGCGAACGCCCCGAGCGAATGACACAATTATTTATTTTTATTTTATCGTTTTATTATTATGCGCGAAAGCTCTGCAATCTCACGCGCAGAGGTCAGCACCGGCAGGAGCTTTTTGCTTTTATCGATTCGCGCGCGCGTCCATGCACACCACACGCCACACATAGCAGTCCAGACGGCGCAGCTCTATAGGCATGTTCGTGCGCGCACCCAATCTCGAGTCTGAGGCAGCAAACCACGTGATTACCTCGGCCCCGCCGATAGCTGCCGCAGTAGGTAGTATAATAGTGCCGCGCGCTACTCGATCCTGGGCTGGAGCTGGACACTGCTCATCGTCTGCTATAGATAATAAAAACACGGATAGTGTCCGGACAGCAGGATATGATTGCGCAACGGCGGAAGTCGAGCCACAGCAGCTGTAATTGTCCCTGCCATCGTCACTGCACAACCAAATGCCCCAACGCAGGTTCGCACACTGCACGTATATCGTACATACACTCTTTAAGCAGTTCGGCATCGCCTGCCTCCCACTGTTGCATACCTTTTTTTATTGATCCGAACGAAGTTTTAAACGTGAGTAAGTGTGGATGGGTCGATCGATGTAAACACGGACGCTGTGTACCTGTATAGAGCTCGATGTAGGTGGACCACGAATACCGTTTTATATGTCTAGCTGGGAATTTCGGGTTTTCGCCTGAAGTGATCGATAAGCGGCGACGACTTGTTACTCCTTCTCTGTATATCTACGCGCCCGTTTAGCGAGAATAGCGGTTTATTGTGTTTAGGTAACTTTTGCAACTGTTTACCTTTTCTAATAAGTTGAACATATGAATTTTCGTACTGGAGAGGTACATTTAGAGAGGTTAGTTTCTAGAGTTTCTGTGTATGCACAGGTATCTTTGCAGTTGAAAACAATGGTCATTGTAGCATATGTTAAACAATGCATTAAACAAAGGACAGTGTGACATCAGCTTCTATCCAAACAAAATGTCAGCCCTGATGACGAAAATCAACAGCATGCAGTATTTGTAATAGCAAAATCAAATACAAATAAAAGAAAAATCTTAACTAAATGCAAGATCAGTCAAAAGAAGAAAAATTGTCAGCAGCGGAGGAAAAAGATGTAAAATGCAAGAGGGATCCAAAACTCATCACAATTGCTGGAGCGATTATAACAAGGTTGTAAATGCCAGGATGATGAGTGTTTTAAGTGCTTGACTCCAAAAATGGTGTACAGACACAGATTAAACATTGCTGAATGGACAAAGACTCGGCATGACCTGTACTTGATCCGTATGAGACTATAAACGCACTGAGAGACAAAGACTTTGGGCTCACAAAGTTTATCTCACGTAGTTGCTCCAAAAAGCCATGGAAATCATGGAAAGATTGCTCACAATACCCTCTCAGTGGAAACTTACCTAACAGCAAGTGAATTCGCAAACAACTTGATAAATGGGCAAGAAGAAGTCAAGCAAAAAAACCAAAGCTACATACAGTTCACCGCTATATTTGCCAGCAGATACGACCAGAAAAACTGTTCATGACTTGTACAAAGAGCGCTGCAACAGATCAAGCGGAAAAATCATGGGTTACACAACATTCAGGGCATTCGTAAAGCTCCAATTCCCACAACTGACATTCTCAAAACGAGAATTTGCCAGTTTGTCAGCAAGCTCAGATAAAGAGCGCGGATATGCAAAAAGACGCGATTTCGTTACAAGAATACCAGCGAGAAAAGGCAAACATCGATTTTCTGAAAAAGAGAGCGTTGGGTCGTCGAGACTACTCTCCCGCATACACAGCAGTCAGTCGGAAGTAATAAAAGCGGTACAGAGCTCAGCTAGCAGCGAGTCGTGCGAAGGGAACGATGCGCGCGCGGGAAGAACGGGAGAAAGGGAGTATAAAAGTCGCGGGCGATTTGAGAGCCTCTTGATTTTACAGTTACAACGTGCGAGCGTGGAAAAAGCGCACTCTGATGAGAGAGGACTATGTGCAGCAGCAGCAGCAGCAGCAGCAGCAAGGTCAGCAGCCGCGCGCGCGTTGCACTTTATCCTCCTCCTCCTCCTCCTCCTCCTTCGCATTTCCATATAGCGCGCGCGCGCGCGTTCACCTCTCGGTTAATTTCATTAGGGCTATCGATCGAAGCGACCAAGTAGTTGCTTCCATCTATTAGGTACAAGGCATACCCTCGCGCGAATGAAAATATACTCATTGCGCTTTTCTTGCCTCATTTCTGTTGCAGAGGATGCGGAGAGCATGACTGGCGAGATCGAGAACGGCGAGCTGGCCGTTCGGGACGTCGCGGACCTTCTCCAGCCGCAGTATGCCATCATAACCGGTGAGCATAAAAAGACGACGAATTCCGATCTTGTACATTATTCCGAAAATCCGTTAAAACCGGTTGTTAGCGGGTGTTGTGACGCGAAGGCGCGAGCGAGAGAGCATCGATTCATCGCTGCCTTTCCGAGGAATATCAGTCGCTTTTCCGATTCTTACGGGTTTGCATTGACCGTTGACGTGTGCGCGATCGACGAGGATCCATGTGGATAGTTTATTTCTCACCTACCTCGACATTTGTTAACAGGTGGCAAGACTCGGGAGGGATGTCCCATCATCACGTTCCCGGACAATGGCAACTTTCACAATCTGACTGACCTCGACTATCAGCGGCTCATGCTCTACCTCACCTCTGTTCCGACGTAATTATTCCAGCTGTATATAAAATATAAGAATGATGTACGGATGATCCATAAATGTTCGTTTTTTTTTTTTTTATTTCTCGCTTAAGCTTGCACGAAGCGGATCTGGGCTTTCATTTGGTCGTCGATCGGAGGACCGACAAGTGGAATTCCGTTAAGACAGTCCTGCTAAAAATTTCAGTTAGTACACACACTGCTGGCGTTACATAAATCTTGTAGTTATCGTAGTTAGCGCCTGGCAACAACGACGTCGCATTGTTTTGTAGGCTTTCTTTCCCGGCCTGGTTCACGTCGTCTACGTACTGCGGCCGGTGGGCTTTCTGCAAAAGGCCATTTCCGAGGTGTCGAACAAGCTGTTCCGCGAGGACTTCAAGTTTCGGGTCATCGTTTTGGCGAACGTCTTCGAATTGCATGAGCTCATAGAGAAGGATCAGCTGACCGAGCAGCTCGGCGGAGAGCTCGCCTATTGCCACCACACTTGGATACAAAACAGAATAGTAAGGATCTTGCGTTTGAACTTCTTATGCTTTTCGAAATATTCAAGCTGATGGTGCTAATCGTTTGATTCGATTTTATTGCAGAGCCTCGAGAAGTTCTCCTCGATGACGCAGGACGTGTCGCTGGCTCTGGACTCGTTCACGCGCAGGCTGGCCGAGGTCGAGTTCCCGAACAACACAATCGCAACGACGACACTGCTGAGCCAGCAGCAGGCCGAGTACAACGAGCTCAAGGAGGAGATCCTAAGCGCGGCCAGGCACGGCGAGGCTCTTCTCGACAGTGTCAGGCAGCTCACTGGCAAGGCCACGGCCGACAGACTCGGTAATGTCGCGGCCGTCGAGAGGTATAGGCTTTGATATTTGACTTTTTACCTTGTTGCGATGCCGTGACTACGACTTAAAATCTCCGCCTAGGCTACTCGTTCAACTCGAAGAGACAGAGCGAACTTTCGACTTGTTCTGGTCGCACCACAGCTCACGATTGAGACACTGCCTGGCCCTCCGACAGTTCGAGCAAGATTTTCGGGAGTTGCAAGCAAACCTTGGTCAGCATCTTAAAACTATCGAGGAGATGACGGAAGTAGGCGAAACGCAATCCAGAGTCGACCAACTACTGCGCGACACCTCCACGTTTCAGAGGATATGCAGAGTAAGTATCGCTCGGCCAGATCTCTTCCTACTTCAGTCTATCATCATAAGCACTCAAAACACCCAACACCCTCTCACGTGCTCAAGTAACTCGATGTCGTGACACCTTTTCTCTGATACAAAATTCGGGAAAGGTTCTCTGTTAACGTACATGCCTCGGGATTTGCAGACCATCGTTCAAACCATCTATCGTCTTTTATTAAAATTCAGAGTTCATACTTCACATAGCAAGCATCTGATAATTCATTTGGTTTGAGCGCTGCGATTACTGTTATCATAGTCTACACAATGCACAACATGCACAAATGCTAAAGAAAAAAAAATATCACATTGCACCGCTTTCCTTTTATTTTGTCAATAGTCCTATTTGTTGCATACCATGTGGATTTGGGTTTTGGTAAGCAATCCACTTAAAAGAATTCATAATATTTTCTAATAGCATATACATATATACATTTATATATATATATATATATACATATACCTCTTTCCACATACTACTCTTTGGCTGCATTCAAAAACATTAAGCTTTTAGCCTTCTTCAGATACTTTCTTCAAGAAAATCTAACATTCATTAGATTCATTAAATCACGTAGTTAGTTCTTTTTCTTAGAGTGTCACATCCCTACAATATTCAATTTTCTAACTAACGATATATACAAGTATATAAGTATATAGCTATGTATTAACTATAATAAAAATGATAGACTACTGTGTGCTTGATTTTTCAAAACTGTTCATCTACAATATAATATATGCTAAACTTAGAAATTTAGATTGTGTCGCATAATCTATCAGCATGATTATTCATTTCTGAGAATAAAATTTTCGATTTGAAAATGAATACCTTTTTACTTTAAATTATTCGGTGCTATAATTTTTATGCACCGCATGTCCCCGTCAAAATCGATATATTTCATCATAAAATGTGAATCTAAAAGCTGCACGAAAGAGTTGTATATTTGTTGATCCCAAAAAATAATTTGCCTATATAATGCTCTGAGACACGGATATTTTATTTAACTTCACTAAAGAATGCTTTGTTGTTTCAAAGACAGTAGGTATGTGTTTCGAGGCTTCAACGATAAATGTTCATTAAATGTGCCTCTAAACGACGTACGCGCTCATATAGTAGTCCGATTTTTAATTTTTCACTTTCTATTTCGAATGTTTGCATGAATATATAAATTCGCCCTTTATTACAACGTTCATATTTTAGGGAGACATAGACAGAGCCGAGGAGGTAATAACCGCCGGACAGCAATTGCTATCGGGAAGACACCAATGTCCAGCCGAAGTAGTCGAACCAAAATGCGCAGAGCTGCAAAGAGTTTGCACAATTTTAAGCCAGAGACTGGAGAGAAGGTTGCACACACTCACCAAATGCAGGGAGCTTATGGAGCACATTGATAAGGTACGTGGTTCAAATTTTCATCCCTTGTGTGAATAAATTATGCTTCTACAATTTTTCTTAATTCTCGTCGTTTTTTAGGCAAACACCTGGTGCACACGTGGAATAGAATTGTTAGCGGCCCAAAACAGTTCGACTCCAGCAGATCAAGCCCTCCAAGAGCTGCAATCTTTAATTGAAGCCGCAGAAGAATTTCATCACCCAAGAAGTATATTTGAAGATTCTATTATGCCAGAAACCAAAGCACTTGTCACTCAGGTACAGTATTAGAGACTAAAATAATTGCTTTATCAAAATATTTTATTTGATAGTTGTTTCATAGATGATGATACTTTCAGGTTTTACAAAGGATAGAAGATGTTTCAGTGATGTGTGATAAAAGAATAATGAGCCTTAAGCAACAACTTATGAAACCAGCTAGACCAATCCAAACTGTTACTCCAGAACCAGCAAAACCTCTGCAGCCCGCCCCACAGTGTATTAGACCTGGAAGAATTTTAAAGAAAGCTAACACGATGCCAAGGGTAAATATTTTTTAGTAAAACATATCAAAGGCGTAAACAAATAATAATAAAAATATCAATTGCGTAGATGGAAATGGGACCCGTTGAGGGAGGTGAAATATCATCCCCAGAGAGCGAGCCTCGAGACGGTGAAGCTTTGCGATTGAAGCGTGGTCATGTACTAACAGAACTGGTGGAGACCGAGCGTATATACGTAGCTGAACTAGGCTCTATTATCAAGGGATATAAAATGGAAATGAACAATGAGGCTTTGGCTCATCTCGTACCTGCACCGCTCGTCGGTAAAGGCGACGTTCTCTTTGGCAATTTGGAGGACATTTATCTTTTTCACAGAGACACCTTCCTGAGGGATCTTGAGAATTGTATATCTAATACTGAGCTTGTGGCCTTGTGTTTCGTACAAAGGGTACGAATTTAATTAAAAATTAAAACAAATTTGAACGATTGTCTTAATTTTATCAAGTTTATAATTTTAATATATTTTTTTTTGTTTTACAGAGAGAGATTTTCTTTAGGCTGTACAGTTACTATTGTCAAAATATTCCACGATCTGAGAGGCTTCGAGAACAAATTCAATCAGAACCGCAATTTCTTGTGACCTGTCAGCAAAAGCTCGGCCATAAATTGCCATTGGCTGCATATCTGCTTAAACCTGTACAGCGCATCACCAAGTATCAACTTCTGCTGAAGGATCTACTAAAATACAGCGACGAGCAGTCGTGCTGTGTTGAATTGCAAGAAGCTCTAGATTGCATGCTCGTTGTGTTAAAGTGCGTTAATGATAGTATGCATCAAACGGCAATTACGGGATTCGGGGTAAGCCTGTCAAATTTTTATTTTCTTGTATGAATTATGGTCTAACTCTTGGTTATAGCAGTCTAAAATGTTCCTTATTGTACCTTAGGGTGACTTGAATGCTCAAGGTGAGCTTCTTTTGCAAGGTTCGTTCAGCGTCTGGAGCAGTAGTAAACGGGAACGCTTGCTACGACTAAAGCCATCGCAACGTCACATTTTTTTGTACGAAATGGCTGTGATATTCTGCAAACACAGTAAGCCTCAAGCGCACACCAAAGCTACTTATCACTTTAAAAGATACTTAAAAGTAAGCTCAAAGTTGTCTTGAATCGATTTACCAAAAAGTGCAATTTCTTATTGTTAACCAATTCCCTTTGTAGACGTCACAAATTGGTTTGACCGAATCCGTAAAAGGGGATGCTCGACGTTTTGAGATTTGGCTGCAGGGTCGAGCAGAGGTTCACACAATTCAGGCATCAAGTATTGATGTCAAACAGGCTTGGGTTCGACAAATTAAAAACGTTCTCATGTCACAACTTGCTGAACTTAAAGGGAAACAAAACACTGCTCTTCTTGGCAAAACCGGCCACAAGTACGGGTAAAAACAACTCAAAATAATTTTGAAGCAAATATTTGTAACTACAAATTTTGTGACCGAGTTAGAATCATGACAACTGTATTGCCTTTTTAGACCCCTCCGACAAACTATTTCATGGGATGCCCAAAGTAGCCTTTCGGGATCATTACGTACACTGTCAGTTGACAGCAATAGTATGGTCTCGCATCTTACCGATGTTTCTCAGACGACGGAAAATGATGATGTTGGCTGGAGCTCAGAAAATAGCAATACAGACGACGAAGACGCGTTTGGTGATATATCTGGTCCTGCACCCGTAAGTTTACAATTCAATTTCATGCAGTTATGAATATTATATACGATTGATTGATAAATTTCCATCAAACTAATTATTTCCTGTTGACGATGAACCTCTAAATGTTAAAAATAAGGGGGAGTATACTTGGCACTTTGTCAACACCATTAATTATATACAAACCTTTTGTAATTTAATTTCCAAATCATAATATCAGTATTATTTATTTAAGAATTTTCATTTTAATCAATACTTACAGCAATTGCCAATTTTATTTCACAAATAGTTTAATATTGGAACAGTAATATGCTCTACATTTTGTTCATTAAAGTTAGCTTTGACGCGTACCAATGATATTTTTACGCTTATGCTGAGATGCCAAGAAGTGCTTCATTAAACGATGCTTTTGTTACTTTTTAGAAATAATATTCGATCAAGCCAAAGATAAATTTTTATGTTCCACGGAGTCAAACTGCATCGCAGGGAAATTTTAGCATGGGACGCCGGAAACGAGGTTTTTTGTAATTTTCTTTGACTCTGTAGATGTTTAGCAAACTCTAAATCACAATTTCAAAACGCATATCTCATGTCATGGATACTGTGCTTTATTCATCACATCATTCTATGAATTTCACATTTAAAAAATGCGGACTTTAATGTATAAAGTATACTTTTCCCTTTAGTTTTATTTCACTTTTTCATGGATTCGAATAGGATTTTTGATTTTGCTAGCTATATGTATATGCCGAAAGACGGAATGTAAAGGATTATTTTTGCTTGGAACTAGGCACAACAAAAGGAAAAAAACAATGCCTACGTGTCAATGCAGAAAAATAATGTGCCAAATATTCAGTTCAACAAAGATTCTGATGCTTTTTCAGGGTGGCAGATACGTCGCGCTGGCTGACTACTGCGCCATGGGTCAGTCGGAGGTGACGATGCGCGAGGGTGACAATCTGGAGCTGCTCAAAGTCGGCTGTGCTGGCTGGTGGTTCGTCAAGCTAATCGGGGCAGGTATCGAGGGATGGGCACCTGCCTCTTATCTCGAGCCCATCAGTCGTAAGACCTGCCGCAGCTCGCAGTCGGTGAATAGCAGTCAAGAGGCTATGTGAAACAGGAGACTAACACACTAGATCTGCGATTTGGTGTGTTAGGTATCTCTCCTTCTCTTCGGCTAACTTAGCTACTATTCCTCGTCATCCTCGTGAAACAGGATTTCCCGTCAAGCAGTGAAGGCCAATCTCGTAACTTATCCTACGAGAGTTTTGTATATGTTTGGATAAATATATACAGTAATGGTGTAGTAAATTTTAGCGCGAATGGTGCAAGTAAGTTTAGACCGTACAGTCAGAGTATTAATCCTTTATGGTCCAACTTCCGTCATTATTTAAAGTTTATCAACACTGCCGCTTAAATGACAGTTGATTTTTCTTGATTTGGAAGTCAATTTTCTTACCTACAGTTGTAACGAATAGATGGAGAATGAAAATGATAGATGCCGACGCTAAAGTCGTGTTAAACCAGTTCAGTGTAACGGTTAACACTGGGCATTCGGATACTAGTCGGCAAAACACTGCTTTTTTAGTTATATGAACAGTCGTATTTATTCACGGGCATTTCGGTTTCAGTATCGTAGTCTACGCTTAAATTATTTTCCCTCACTTCTAATTGTAAGTCTTTTAGAAAAACTTACGAGTCGGTGCAATAAAAAATGAATTGTTAATCTATTGTATGGTATATGTAAAAAGTTAATGAGGTAACTAGATATTAGCAGATAGCAAAGTTGAATTAAAACGTATTTATATATGTATGAAATATGAAATCATGCCGTTGCATAGTTTAATGCAACATCAATTTGTAGATGGGTGTAGTGAGTTTTTTGTACGGTACGTTTAAGGAATCAACACCAAGTATAAAGCGGAATGGAAATGGATACGTGCTATATTGCCGGAAATTCATTTTCATGGTAAATCACTTAACGATATTGAACATAGGCAATAATAAAAAAAGCAAGATTTCTGATGATAAAGTTTAAAATATACATTGCTATCGCAGCTTTTTGTACATGAAACTAAAAAAAAAATTAACTATCAGACCAGTTCTTATAAATGAGTACATTTATCTTGATTGAAAATAATTCAACATTGGTGAATTTTATTAAAAAGGCGTACAAAGTTTTTTAGCTAATCTTTTGATATTTTCAGTTTTATCGAAATACATGCTTGTATAAAAATATCTTTCTTGATAGGCAAAAAATCAAAGTTTCAAGGTTTTTCATTTTTAAAGGTGATACAGTATTTGACACCCATCTATCATGCCGTCCTACATGAATTGACCTGCCTTTCTAACAAAATTATTGTATTATCTTTAAATTATTTTGTCATCTTAATCATACAATTTATCTGTTGCACAAGAAAACTTGTTATTTTGTTGATAAAGAATTGTTTACGCATTCCTTTTTTACGATAGTTAAAGCTATGATGCAAGCTCTTTTTAGGATGATAAAGTTGAAATGATAATATTTGTATGTCAAGTCGGATGCGAGCAATTTTGTTTATGCTCACTATTACACATTGAAAAATGTTTTCTCACTAATGTGAGAAGGCAGTATTGCGACCATATTATACACTTTCGCATAGACAATAATATTGTCCAATTGTAGAAGATGTATATGGCTCATTAAAATTTGTATGAAATATAATCGAGTTAAATGTAATCATGTAGTGATTAGCGCATTAATAAGACAAAAGAAAAACATAAAAATGTCTTACTTCCGTTACATGCTGTGGCAAATAGAAGGCGGTTTCTGCAAAAAAGCGAAAAATATCATTAGCTCTTTATAACGCGTTGAGCATGACGGTTCCTTTAACGTTCCTTCAAAGACAGATACATTTTGACACTTCAACATCGTGTTATCTATTTTTACATTGAATAAAGAATAAAGCTAAAATCGCTTCTATTTGCAGAAAGAAATTACGTTAAAAGTTAAAAAGCAACCACTGTTATCAAGGGGCGCAGTAGCGCTTAATATAATCAATGAAATTCTGTAGGGCTAGCCTTTCAAATATAAGGTATACATTGATACTATGATATGGACGAAGATAATTGTAAAAATAGTAGAATGAAGATTTCTTTCGAAAAATCAAACATAGAGTACTTAAGAAATTAAAGTGAGATTTTATATTTAAATTAATTTTAAAAAAAATTCGTTTAGTTTTTGTTAATTATGTTTGAAAATTAAAAAAAAAAATAAACCACTTTCAGTTGCCTTATAAATGAGATATTTTTAAATTCTTTCATAAATTTTTGGCTGACTACAAAAACAATTCAAATTGAACAAAAATTTGTATAGAATACTTATAAACTCACTTTTGTCTAATATTAAAATCTGTGCTCTTGTATGCAATGAATGCAGGCAAATTTCTTATAAGCTTTTATATTATAAGAGTTTTTACAAAGTAAAATTCAAAATTACTTTTAAAGTAAATATACTATATACAATCTAGAACTGCATTTTAAAAGTTAGAGGTAAAAACTTCAGAGTTCATAGATAATATAAGAATTGATACAAGTCATTTTATACATTCCTTAATTGTTTTAGTCTGGCTGTAAAATAAGCTGAAAAATACAATTTTTTACGCAGCACGCATCTATACACACCTGGAGAAAATAAATTTAATATGCAGAATTAAAAGTTCGACTAAATTTACAAACAGATAAAGTCCACGAGACAAAAAACTTCATGTATATTGAGAAGCAATCACAAAGGTATATAAACTAAAAAGTTTAGTAGTTACTACCTATTGTAGCTTTTG
The DNA here is from genome assembly GCF_009193385.2 of Nasonia vitripennis. Lineage (NCBI taxonomy): Eukaryota > Metazoa > Arthropoda > Insecta > Hymenoptera > Pteromalidae > Nasonia > Nasonia vitripennis. The sequence goes on from NC_045760.1 coordinate 1,514,878, forward strand.
ATGTGCAGGGTATATTAAAAGCTTTGGCATCTGCGTCATAAGAACATAAAACAATAATTATTGAATTTTTCATGCGCGTGCGAGGCACGTTATAAAAATTATATATACAGTTGTGCCTGTATAAAATGAAAAAAGAATAATAATAAATAAACTGATGACATAAACTAAACAGGCTCTCAATATCGATTACAGGAATAAAATTTTCTTGAAAAGAGCAACAGAAGATATTCAACTTGATTCATTGATTCAGTTGATATAGCTTTGCTTTATTCCAGGAAATTTTAACTTATACAACGATAAAATAGAACTAAAAATGTTAAACTGATTATCATGAATTTAAATCATAATCCTGCAACTTGATTTGTATAAAACAAGTAGAAGTACATACATGCAACAATGTATTATGAGAATTATTATGGAGACTATACATTATTTATTACAGAATATCTTAGTACAAAACAAATTGATTTTTGATAGAAGTTTATCATTTGTATAACTATGGTATTTATTGTTTAAATGTACATATTTGATGCTGTCTAATGTATTTTGTATTGATTATTGTATACTTCAAACATCTACTGATGTTAAAGAATTAAAAAAAATATTTGTACAAAATGCATAAGACAGAATAATTTGATAAATCCCACAAGAATCAATACTTGTAATATTGTTATAAAAGTAATCTATGAATATGTAAATAAAGAATACATAATTATGACCATAATAACAGCTTTTTATTACAAAATAAACTAATTAGAGAAGAAAAAAAAAAAATTTTTATCATATAATCTTCTAAGGAGACTATAACTTAGAGATCTAAAAGCTTGATTTTCAATCAAACATTTTGTGCATTTATTTTTTAATTATGACTGACTTTTGTTTTTCTTACTTTCCTTAATGGAAATAACGTAACGCTGAGGCACATTCAAAGGAGGTGAATACCCATCAGCATACGTTGCATCTTCAAAGAGGACTTCATACTCTTCTTGTGCAGTTGTTGGCAAATGATTAACAACAGCCTTATAAAAACACGTTGTTTGTGGATATAAAGCCATGACTAAAATTCATTTCAGGAATGCCTTAATTATAATGACTAAACAAATGATTAAATAAACTATTCATATCAGAAAAATTTAGTTTTTACCTATTGAACCTTTTGCAAAGAGAGCATGAGGATCTGTTTCAGGATCCGCTCTCATAAGTGGCAATGGAACAACTCTTCGCCTGGACAAAATGTGCCTATCTTTTTGTTCTTCATCAATATCATCAACTTCATATTTGTTTGTTGTAGGATTGAAGTGAACTACTTCAGCTAGAATCCAGTTTTCTTCCTCCTCGGAACCTTTTACTAATGCAGCTACCATATCACCCATCTGTATATTGCAAGAATTGTCTTGTCATAAGTTACCTCCATACCCTTACAGAATCCCTTACCTTTGCTATGTAAGTTGGCTCAGCTGGGATTGCTCCGCATAAAGGAGGTGCTTTGGCACCTGGGGTTTTGCCAATGTATAACGGTAGCGTTTGTGCTGTGCTCAGGAGCATTTTCATTAAAGCTCCCCGCCTTATCGTTTCCTTGTTTCCTGCATTACGAGCCTTAAAAAATGATATCAAATTATCATTCTACTCAACAACTTGCTTTAACCAAAAATATCCAGTTATTTGGAACAGACGGACTTGCAGTATAAAAACACACCTGTATTCTCCTTTCATTTCTTATAGATCTGATTTCATTTATCTTTTCCAAAGCTTTCCTCAGCAGATCTTCTTCTTGCTGAGCATCTACAACTGCCAAACTGTAAATACCTTTAAGTTTCTGTTGATAAAAGGGTGATATTTTCTCATCTGGATTGACTTTTTCATGAGTTTTAGTTATATTGTTCAAGTTGATTTCAGAATGATTGCGAGCTTTTTCAATTTCATGAACCAGTTGATGTATGCTTTTCAATCTTTCCTAAAACCAAAAAATTCAAATAGCAAATCGAGAACTGTAACACTTGTTCTTCGACCGTTCTGGTTATTACTTGAATTTGATGAGCAGCAGCATCGGCTGTAAAAGGCATCTTGAAAAATGTGGTTCTCAACAATTTTAGAATGTCGAACACAACTCACATTATTCTTCATGTATAAACATGGATTTGTGTATCAGCTGTTTCTCTTCCACACCGGTAACGTAACTGATATAGATGTGATATTGCTCCACGGGATTCGCGGGAAATTTTCCGGTCGGTAAGAAGAGTTCTACCATATCGTCCATCGCGATATTTCAATTAAGAAAGGCGATGGTAAAAAATAAGTCGAGAATTTTAGGATTTTATTGTGCTTGAATAAGTTTGCCTTCTTCATTAAAAATCCAATAAATTTACATACTTACGTCTAATAATATACGCTATATAGTTCAATTGCAACATGTCATGTTTTTTTTATAAACTGAGTTTGCGCTACACATTAATTATATGCATATAGTCTTACAGTGATTAAAAAATCTTGAGCTTGATACTAACAAAAAGTTGAAAAACTTGAAAGAATGTTCATACATAAGCATTTGCGGTATTTCACATCATAATCACGAAAAACTTACTTTACATCAAAATATACATCGTATAGGTTATCGCGCTTCGATTAACAAAATTTGAGATTTCGCCTCCTCGGAGTCGTGAATTTTTTCAAAAATTCTACATGTTTTACCTTCTTGTCTAACGTTGAAAAAGTACAGATCGGTATACATAATACAAGGTACTGCTTTTGCGCAGAGATTTACAATCTAATACTTGCGAGGTTTCTCATAACACAGCATAATTAGTAGCCTTTTTTTCGTAGCACTACGTAACGATCAATTTTCTTGCTATATTTCTCATCGTTGTTCCAGCTAAGCTTGATCCTCTACTGGAGTCTGGAACGAGGCAATGATATCGCCGAGGCTGACATAAGTACCAACGATGAGGCCGATGCAGCCGAAGATGATGAGGCCGATGTCCTTGATGAGAGCGACTTTGAAGGGTCCGAAATTGTGGGGCCAGAGTACGCAGATCTCGATGATCGCCGGGAAGGCGATGCCCAAGGCTGAAAGGCAGAGAGCACCGAACAGGGAAATGAAGAGGCCCAGTCGAGGAACCGCTATTGCCAAGATGACTGAAAATTCAAGAAAAACGAAGCATTATAGAGAGCATATGCGTTTGTGATTTTTGAAATGGGCGCGCTTTTTCGGCGCGACACGCATATATAGCTAGTCGTGAGGATGTAGTTGAATGAACTGCAGCGACTCCTTTCTAAAGGAATGAATTGCAACAAGAAGAGATGAAAATACCGCGTAGTCGGCCAGTCTTCTTTGCCTTGTCGACTGGTCTGCAACTTGCAGAAATAACTTCCTTGAAGCGACATAGCTGATATAGCTACAACTTTTTTATAACGGTATACTCTTTGGAGCGAGTGTTTGTTTAAACAAATTATATCGCATTATATCAGTCTACTCGGCATGCAGCAATCTACTATTATCGACAATACGAAGGCTTGAGAGTTGTGTGCGCGCTCGCTATGTATACTTTGTGTAACAGCTGTAAACACGCGGAGTGAACGTAGATATTGCAGTACTGTTCAAGCATCCACAATGTGCACGACTATGGAAGAGCCACAAAAGTGATAATCTCTCCGTCAACTCATTTGAAAGAGACAGTTTAGTAACGTCTATGAATCTTTGTGAAATAGTGTAGATACAGAAAATAGAGATGATTGTGGAATTTCTACTGCTGCTTTTGCTGGCAGCGTGTATTTTTCATTATTATACGAGGTGTGGAAGAGTCGCCAAACTGACCGAGAACATACCGGGTGTACGGGCTTGGCCGATCGTCGGCAGTCTACCAGGGCTCATGAAAAGTCAAGGTATGATCAACGCAGATTTTATTCCTTTTAAAAAAGAACTCGTATCGAAGAATCGCTAAATTGAAAAATAAAAAGTTGTCATGAATATGAGGGTAGATTACAAGAATAACGACTCACCGCGCATCAATTATAATTGTAATAAGTTCCAATAAAATCCACAGATGAATTATGGCCGATTTTTCGAAAAATGAGTAACGATTACTATCCAACGTACAAATTTTGGACTACACACGAAGTTGTCATTAACATACGCCACCCGGATGATATCGAGGTTTAAATTTGAAAGCTACAATTGAATCTCTCAACGAACTCACACAATAATACGTTTTTATTTTTAACGAATAGATACTGTTATCGAGTGTCCAGCATTTAGAGAAAAGCACTGCTTACAAACTTCTGCATCCTTGGCTCAAGACCGGGCTATTGACAAGTGCCGGTAGATAATTATTACTTTTATATATAAGTACGATTCTATTCTTTTTACTAATCACAAATATATTAATGTCGATTCGTTTTATAGGTAACAAATGGCAAGCACGAAGAAAGATATTAACCCCTGCTTTTCACTTCAACGTTTTGAAGAAATACATGGATATTATTGTTGAAAATAGTGAACGAATGGTCAGGTCTCTAAAAACTAAGGCTAGCGATGGACCCATCATAGATCTTCTTCAATTCTCGACAAACTATACCTTGAACGTTATCTGTGGTAAATATAATCGGAAAACTACGATGAAAGCATGTGTTTTTGCGCCTCGTTTAAGCCCATATAGGTGTCAGGGTATCGAGAGCGCCCGCTAAACGTACCCCAAGAATCACGCCTTTTACAGCATCCGGTTCGGGCCGATGCTTCGCCCCTTAGCAGCAACTGCCCAAAGTTCTCACCTAGCTATTTTTGCGTCTTTTTCCGTCCCCTTCAAGCCTGTGTCGGTTAGATTAACGAGAAAACGTGCTAAGGTGTACCCAAATCGCCCGACAAGTGAACCCCAAGAATCGCGCGATTTACAGCGTCCGGTTTGGGGTGATGGTTCGATGGGATATAGTTTGATGTACATACACGCAGACACTGATAATTTAAAAAAATTGTTTTAGAAACCGCAATGGGCACTTCATTGCACGGTATGGAAGAATTTCAAGAAAAGTATCGTAATGCGATACATAAAATGGGAGACGTACTCATTTATAGGTATTTAAAGAATTTTGCAAAAGATATTTTAAATGTATTATTTCCCAACTAACATCAGACATCAAACAGAATAGCAAGACCATGGTTTCGCAAGGAATCTACCTTTAAATGGACGCAAAAAGGTCAAGAACAAACTGCCGCTTTGAAAGTTCTACATGGGTTTTCAGAAAAAGTTAATTTTGTTTTTTATTATCAACTTGGTTATTGAAGTCTTTTGTCACAAAATACGTGTTTTCAGATAATAAGCGAAAGGAAAGAGTATCACGATCAAACGAAGTACAATTATTTGAATCAATTTATGACGGATGAGGTCAATGATGAAGAGGACAATGAAATCTATGGAAGTTAGTAATTAGTTAGTAATTTATAATATAATGTAAAAATTTTAATTATAAAATTATTTGAATAGTCAGGAAGAAACGATTAGCTATGCTGGATTTGCTGATTTCATTGTTCAGAAATGGACAGATAGATGACGAGGGTATTCAAGAAGAAGTAGATACCTTCATATTCGAGGTTTTTATACCGCATTAGATATTTGCCATTTTCAGCAATAGAGCGTGCAAGCATTTTTACTAAGCATAGCTATGATTTTCAGGGTCATGACACAGCGGCTATGGGTTTGAGTTTTGCGTTGCTACTACTTGCCGAACATACAGATTCTCAAGTAAGGCGATAATCTTACGTAAGTCTGAAAACATCTCTAATGCTCTAAATTCTTTATTACTTTCAGAGTCGTGCAAGAGACGAGGTGAAGGAAATGTTCAACAAAAGCGGCGGAAAGATGGGATATTCCGAAATCCAGCAATTGCAGTATCTGGAAATGTGCATCAAAGAATCCCTTAGACTTTATCCAAGTGTGCCTTTTATATCTAGACAGCTAAAAAAAGATTTACAACTAAGTATGCTACGACTGACTATACTTGTGTGAAATCGATCCATCGTGAATTTATTTGATATTAAGCGAATTTTAATTTCCACGATTGCTAGAGCATTATTTGATACCGAGTGGGGCCATTATGCACGTACACATCTACGATCTTCACAGAGATGCGAACTTCTGGCCAGAACCAGAAAAATACGATCCAGAGAGATTTTCACCCGATAGCATAAGAAACCGTCATCCCTTCTCTTACATACCCTTCAGCGCTGGACCACGCAATTGCATCGGTATGAGTATAAGAAAACCAATACAAGCGCGATTTCATTGAATTATACGAGTCGAAACTGCAACTGTCTTTTTTTCAGGTCAAAGATTCGCAATGATGGAATTGAAAGCATCAATTGCTCATCTCCTGCATCATTTCATTCTGGAACCAATTGATTATGCTCACGAAGTGCCGATCCGATCAGACTTGGTTATTCGACCGGCTCGACCAATTCGAATAAAATTCGTACCAATCAAACATGACGCACTTTTATAACTGCACCGATAATGTATCAAGATAGACTTTTATAAAATAAAAAAAAATCTCCGTCAATCCATCACCTTCGAATCCCTGAGCGTTGAGCTCGTGGTAGAAAAACCTGCAAAACAAACTCGCATATCTCCAAGGCGATTAAAGCAGAATCGCGCCCACTCTTGTTGCAGCACGAGACACAGACGCCGTGAAAGGTCTTTCTCCCCCCCCCCCCCCCCCTACACTTGGCAGTTTGCTTCCTCTATATCGCGGCTTTCGTAATCAAGACCACTCATCTGCGGATTGGCAAGTTCTGCTGGTGCCACTGCACGCCGTTCGAATTTACTCTCAAATGTGTATTATATTCGTTCGCTTCATTCTCTGTGTTACGCGCGGGTAGACGTCACACCAGGTGTCGCATTATCACAGTAAAGCGCGCTTAGAAAAGTGCTGTATACCGATAAACTTGAAAGTCGGAGATTCGAGGTTCTGGACATAATCGCGCTAGTTGTACTTGTTTGTTTACGAAAATAAGCTCACCGGTGATCTATTCACGAGTTTATTAATCGACGTCGAAAAAAATGTGGCTGCAAATATTACTGACTCTACTAGTAGTGCTCTTTGTTATTCACTATTATATACGAGGCGGTAGAATTGGACACTATGTGAACAAAATGCCTGGACCACCGGCCTATCCATTAGTCGGCAATCTTCTCTCCTTTATGGTTCCTTTTGGTACAGTATCTTCTTCTATGGTATAGTTCTTACGCCCAATGACACAACATCGTGAAGATAAATTTCAAACTATTTAAAGGCAGAGTTTAAAAGTTCACGTAAACAGTAATTTATCTCTGCGCTGATGACTGCGCTTTTTTTTTACATCTTCTTCGTGAGCACGCAAAAAGTCGTCGATTGATATTGGAGCGTCTATACAAGATATTGATTGGGATGTAATTACAATACAGTTTTATCTCATAATTCAATATTTTTAGATCAATTATGGCAAGTAGTGAGAAAAATGAACGATGACTATTATCCGCTTTATCGAATATGGAGTACGAATGTAGCCGTTATCAACCTTTACCATCCTGACGATGCCGAGGTGAGCACGATGACATAGGCTCAAGCCGCATTTTGCAATAATTTAATAAAAGTTCTTATACGGTACAAAATTCATAGGTTTTACTCTCGAGTACGAATCATATAGAAAAAAGCTTTATTTACGAACTTCTTCATCCTTGGTTCGGAACCGGTTTACTAACCAGCACTGGTAACGTATTCATCGGGCTTTAAAAAAATCCGATTAAATAACCAGCCTTGATAAAAACTCGTCAGAGTTGGCAAAAAAACTTTCCAACCAGGCGAATTTTTAGTATGAAACAACGTTATAGAAAATTCCTTCTAGGAACAAAATGGCAACATAGACGGAAGATACTGACGCCGGCATTCCATTTTAATGTATTGCAAAAGTACATGGACATAATCATCGAGAATGACGAACGTTTTATCGACACCCTAAAGGCCAAGGGAGAATCCGTTCAGAACCTTTTACCGCTGATTACGAATTATACTCTGAACGTTATCTGCGGTAAGTTTTCCTTGTTTTTAATCGAGTATATTATACTCTTTGCTTTAGTTTGCCAGATGCGCGGAAAATAGTAATTTTATGCGAATTTACGTTTTACAGAGGCAGCGATGGGCACATCGCTGCAAGGAAAAGAAGAACTGCAAGCAAGATACAGAAGAGCTATACATGACATGGGGAATATATTAGTTTACAGGTAAAATGTTTTTACAATGCTGAGATTTTAAAATTCCTGTTACGTTTGTCGTTTATTTTCTGGCGTAGACTTGTGAGGCCATGGTTACGATGGGATAGGCTTTTCAATTTGACCCCGAAGGGCCACGAGCAAAAGAAAGCTTTGCAAGTATTGCATGGATTCAGCACAGACGTACGTTGCAAGCACTAAATTTAACCAGCCGTCGTACTAGAAGACAGTAAAGAATGATTTTTTTCAGATAATTAATGAGCGAAAAGAATATCACGAAAAAACCGAGAGCAAATTTCTCAACAATACCCTCGCCAGCGACGAATCGAGTAAAGACAATGCAGATACCGAAGTTTTTGGTGGTGAGTTCTTTTATCAGAGAAGACATCCTAGAATAGCTCGAGAAAATAAGATTACAATGTATGTATACATGCTTCATTCTAGTCCGAAAACGACGTCTGGCGATGCTTGACCTTCTGATCGCAGCGTACAGAGAAAAGCAAATCGACGATCTTGGAATACGAGAAGAAGTGGACACATTCATGTTCGAAGTTCGTAAACGCATTTCAGCACGATAATTGTTAAACAAAGTCGCAACTAATAATGGTAAAATTGTCGGTAGGGCCACGATACTTCAGCCATGGGTGTCTGCTTTGTCTTGCTTCTACTAGCCGAGCACAAGGATATACAGGTAAAAAAAATTGCCACATACAAATCAATGTATTTTGTGCGAATATTAAAAATTACTAAAAGTCGCTATAGGCACGTGCTCGAGAGGAAGTTGAAGAGGTCCTCGGAAAAACTGGCGGAAGAATAGATCTGTCCGCTATCAACCAAATGAGTCATCTCGAGCGATGCATCAAGGAAGCTCTGAGACTGTATCCAAGTGTGCCGTTCATTTCCCGCAACATAAACGAAGATTTGCATTTGAGTAAAAGAAGAAATTCATATTCTGTTTGAAATTGGTATCTCGTCCGATAACGTTGATCACAATGTATTTATATTTCCACAGAGGATTATACCGTTCCCAGAGGAACGATCGCCCACATTCACGTGTACGACCTTCACAGGGATGCGAACTTCTGGCCAGAGCCATTGAAATACGATCCTGACAGATTTTTGCCAGAGAGAACAAGAAACCGACATCCGTTTTCATACATTCCATTCAGCGCCGGGTCTCGCAATTGCATTGGTAAAAATATATGAGTATTCCAAACGTAAACTGTACTGTACTATGGTTGTTCAGTGAATTTACTATTTTTCCAGGCCAAAAGTTTGCTATGATGGAACTGAAATCGATAACGGCGCATCTGCTTCACGACTTCCACTTAGAACCGATAGACCTCGCACACGAGGTGCCCATCGTCTGCGATCTCGTTCTTCGACCAGCTCGACCTATTTACATGAAATTCGTCCCGATCGAAAAGTAGCTCGCTACATTGAGAGACATTGTAGGCATAAGAAAGTTTATGCGTAAAAATCTATAACAATTTTTTTACTAATAAATACATGAGAAGAACTTAGGTGGGCGCGTTTCTCCAACGGCGACACGCAGAAAGGGCGAAGAGCGAGCGAGGTGAAGGGGAGGGGGAGAACGCGAACGACCGTTGATGCGGCGGTCGAAAAAAACGAACGTCGCCGATCAGGTGCGCGGCGGCGCGAGCGGCGAGATGTTATTTTGACGCTCGGCGTGCAATGTGTTGCCGGTGACGCATGTGCACTGCTTTTTCGCGCTCGCGATGAGTTTATTAGACGCGAGTCGTTGATACCCGCACGAGTGACGAGTTACTCACGAACCCAGTGTTTTTAGGTTAAGTAACGACTGTAAATCGCGATTTTCGTGTGTGCAGCAACGTGCATGTGTGGACCTGTCGCTGCGGATGCGGATGCGTCAACGTCCAAGACGAAAAGGACGCGAGGAGGTTAGCTTCGCCGGCGGTCCCTTGGCAGTAATGTGAGTACTATTTGCCTGCAGGCTGTCTCTTTTACTTTCGAATCCTCCAGATATCGACTCCGCAGAGAAGAGAGGAAGGTTTTTGCTCCTATTATACTTAGTACAAACAGTCTTGCACTTACACGTGGTCAGGGTGACGAGAGTCCTGACGATGTACTCCCAGAAGAGTTTGTTTTTCTTGATACGGTGGTCCAAGTAGGTCGTCCAAATGATTTCAACGGGCACGTAGGCTTGCAGTGCGTAAGTGATGAAAATAGCGACAGCAAACATCACCTTAATGCTTTGAGCCATCCTGCGAACAAATTCGTAAAGTCTTTATTAGCGTCGCTTACGCGACAACGTTCCTACCGCGCGTGTAAAAACTTCCTTTCGTCTCGCGTAAACATTAGATTTGTCCCTAAGAGTATCTCACACAGCGTCCATAGGTAAGTTCAGCGTAATACTGCCAGATGCGTCGGGGCCGTATTTTATGTATCCGAAAAATCCCACGAGGATGTAGAGCACGACGATGACGAGCATACCCACGTTCAGAACACCGAACGTACCACGGAAGTTTTGCGGGGTTTTCATGTTATTCTCTAGGGCGATTATCTACGGACAAAATCGAATATTTCGAAAATATTGATTCGGTGAGAGATATAATGTGCGCAGCACACTTACCACTCCAACGGCCTCCAGAGCAAACAGCGTAGTCCCAAAGTAGAGCGAAAAATTTCTCACCGAGCCGAACATCTCTCTTTCGGTGATCGAGGGTAGGTCGTCGAAAACGTAAGCTAGAATCATCCCTAGGCCAACAAACGTTATGATATTAGCGACGCTCGAAAATGGCGCGAGTAATTTCAGATTTCGAATGTAGTTGATCACTGTCAGCGGAATCAAAAGTATGAGCATGTGAAGTTTGACGTCTATAGGCTCGCAATACTGATCTGCTACCTGAATTCAGACATTCTTGATTCATTCCTTATTCATTTCTTTAGTTAAGATTATTGCGATTGTTAACTACCTGTTTTATGTTGGTCGCAACGAAGACAATGTATACGCAGCAAATTCCCAATTGATATACTATTAAAAATGCATCGACGATAATTCTACGGATTAAAACGTTCACTTTATCGTAAAATAGCAAATTTTAAATTATTTCTAAGCGAAAAAAATACGTACGGCGAAGAATGGGCAAATTTTCTCAACGACGGTGGGCCCTGCTCCAGTGCCACCTTCATACTTTGCGGATAATTTAGGATAGGAACTTTGAGACGCTTACAAAGCTCGTATTGAGCTTTCACAAGAATATGCAGGCAGTAGGTGCAGAGGATACCGATGATGACGGTTGCGACTGTCCCTGTTACGAGACCACTGTTGCAGAAGGCATTGGGCATCGCTAGGATACCAGTGCCCAAGCTACCCTTTAACAGGTGAATTAGCGTTTCCGTATTTCTGAAAAAAAAAATTATTATTTTCATGAAAGTATAAGAAGCTTGGCTTTAATATTTTTCGCTTATAACGACGGTTTTACGTGGTAGGATGTGGTCTGTTCCTGTGTTGATGTGGGTCATATTCGGGAGATTCCAGACTCGACGAACTCACTGCTGTCGGTTTTAGAGATCCACTGTCGGGTAGACCGCTGTTCGCCCTGGCGATATTTTATAATTTTTATTTAGAATACATGTCTTTCGTTTGTATTTACAAATAAACTCACTTGCACGAGTTTTGAACTCTTTGCATGTTCAAAACCTCTCCGTTTTTGTTTTCCATGATGATGCAGCGTTTTGTTATTACGATTTCATCAAAAACTGAAAACGAATAATAAATTTTGATCGAAGAATTTTCTGCTCTTATCATCTCGCGTTCGTATAAGAGCAGTTCTCAGATGGATTAAGACGTCTATTTTAAGCGTAATTTCCTCCCAGCGTACACGCATTTTCCGAGTACAATAAGTAAGTCCCATTCATAAATCAGGCGGTATAAAATTCTAAATGACCTCAGGGACGCGGCGACAAAGCGTGTCTCAAGCGAATCTCATTCGAGTGTGCTACTTTAACTACTAAATCGGATCCAGCGTCCTCCATTTATGTACCACGCACGTTGTTCCGGATTATCGCTTGAGCGCCGCGGATCCTCATAATTATTTGATTACAACGATCAATATTGCTATCGCTTATTTAATTTTTGTCGTTCCATCAAGGGGCGCGACAGCGCCGCGCTGGCAAGAAAAAGTACGAAGTACGATTTTTCGACGGCGCAACCCTATATACTTTGAAATTGGGTTTTCTTAACCTTAAAAAAAATCTCGAGAGCATTTAAATCATTACTATTGCGCGTATGCGCAATCTGTGGTATCTACTTGAATATATTAACCTAATCTTTCTCGATTAAAAAGATTCGTCCAAAAATATTAAGTTATTAACTTAATATTGCAAGTTGAAAATTTGCTCGGTATATTTCTTTCCGTTCAGAGTTTCCATCCTCTCCCGATTTTTTTCGTCTCCTCCGGTCACGTGACTTCCGGTGAGTATTATATTAGGTATTATACACCAGTGGTTAAAGTGGTTCATCTACTTGACCGACATTCGTCTGCTACTCGGCGACACACACGATTATATGCATATAATAATGCTATACGATTATATACGCGATGCGATCAATGTCTAAAGCAATAGTAGCTTATTGTCTATCGAATAGATCAAGATTTCATGAAGTGCAATAGCAAGGAGCATATGCTTTGTAAAGGATTTGGAATCTCCCTAAAAAACTTTTTTCAAAAGTGAAAACCTTGGCAAGAAAAAGACTAATAAACGTAGTGAAATCTCTAAATATTAAAATGTCATGTAAATGTTTTTTGCTATACGCATTAAGATATAAAATTAAAGTTAAAATTAGTTTTCCCAAAAAATGATATCTTAATGCGTATAGCAAAAAACATTTACTTGACATTTTAATATTTAGAGATTTCACTACGTTTATTAGTCTTTTTCTTGCCAAGGTTTTCACTTTTGAAAAAAGTTTTTTAGGGAGATTCCATCATTCACAGACTATAAGATAGTGCGTCCTATTTTGCACGTGTGAACACTTTCGCGAAAAAAAAATTTTAATTCAATCCCTTTTCAATTTCGACGATGGAAAATTTCCGACAGTCTTGGTAATCCGCGCGTGCCATCGGAGTTTGGATGAAATAGCGAAGGACTTGAAACATCGCATCCGAGTCTTTCCATTTAAGATTTAACAACGTTTGACCTTAATGTAACGATTAAGATCAATTTATTCGCGTACAACGTAGCCGACGGCCTGCGCTGCACACAGATAAAATGCATTTTTATTGGCCAATTGAAAAATCTAAAAGGCGTCTGCGATTATACCTTTGTTTTGATTTTTTTTTCATCAATTGATCGCGGTATTCTGAAATCTGCATCTGGCTTTCAATGAATGTAGGGTGAGAACAGCAGCTATTAGTGGTTTATCATGGAAAATTTTAATTACTTGAACGCGTATACGACTATTGGCAGCTGTATGCATTGGCAAGCTCCCTGAAGTGTTGGTTTACCAAAATATACCTTTGAGAAACCTACTCGCATATCTGTAAGAATAAGCATCTTGAACGCGGATATGGTTAACATTGTCGTGAAGTTAGCCTTGTATTTTACGTCAAAGTTTTAAAGCAAAATAAATGCAATTCAATTTCATTGATAGATCGTCAGCAAACAAGTTTTAAGTCAACAAAATCGTTTATTTTTTGAAGAACATTTTCATTTTCTTTATTTAGACTAATTCCTACCTACCTACCTATTAATAGTCTGTGCATTATTTTTAAAACTTTTATTGGACAAATAAAACTTTGTGCAACATGTATTTTGTAACTTTAAAATTATCACACGTAAGAATGATTGATTTGTTTGAAGGAAGCTGTGTACCAATAAATTGTCAGCTATTTTTTGGTACTCTTTTTAACTCGTAAGAAGTTGTGTTTCCAGGCTCTTGAATATTCTTTTCCGGAACACTTTCTGTTTTTACATTATATAACGCTTGTTTCAAAGTCAAAATGTTAGAGTTTTAATAGTGCAGTCCAAGCATAATAAAATTAAAGCATCGATAAACCTAATAATGACATTGCTTTATTCCGTATCATTTCACTACACCTATATACTCTCTAAAATACTTTCTGGCTAAAATTAATCAAGTGCCAAATAAAAGTCTACTGACACATTGATATTTAATGTCACGACGTTGTCAACGGGCATGATGACGACGATATTCTAGACGGATACATAGTAGCGAGAAAGCAATGCACGAGAAAATCTTTTAACAAAAGTAATCTCGAAAGCGCGCAAGAGAACAGGTTTTACGCCGATATAATTGGCGGTATATTAAAGAGTAAAGCAAGCAGCCGCGTAGCAAGAAAATAAACGAGAGCCGGGCGTCAAAGATCTAGGAAAGCAGGAAAAAATGTATAATAATGCCCTGCAGTAATTACGCACCATTGGACTTTCACGGAAATATGCGCTATATAGCAGTGCGAGTTCAATTGAGTTGCCAGCCGGGTTTTTGAACTTTGTCTATAGATCGCAAGATTGAGATCAACAGCGAATAAAAAAGGTGAAACTGCTGCTACTTTTTCGTGCAAAGCTACAATCGCAACAAAGTGTTTCATTCTGATTTTCTCAGTGTTATTTTTTTGTTCATTCTAACTCGATTTACGTTTGAAATTAAGATGTAATTAGTGGCATAAATTTCTCGATATTGTACTGAAGTATAGTTTAGATTATTTAATGATGCCGATCAGTATAATTGTCTTCTCATGGCCCACTTTTGTCAATCAAGAAATAAATCAAGAGCATAATTTATCTATTCATACCGTCAGGATTCGAGACTGTAATACGGAAGAACTAATAAATAATATGAATAAAGCGACGTGATTATTTCGTATACCTAACTGTAACGTAATAGTTGTAAAATTAGGACGATAAAGATTCACGCGTGCTTGGCTCAGCAATATTTATACAGCAAACGAAAAGAAGCAAAAATAACTCACCACTCGCTTAGATAAGTAGGTGCATATAAGTCTCAGACTTCCGGTATAAAATCCAGTTCTGCGATCTCGAAAGCAGCAGGCACCATCTTAAACAAAAATACGCTAGAAAGTAGTGGAATAAAGAGCATGGAAACAAGAAAGTTGGCAAAGCAAGAAGGGAAGGAGGAAGAAAGGGCGGAAGAGAGCACGGGTGGTCGATAAAAGTGAGGGAAAATGTAGGATATACACTTGAACAGCGGTAGTTTGGCTATCTGCGTTCCCGACTTCCCAGTGTGCGTATATAGGGTTCACTCACGCGTGTGCGGGATAAAACTGCAGCAAACGGGAGCAACGAGGACAGCCGCCGGTGCGGCGACAGCGAAGCGCACGACTCTCTGGTATTCGCCCTCCTCTGCATCAGCTACTCTCCGAGCTTTCGGTAGCTCACGTGACGTGCCTGATCTACACACTACTTGCGACTCCCTCTCTCGCTTTCGCTCGCACTTGCCCTCTCTAGTGTATATAGCCGTAGATCAGTCTAGGCGTCGCTGTCCGTTTGCCGCTTCTAATTCAGCGTCAGTCCATCTAGTGTTTTTTTTTCTCTCGCCTATGTGCTGCTGCTCGCGCTCGTTGACCTACCGATGCAAGTGCATTCTTTTTTTTCTTACTCTGATTACGGTGTTTGGTTCTATTGTTCCGTGGGTCGATTTTGGTTTTTATTCTGCACTTAACGTCGAGATCGAAATAATTTTTTAACCAAGAATAACGAAGTTGGTACATCGTAGTTTTCGCTCAATTGGTGGGGAGAAGTCTTTTAATTGTTAATTTCATCGCATACTTTTGTTAAATATTTTTTAGTCGTTCTCTATTCCTCTCAGGCACGCAAGCACGTATCTATTTTTATTCAACACAACAATTGTAAGCAATTGATGCTGGTGCGATTCTTGCAATAATAAATTCATGTTAAATATGAGAAGGAAATTAAAGAAAAAGAGACAGTTTAACGAAATAATTATTTTATTAAATACACTAGTTCGTAGTCATGAAAATGACATATATTTACAAATGTACAGATAATATTAATGTTTGTCTGTAATAAACAAGAACGTCAATTTGATATATACATCTATCACGGGATGCGAAGTTTTAAAAACATCACAATTGCTCTTAATAAGTCAGTCCGAGCGAAAAACTATAAACATACACAAAGCTATCATCTATACTATTAATTTTTAAATGCGATAAAAATATACTTGCTTGTTTAAACAGCTATCTACCTGTTAGTAAAATATAATCAATGTGTATAGTAATGACTATAGTAAGTCGCTCGGATTGCTCATAAGTAAACGGTTCCTTAAACTAGTTATGCTTGATGATATAGAATATATATCGCTACTTCATATACAAAAACGTTGGTGACCCATTGTAAAAATATCCGCGATAGTATGCATTATATATTGTAACATTTTCATCTTTGTCAGCGGACATTTTCTTCAGTGGAATGTTAAAACCAATATTTGTTGTATAACAGCAGTACAAAATATTTTACTACAAAAGTAAAATATTGCTATAATAAGGCTACTGCGTAAATACTTATTTACACTGTCACAAGCGTTACTAGGAACTTGCAAATGATTAGTGCAAATTACAAATATATTACAGAAAAATTGTTTGATAGTTTAAATTTATAGATGTGACTATTAACAATAACGCTTCATAAATGCTATCGAAAGTTGAAAAGGTTTTGAAAATGTTGGTAAAAATTGTGTATAGTTCAAAACTATTAAGTGATAGCAAGAATATAAGAATTAATTAAAAACGCTGTTTAAGGTAATATCAACAAGAGCTATATGAATTAAATAATGATGATATGATCAATGGCACTCGATCTTTTGTGTAAAAATTGGAAAAGCGGTGTTTAGCTTTCTACACCTAGACTTGTCAAGGTAACAATCTCAGACTCCGGTATTTTCCTCGCGCAAAGATCATTCGAGGCTTATATATAAACAACAGCCGGTTATTTTTAAAATCGCGAACTTGTATCGACACTAATGACAAAAATTAACAAGAAATCGATACTTCATTAAGATCAAATCTAAACTTGCGTTGCGTAGGTCCTAGCACACTCTGAATGATAAGCAAAACGTTTTATTAACTATGACAGTGCTATAATATAGAGTAATTTAGATAGTAAAAAAATTCAATCATGACGTAAGCCGGTCGTCGTCCAAAAAACGTCGATTTGACAATTTCTGATGCGATCGGTTCTGCCTAGAGTTACCAATTTCTGTTGATATTGTAAAAGTTGATTATAATATTGTAACAATGTGGCATTCGACGATTTTTACTTTCTGACTATTGTCGATGAAAAAATATGTGCTCCAAACAGAGCGCATTAGAATTGGTGAACTCTAAAAATGTTAATATTAGTAATAGCTACAAGATCTCGTCTAAGATTAAGCTACTTCGATCGATCAATATGAGCACCACGCCAGCGTCGCAGTGTCGGTGTAATATAATTACTGTGTACGTGCATTGTTTGAGATGCACGCCTCCTACGGTCCTTTTTCACGCATCATCGGCTCTAATAAAAATGAACATCACGTCATACAAGCTTATTAATGAACAACTTAAGTTAACCTTACGTAAAACTTAGATTAATCGCCGACTGCTGGACTAGCAACGCATTTGTTCTGAGCAGAAAAGAAGTAGTTCAATATATACTGGTATATACTCGTACGGAAAAGCTTCCTTGCGAAATGCAATTATAGATTCCCTGTTGTTTGGCTCTTAGAGAGCTTGATCGAACATTGATCGCGAAATACTAGATTTTCGCGCTATACGCTCGATAATACTTTCCTTTGCAATATGACTCACGTGACTTTGCACGATTCACTTCATCTTTCCAAGCTCTATGACAATCTTTTCGAGACTCGTGTAAGTGCCGATGACCAGACCGAGTAAGCCGAACAGGATGACAGCGATGTTTCTAGTTGCGAGGAAGACACGCTCTTTGGAGGACTTGACCTTCCAGAAGGCGCAGATCTGGATCAGAGCTGGGAAAGAAATGCCCAACATCGCCAGACAGAGAGCACCGAACAACGAGATGAAAAGCTCCAGCAGTGGGATCGAGACAGCCAAGATAACTGGAAAAAGAGATGACGATATTAGTGATGAATCGAAGAACGTAGAAATTTAATTTTGTGATTATTTCATTATACTTACAAGTAAGGATGACAATGCAGGTCCTCACGACGTACTCCCAGATCAGTTGGTTCAGGTTGGATGTGTGCTTCATTCTCGGCTGGATGTATTCGTTCCACGAGATGTCGATGGCAACGTAGCACTGCAGCGAGTGAGTGACGAATATGGCTAGGGCAAGGAGTATCTGCACGACGGACGACAGCACCTCGTCCTCCGGCAAGTTAGTGGTGATGGTTCCATATACCTTATCGCCGTACTTGATGTATCCAAAGAATCCTATGCCCACGTACAATATAATGTTGAGAGCCATACCGATGTTGAGAACACCGCAGGGATTCATGAACTTTTTCGGTTGCTTCATCTCGTTCTCCAAAGGCATGATCTGCAACAGCGACGTGAGATTTATTCATCGGTTGTAAATGCCGATGATCGCTCAGATCAATTGGAGCGAGGATACTTACCACGCCTATAGCCTCAAGGGCGAATAGAACCGTGCCCAAGAACAGCGGGAAATTGGCAACATCGCCGATCGTTTGTCTTCCAGTGAAATCGATGGGGTCTCTGAAGAGGTAGTACAGGATGATGGCAAAACTGGCGAACGTAACGAAGTTAGCGATGGTCGACAGAGGTGCCAGGAGCTTGAGGTTTCTGACCCAGTTGATCAGAATCAAAGGCAGCAGCAGTGCTAACATGTAAAAGCGTAAGTCGATATCGGGATTGACGTAGTTGTCCATTGCCTGCAACCAACAGAAATAATCGTTAGTCTTCCGCTGCCATATTCTCTCGCGCGTGTATTATTATTATCACACCGAGGGCCACGAGCGAAGCGGAAAGAATAAGCTATTCCTTACGCGGAAGATATATAATGAGTCTGTTTTATTTTCAATCCGGTCGCGTATACGGTAGTTTTCTCGGCTATTTTGCTATTCCCGACGCGTAAGCTTCCTCTGACCTACATGAGCAGCTATAAAACACTAATCGCACGAAACGAGCTCATCATATTTATACTTATAAAAGCTTACCTTCTTCAAATTTTCAGCTATAAACACAGTGTAGACGCAGCATGTGCCCAACTGGTAAACCATCAGAAACGTGTTGCAAATGTGCCTGCAATCCATAAAAATAGCCCAATCGTTAGCAAATACATTCCGCAAAGAAACTGAGAGGTCGATACGTGTCCGTTATTTACAATGTATACTCACGGGCAATATTTGGAGAAGCGCCTCAAGCATTTCGGACCCTCTTCCAGCGAGGCCTGCATGGTTCCCGGATAAGTCATCGACGGAACTTTTCTCCTCTTGCAGAGCTCGTACTCTGATTTGATTAGAACCCGTATACAATATGTGCAAAGCAAGCCGATAATTATAGTGCCGATCGTTCCGACCACATAGCCCGCGTTCTCGAAGGCCTTTGGCATAGCCAGGATTCCTGTTCCCAGACTGCCTTTCATCAGATGGAACAGCGTTTCCCAAAATCTGTAAAACGGCAAAGTGCTCGCGTTAACTCTCATGACTCGTGAGCGCATAAATACTACATCTCGCGCAACTGTGTAACTATCTCTCTAACGCTGCGGAATTGAGCAAAAACTGGTATGAAGGAATGCGAGCTGCAAAAACCGTCGAACAATTCAATTAAAAGCCAGCCTCCGGTACAGTTCGCGAAGAAAGTGTATAGAGCGCAGGGGAGTAGCCGCGAGTTTTATGTAAGCGGTATACGTGAAAGTAGCCGCCGAGATAATAATGCACGTCTTATTACATCTGACGTTACATGAACTTAATCGCGAAATTATCTCTAATCGCTCATCATCACGGGCTTGCTTGTTTTTCATTTCTGTTTGCTTTTTCATGCTCCGACTTTTTATGAGATAGCGTGATAATCAATGTACACGCACGTGCGCCGAAAACACGAATCAGCTCACTCTTTCTGGCTGGTCTATTATCATACGTCGGCCTCGGATGAGCTGACGAGTTTCACATCCTCATTGTTCGCGCGTTCGCGTATCGATATAGTAATTCATAAAGTTTAATTGGTAAGCCGAGCTCGCGCGGGCAATATAATACACGTCAAATCGTCGCATTGAACTTACGTCGTCGGGTGTTGAACTTCCCGATGCTTGTACGGATCGTAGTCCCCTTCTAATTCCTTGGCGATTTTTCTCTTGTCCTCAAGCTCGACAACGCTAAAGTTGTTTGAGTTGTCCTTCGCCGTGTACCTGCAAGGACGCACACACGTTATTTTCAATTCATTTCCGCTTTCAATTTGCACATTTTTATATTATCCTCTACTGCAGGATTTTCAATACTCACTTGCTTCCATTGTTTTCGAATGGATTTTGCCTTTTCGGATCGATTGAGTCCTGCAAGAAGACAAAAAACGAGAACTTGTAAATAAACGACGAAAAACTAGTTCACTATTATAATAATTGCGAATTCCTTTGTCGTACTACGCTGCAGCCTCTTAGTTATCGCTTTTTTTTTTAATTTGTCGTAATGTTAATTACTTCATTTTTCGCGCAAAACTATTTAGCCTAGACCGCGTAGCTTATGCAACGTTTTTTTTTTTTAACGACGACAATGATAATTTCGTATTTTACTGGCAATAGAGAACTCGAAGCTAACTTTAAAAAGGCATGGAAAATGCACATGTAAATCTTTCACCGCGTTGTGACCTCATGTACATCTGTACTTCCCCTAGAAGGAAAGTAAAGCATGTTTTATCATTTTACGTCAAGTTTTATTAGCGGTTGTTTTCAACGGAAAAAGTACCCCTTGAAATACAGGACCTTCTCCGGGGAAGCTACCACTGTCGGCTCAACCGGTAAGCTGTGCGTCCGAAAGATGTCCTCACCGGAGATGCCTCCCAAGAAGGATATACGCGTAGGAATGGCTAATAGGTGTGTATGTAGGTGTGGAATATAGGATTGGGCAATAAACTTCCACACAGAGGTGGTGGAAGGCCCCCGCCTACTATAAGCCCGTAGGCGGCTGTTCGCGGCAATACGAGTACAATTCATATATATGGTTAATAATAGTCGAAACGCCCATACAGGCAAACAGGCAATATAACTAATCCGCTACGACGTCATCATTAAAACCTAATTAAACAAGTTTAAGCTTGATTTGAGGATGAGTAATCTGGATAAAGATTGCATTATTGTATCAAACGCGAATATGCGCATAGACTTATTGGTCTACGAGTGCAATAATCTTTTATCAGTATATAGGTAAGTACTGTATGAGGCCGTACGCATGTAAAAATTATCTTTCTCCTCGGTCCTTTTACCTCAAACAACGGTTTCAATGCGCAAATACAGTGGCCTATAAAAAAATATGCAGTATTATATACAGGCGCACCGCGACGAGATAAGTACAACTATATGCATCGCTGCTGTCGTTTCATTTGTATGCAGAGAATAAATATTTATTAAGAGATCGACATATGCTTCTTAACGTCTATTATTAAAGCGCTTAACATCATTTTTATGATCTTATTATTATGATCTTCTCCTTTTGAATGTGATTGTATATAGAACGATTGTTTGCAATTCTCAATCGCGTCAAATGCAGCGTCTGCATGTGTTACGTCACTCTGAATAATAAACGAACAAAGACGGGAATCACATCGTTACGAAAAAAATGCGTAAGCGAGACCAAGCGAGAGATGCACGTGTGAAAAGGTGTGCGCGAGACTTGAGAATCACAGCGTAACGCTATCCGCTAAGAATATGATTGCAACGGCGTGTTAATTTATTCAACGATGCTTGCGCACGAACAAAAGAATGGCTTCGATAAAAACAGGAGCTACTCACAATGAATTCATTTGAACCTTCGAAATTCAGTAGAGTCATCAATTGGAATAACAGCTTCGAGTGCGCCGATTAATTATTTTCCGTGTTTGCAAACTTTCGAAAAAAGTATGATTCCTCTCGAAAATATGTATAAGGTATGATAATATTTTTCACATCGGTATGCACACCTGCAGACGGCGAGGCAGACAGTTTTACGACCGATAAGTCAATGGAAAAAATAACGATATCATCGGACGCCTAGTACACAGGCCTTACAGAAAATTTTAATTTATGCACGACGATTAATACGTCCCGGTTGATTTAAGTTCAATAGACTTTGAATGCGTGGTCAGTGATGAACTTTCTTATCTCGGCGGCGTAACACGTGTGAAAAATTCCAATTTCATAAGTTTTCCAGTCTCGGCTGTTATTTCATATCGCGTTTGCTTTATCTGCCTGAATCAGTTTCGATCAAAACACTTGTGATCGATTATTGGCTTTTTGAATCACTATGCGAGACGAAAAATACGATAAAGAAATTCGAGATAACTCCCTGAAGACACACGTAACGCTGTATAGCTCCTGTACTGATTTCTCCGAAGATAACCGCTTACAAAGCTTTCCTATTGTTTAAGCAAATAATTGTAGGCGTCCGGGCCGCAGGCTTTCGCATAAATAAAATCAAAACAAACTCTACTCCCAGCTGTTATTATACACTTATAGTGTGCACAACAGGCGATTGTAGGGAGGCACGTCCTTGCGACTTATCTGCGAAGTTTGCGTTTTAATCGTCATCCGAGGAATTTCTCCCGCTCGGAATACCGAGACGACTCGCGGCTTTATCTTCATTTATTCTCCTCTATTGTCGCGATAGCTTAATGCCTACTTTGATTTCTAAATACCTCTATCGTCGCGGCTGCTCTAAAAATTCTGTTTGCTTTACCCAGATCCTCGAAATTTAACTGTCTCCCCCAAGCGCCACTTGCCTCGCACCTTCAACCGAGAGACTTCTTTTTATCTGTATTAATCATCGAAAGTGTGTACCGTAATTTTCCCAAAAAGTTAAATTCCATTCGATCGACCCATCCAGACAGCATATACGATTAGTTTAATCTATGAGCTGCTCACGCGTTTCCAGGTAATCTCGGCCGGTACGAAAAAGCGTTTTGATAATTTTTGAATCTCCACTTATCGCGGGTACTCGTACAAGCTCGATAAACGATCTCGAAATGTTTTCGAGATGTGTTAACGCAGTGATTTAAACGCGAGGGAAAATCTTTAAAATCAATTGTCGGCGACCGTTCAAGGAAATTCGACGAGCATTAGCGCAAGACATGATTGTTGGCGTAATTTTTAACGATCCGAATGTTATTGTACTATTTGTATTCGGATCAGGTTAAGCCGAGGATGTATGCAACACAAGTGGAATATTTTTTCTTTTGTCACGCGCGTGATGAGTCCATGATGCAGCTGTGATGAGGACAGTGCTATCTGATGCGAAAAAGAAAAAAATATGTTTGTTTCGTCGTTGTACAAATCCCGTGATTAAATTATTTGGATGTTGTCCGATAATTCGCGCGCTGTATCTCGAGTGTAGTACTTAACGCGCGCTAATACACAATTATTAAATTTTTTTTCATTCTGATTTATGGCACGAGTCTCGCGTATATGAAAACGTTAATACGACGCGTGAGTGCAGCATTAATTGCGAAATGATAATTTTGAAACGGCGAAGCCGTCACCGCTTGGAAGCCTGCTCGAATCGACGAATGTACCAAAAATGATTAATGTTAAGGATACGTGAGAAAAACCCGTTTAAAGGTTCGCCGGTTTCTCCTTGCGAAACGCGCGGGATTACACGGTTTCTTTGCGAGCTATGGCGTTTTTTGTCCCGATACTATAACCGGATTTTTTATCGATCATTACTGCTAACTATCCTCTATACGGCGCTAAAAACGCGACCAAAAGATTCGTCCACCTTGAAGCCGGTTTCTCCATTGTGAAAAGCAATTGCATCCGCGTAGCTCGTGAGCGCTGAACGCGTACAATGCTATGGTTAAATTGTTCATTTCGTGTATTCGCGCGCGCACACGCCTTGCATAACTCGGCAACGCGGCAAAGGTACACAGATTAAAACGGCTCGCGGATCGAAAATCTTCTAACTATCCTATTTGTTGTTTTCGCAGCTCGGGAGTAGCTGTTTATCGAGAAAGCGCGAGAAATCTTCTCGCGATTATCTATCGGTTCATTAAGGAAACGGCGCGAGTATACAGTCGCTAATAAAATAAGCATTCCTGCAGTGGAAACTTTTTTTTTCCTCGTTTTTATAAACCCTGTTATCTGCGAGAAACGTGCATTTGAAATAGCATCGTCGTCACGCGTGTCACAATGAAAAATCGCAACGACTGCGTCCGTCAATCAGATCGATAGGATCGCACACGAGGTGCACGAGAGAAGGAAAAAAAAAATAAATAGAGGATATAAGGCGCAACACGCGAGTGCCCAATTAGACAGGAACGCGAAACGCTTTTATTCCGAGAAGGAAAAATCCCGCGTCCCTCGCCGCTCGAAACTGCATAATTATGCGTGTGAGCAGCAGCAGCTCTCGCGAGAGCCTGTTCTATTGCTACTTACTGCGTATAGGTGTTTCGATGTTTTTATGCGAGCGAGCGCGGAAAGAATGTATCTTCGATACGCTTCGTCCCCTGACACTCTGATCGGCCATGTGCGCGCTGAGATCGTTGCGCAACATAAGCGCGGCGCTATTTTTTAATGGATCTTTTTTTAATGTCTCGCGGCCGAGTGCGTATACGGCTGAACTTGATTTCCCGATACACAGCCGGCTGTGCTGCTGACTGTCTCAATATTTACGTCTTCGAGGTAGACGCGACCTTGCGATACTTATACGCGAAAAGCTTTCGCGAAAAACATTTGTTTTTCAACGACCGGCTTATCCGGTTCAATGAATTGTTTAGTCGCCGGCGCGCATGAACGATTTTCACCGCTACTTGGAAAATTCATTGAGCTCATCGTTGCGCAGCGCGACAAAAGATTAGCATTGTGCGCGTCGGTGCTCCGCGGAAAGAAAGAAATTCCAGAGTGAAATCTTAGATTTAGTTGTTTGGCTTTCGCGGCATAAGACTCAGCGCGGCGGATAAGATGGAAAGGCGAGCAGTTGTAGTAAAAATTCGTGTTTGCCGACGTTAATTCACGTGAATCCTGTGTATGGAAAGTTTGAAAAGAAGGTGTGAGCTAATAAACTCATCGATCATCGGCCACCTGTTTTACGCGCACTGTATCGATGACTGTACACACGGATCCCGGCTGTGGTCTTAATTGCATTCTTCGGGCTGTAAAAAATTCCACCCATTTGTGTACCTGCTCGCGTGTATCCAGAGAGAGGGAGAGAGAGAGAGAGAGTGAGATAAGTCGCGCTCTAAACATACAACATTATACACGCAGAAAACCACTTTTTATACATCGAGCCGATAATTTTTCCAAAGCTCGCAAGTATTCAAATTCAGTCGGGAGCAGTGGCGCGCGTTCGTTTGGTTCGTAGTCGATATTCTTGTTCGGCAGTAGTGTCAATATAGAAACTGACGGAATATCCCAATATTTTTTCTGCGCTATATCGAGAACAATTTATGCCCGATAAACGCTTTCCAGAATGTTCCAGCGAGGTGTGTTGAACGAATCTCTCGAGCTTTTGTTTTCGTAAATAAAAAGCGTCGCCGATTTTTATCGTTCATATAAACAAACCGATCCATTAGGAGCAATCGATCGGCGAATAGCGACCGGAAGAGTACGTAAGCTGGTTAGCACTTTTCGAGCTTTTGAGGTCGAGTCAATTAAGCAAAGCTGTTATACATCATACTCTCTGATAATCCCGTCCGCAAATAAGACTCCTTTTCGCTCTCGCGCGCTTACTTTGAATCGCAACGGTATAATCGGCGATCGTTTTCGCCTTACCGATCGCACTCTATCTGAGCCTGCGTCACGGTATACTCGAGGTAAGTAACTTATTAGAACGATAACACCCTGGCGACTATCGCTGCCAATCAATAAAAATTTTCGCCCCTCATCGACGCGAGTCCACAACTTAAAACATAATAACGATAGCGTTCTCGAGTGCGCGTCTTATCGGCAAATTGAACCGGCGGCGTTAGCCGGATCCTTTTTTCCGGGCCAGAGCGATGAAAAGGAAAAAGCAACTTACCGTACTGCCGGTAAATCCGTAATTGTCCTGCGACATTCTCCCGTCAGCCAAGGTCTCGATGATGTGTCGCGAGAGAAAAAAAGGAGTAGTATCGATGGCACACAGCAGCTGCGTTTTTCTCTCCTCGAATGAGCAGGTTCACCTCCGTCGTCGTGGTCGAAAGGAGCCTAGCGCAGCGCGACCAGAAGTAGAGGAGGCAGAAGAAAAAAAGCGGCGGTAACGAGCCAGTCGTGCGAGAGAGGCGGGAAATGGTGCAACAGGTGCGCCAGTTGTAAGTAGACTGTTCGCGGCATCGCGCGACAAGTATTATTTATACAGCGCCGCACGCGGGACGCGGTCCGTGCCACCACCGCGTGTACAATGTGTATACCTTGTCAGTCGACGCTGCTTCTCGCGCTGGCTCGTCTCTCTACCAGTACGTTCATTGCCGCGCTCGCTTGCGCGCGTATGTGTGTACGTACGTACGTACGATCGCCCGTGACTCGGTACGCGAGCGTAATTGGGTATTCGGCCGGTATAGCCGTCATTCCCATCGAGTATTTTGGCAATCTTTCACTTGCCCGCTCGCTGACGTTGGCTCGTCTATCATTCTTTTTTTTTCGGGGCTTTTGCACTCGCCTCTCCCACGTTCGCCACGATCACAGCGTGTACAGTCGAGAGACGCTGGATATGTCCACGGGGAAATTTCCCGCGGACGAAATTGTCTTAATAACGCTGTGCTCTCGGGACTGGTACGCGCTATCGACTTTTCACTATGACTACTTTGTGTCGATTGAATTTTTCCCTGATAAATTCTTGCGCGCGTTAGCACTCGATGCTGAAGAATTTCCACGCGACGAGTTTTCCGATATCCTAGTTTTCACGCACAATCGAATCCTTTTTGGAATCTCATTAGCGCGGCCCTTTCGCGCGATACGCCGCAATGTACAGTTGCTAGGCCCCATGAATAATCCATGATGATTTTTTTCTCTCAATAAAAGTCGAAGCTCTGGTGCGAATGTTTATACGGAATCACAAGGATCTCTTATCTAATCGGTGTATGTAACGATCTCTTCTTTCTTCAAAAGGCTAACTGTTAACTGAACAAATGCCCGTGTTTCAGCTACGCGATAATTCGCACAGACGGATCGATATGCGGTTTCGATTCCAACCTTGAGCTTGATAATGCAGAAAAACGCGCGCGCGCGCGCGCTTTGCATCTGACGTTCTTTATCCTTTCACTTGGTCGCCGGCCGATCGCGCAGAGAAGCGGAGAGACAAGCGCAACTTTTCTCTCGCTCTCTGCAGTACTTATGCGTGTGCACATTTCTCAGCGAGACGTTCCTTTGAGTTGCAGCCACTTCCTTGTGCCTGTGCGAGCCTTGACTTTTGGCGCCCTCAAGGTCCGCTATACACCTCCCGGAGAATTTGCGCTTCCGTGGCGCGAGTGTGCGCATTCATGCAATTGCCGATTGGCAGTGCGTTGCTCTTTTTGTTTGTCCCCCTCGCTCGGCGCATTAGCCAGGCTGCTCGCATACGTCCGCCTACTACTGGCGTCGAATCGTTAATTTGACTTACGAGCTTGGGATTAGGTAAGCTCGGCTTATTACTTTCCGATGCGAACACACGGGCTGGATTTCTTCTGGCCGGTGCAATGAATTCATTGAACCCGCGTGCTTGTGATGGATCGGCTGTAAAATCGCGCGGACCTATATCTCAATGCATGCATAGACGAATAGGATCATTTATTGACCCAGTCGAACTCGCCTTTATCTCAAGTATTTGTGTCAATAATAATCGTAGGCGAACCATGTATAAGAATCATTGTGATTGCATATCTATCGATAAACTGGAAACGCGCCGCCTAATCACTACATCGATAAGGCTTGCAAGACTTTTCGTCAGTCGGCATTTTCCTCATTTTCACGGCTGTATACGCGCGACGCGCCGGAGAAAGTGGTCCAAGGAGGATCAAACAAGTATTACGAATCCTTGACTCATTTGACTGAGACTAATGTTTACTCTCGTTTTTCGCGCTGACGGACGGGATTTTCGATTTCAATCGACTGCACCGGTGTAAAGCCTTTACACCAACGCTTTCTACGCCCAAATTGGTGCAATTTTTACATATCTTGCCATTGACTAGCAATAATTGAAGTTTTGGAGTTGTTGTAAAAGATTAAATAATCACAAAAACCTTGAAATTTTTTGTTGCCCTTTTTGATACTAGCAATTTGTAGCATAGGTGCTTTCAGTTTTATTCAAAATTGTGATAGCTTTACTTTTGCATTTATATAGGTCATTGCGATTCAGGGCCGCAAACCATTGACATTTTGCGGTCACCCGTTTCATCACCAAAATTTTGTCGCAACTTCTAATCAAATATAAAATTTTGAGCAAGATATTTCAAGAGAATTTCAGAGCCTTCTTGCCTTCTCTTAAATTATCAGAAAACCGGTGAAAAATTGGAACTACCAAAAAGAAAATATGAGATGTAAAAACTTTATGGTTCGGTTTAAAATTCGTTATACGAATTGAAATATCTGACGACACAGCAATTTATACTAAGCAAATACGACCTGCAACATAGACCTTTTAAAGCAACAATCTATTAAGTGGAAAATTTATGCTACAAAGAATGATTGCTCATAGACGAAAGTATAATACGATTTGGCAAGTAACTACTTACAGCTGCTGAAGCTTAACACAATTTGATTGCCATAGACAGAAACATATTCTTTCTTGTCCGACAATAGCGTTTATTATGTACTAACTATTGAATAAATGGGGTGGATTCATATTCACAGCTAGGATCTTACATGTGTAAAAATGTTAAATTCAAAACATATCGGGCAGATTTTGACAAATTTTTATTACAGATTTATTTGAGTACTTTAGAAATATTTATTTCATTGTTTTTCTAGCATCAACCTGTCATGGTTCACAATCGATATATTGTTTCAAGCTTTTATTGGAATATTACTATGTACAATGTTATTTGTAAAAAAATAGATTGGTAAATTGTCTTCTAAAATTTAATTAGTTACAATTTTATTGAAAAAGGAGATTTTTAAGTTCTAGAATAAATGTTTTGGCTTGTGCGCAAACAACATGCACCAAACCATGCTAATAAGACCAATAGCCAAGCCAAGACCAATTAATGTCCAATAAACACCGTCTAAAATCTTCATCGGATAGACAAGACTATCGTAAAGCAAATTAATGTTTGGATCATCTAATTCGACTCCCTGTAAAGGTATATATGATGGATGAGTTTTATGATGGATTAAAA
Source organism: Nasonia vitripennis (assembly GCF_009193385.2). Lineage (NCBI taxonomy): Eukaryota > Metazoa > Arthropoda > Insecta > Hymenoptera > Pteromalidae > Nasonia > Nasonia vitripennis. The sequence goes on from NC_045760.1 coordinate 1,544,546, forward strand.
AAATTTTGTTTTCAAAAAATTTCACATACCTCATCGATCCAAAATACTGGCATTAAAGAATGAGCTAATTTGTTTGTCAAATTGATGCCATGGATTGGACGGTAGAAAATGTTAAATTGCACTCTTTTGCTTCCTCTTAAAACGGTACCACTTTTCTAGAAATTAATTTTCCACATTAGCCTCAATGAAATACATTCTTTTATAGTTATCAATTAAATAAACATTGAGTCATGTTCAAATAAAAGAAAAAGTCAGAATTTGTATTGTGATAAGATGCCGAGAAAAATTCTTGTTTTAATTTTTATTATCTCCTGTAGATGGCAGGTATAATCAACAAAATATCAAACGCAATGGTAACATTAAAATAGGGCGCTGTTTTACTGACAGAATACAGGAATCTGTTTTATCTATGCATCCACTACTACATATCGCATGTGTATAGAAGAATTTGTAAATATTTGCTTTACTTACGGGCTCCAATTCAACAAAGATTTCATGCTTAGATTTGTCAGGATTGAGACCTTCAACGCTTTCCCGATATTTTTCGTGTGCCAAATAAAAGTGTGGAAATGTGAGGACCAACGGTACATCTAAAAGACAAAAGTTTAGGATTTAATATACTATGTACGTCTATATGATGCATTATAATAATTTGAAAATGTTATGTAACGTTAAATCTTACTTTGACATCGATATAATTCTAAAGCACCATCAAGTAGACAACCGTCTTCACCATTTATTCCTTTTGTTTCTTTTAAACAATAACATTTATTTGCCGAATAATTTGCCCCAGACATTAGCATGTCTTTCTCTACTACGAACCTCAGACCTTTGATATTTTTATATTCAGTTTCGTCATTATAGTGTAAATTCACTGTTCTGAAATTTGATATCAATACATTTTTTTAAATATCATGCAATTCATTATAATTAAATTATAAGTGTATTATAATATCTACCTGCATATATCCGATTGAAAGACGTTAACTCTTGAAAGCTGAGTTCGATGAGGTGGGAAAATTGTTGTATCAGTGCCATAAATGTTATTGCATGTGCCGTTAGGTTTCCACGCGTCAACTGTCGACGAATTCTTCCAAGCATAAATTTCTCCTAAAGTACTAATATCTTTGACGCCGCTACTGACTTTGTACCTGCCATCGTGAGTATTATTTTTCTGGAAAAGAGAAGTACTTTTTGTAAAAAGGTATATAAGCATTTAATTTGTTATGTATACATATTACATACGTAGCTCAATAAAGAAAACACAAATGGACCATCTACGCCTTTGTCGGGTACTTTTAATTGGGCTGGAGCATTTCTTCTTATTTGGTTGCAGATGAGTCTGACGGTTCCGCCACCATTAGAGCAATTAATATTAACACCATCGAATAAGAACTTTTTGACTGTTGTTGTCAGAAATACATTCTTCGGATTGTCAAATAAGTGAGGAACAACGGTACCTAGCAACTCGGACATCAATCGCTTTTCCGCTATAAGGCTTATAGCCTAAAAAATAAAATTTAAACATAATTATTATAGATAACTACTTACATATACGATATGCAATATCTTGCAAATTCAATGTAATAAAATTGTAGTATAAAAGCATTTTTAATAAATCTAAAGTCATATTTACAAATCTACAGACAGATACACAAGACGTTTGTTAATGGACAAACCGATTAACATTTAAATTACCATCAACGGCAAATGAGCAACTATAATGTTATCATCTTCCTTGTTCGGTTTGGATGCATTCTCATTAAATGAAAATAATTGAGTTTGATTATATGAGTAAGTACCATCTTCATCTTCGGTTATATCATATTTGTGCCTATATTCACTGAAAAAGATACAGTTATGTGAGTGAATGCTATTAATCTTAGCTTACAATTAGAAATATTTTAACTTACTCATAAACGTATGGGCCAACTTCTTTTACTATGGGTTTAGCTCCATTTTGAACTTCGTCAGGATTAGACACATTGAAAAAATAAACTTTAAACTGTAATGGAATTGGGAGTGTTTCCCACCTTTCGTATGCTTCAGTTCCGTTTACTAATTTCATAGTCTGAAAACAGAAAATTTTGCAACCTCAATATATAAATTTCAAAACTATAAACAGAAACAGACGTATAGTGGTCAGCTATAACCGATCTTTTATAAAAATGATATCTGCGTGATTGCAGAACTTTTATACGCATTGATGCAGCCCGAGTCAATGAAATTTGATCGTTTTTTAAAATATGTGCTTTGCGCTATTACTGACATATTTCTTTGGAATTACTTACATCATCGACCTGTTGATTAACAAGTAACGGGAATACATAGAATCCCAATAAAAGACCAACCCCTGCTAGAATGAATCCAAACGCAACACACACAGATCGGCAGATGCGAAGCGACATCTTGGAATTGATGGCTCAAATTTGCTTTCTATCTTGAATGAGTACTTCAGTGAATGAATGTTTATTTGAAAAACTATTGAAAGCACTTGAGCATTGTTAAAGAGAATAAAGAAAAGACTTTTAACCGCCGAACGAAGGCCCACCGTGAACGGAGCGGAACCGCCTACGTTCTGACAGAGATTAAAGTAAAGAATCGAAATTTCCTGTTAGTTATCTCTATCAATTTATAATTATCTCTTCTACTGCAAGAATAATCAGCAACCTAAATTCTTAACTGATAATGAACAAATGTTAACATCTTGATCAATGAAATATGAACCGACTACTGTAATGCATATTTCATAAAAAAATCATTATAAACATCTGTGATTCCAGATCTCGCATGAAAATCGAAAAAATTTGCTAAAAAAGATCCTTGCTACATTTTTAATATCAGTACACGCAATCTCCTTCATAGCATTGTTTGGGTTCGACAACTTCCTTCGTATCTTATTAAATTTTCAATCTACTGCAACGTATGCTCTTGTTTTTATCTTTCTAAGAAACAGCTGATAACTGATGGCGAAAAAATAGCGCTTGAGTGCGTAACATAACAATTTGACGTATAAAAAGATAATATATGAATAAGAGAAAAACCAATACATCGCAGTATAAGAAATTCTAATGCACATTAGTCTTAGGATGATTGACTCGAACCACTAATCAAAGCCGTGATTTTTGCGTCAAGTAACGCTGTTGCTCATATGCATATTTGCGTGTAGGTTTCTTTGTAGCTGAACTTTCGACTCGGCGATATTGGACAAGATACGGCCTATATACTTATACATAGTTATAGTGTGCCCGCGTTAAATGCCGGCAGAAGATAAGAGAGCGGCTACCAAAGCGCCTGATGGAAGTCATCGAATGAGCGTCCGCTGCCAAGCTAGCTACGAAAGTGACGGTACTTTTCGTGTCGACTTTAACCCCTGGCAGCATATCTCCGCGACCGGCAACATAACGAGATCGAGCTATACTCATTCAGCTCGTGCTCGCGAGACCAGCTGGGCCGCGCCTCCTCTCGCTAGATCAAGTTTTGGTAAGTACCTGCTACTGTTTAAATATATCTACTACGCCGACTATACTAGAGTATACATCTATTTGTCTTTTCAGTCATACGGTCTTATGCATACTCAAACTTCTTATGAATTAAACAAAGTGCCTTGTGATGCATGCATATTCGCTTCTTGGTATTTTACAACGCGCAAAAGAAAATATTTCTTGCTTACATCAGAATTTTTTCTGCGTTATAGGTTAAGATAATATTAAAAATAATAAGTATACGTATCAAATTCAAATGTATTGCGAGATTCGAAGAGTCGAGAAACTACCATGTTTTTCAGTCGATTAATCTGTTGTTGTTTATGCACTCTCTGGATTTAGTATCAATGTAGCCTGTTATCGCATGTCTTATAAACACTATATGCACTGGCTGCGCGTGCACACTGATATTATTAAAGTGTCATTGGATATTTCATCGAATTCATTGTATTGGTAAACGAGCGCATTTCAGAAAGTTTATGCTTTCCAGGTGAACAGGGGCTAATAAGCCGAAAACCGGTTCAATATCATGTCGTCGAAGGGCCATACTTTTGACTCGAACTGCATGACGCTGACACGTTTCGTGCTAGAAGAGCAGCGTAAAGTGCCCAGCGCCACCGGTGATCTGACGCAACTGCTCAACAGCATTCAAACAGCGGTTAAAGCCGTTAGCTCGGCTGTGAGGAAAGCCGGTATTGCTAATATGTGAGTATCTCGCGCGTGGCATGATAACGCGTCACCAGAGAGACGAGCCTACCAAAAGCTGTTGTTCAGTTTCTCCTATTCTATAATTATGCAAGCAAGTCTCGAGGCCGACGCTAATACTATTCTAAAGCCAAAACACACCCGCCACTATTGCTATATATCTATATTGAGCCAGTGGAAATTTTTCCGGGATCTCGGAATAAAATAGTTATCTATACTTCTTTGCCGATTGTTGATCAGCCTTATTTCTACTTTTCTCACGGGGTAATCAAGAGATTAAAATTTTTTTCTTTTCGATATACAAAAATTTTAAATTACTATATATAAAGCAAATAAGGCTTTTTTATAAAGTAATGTATTGTGATCGTTAGAAAATTTAAAATATTAATATGACACACTGAATACAGACAACTTATCCAGCTTATCCTAATTAGAATCATCCAGTGAAAAATTACTCACACAATTTATGTAGTGTATAATAACGAAAAAGTTTATCAACAAACCCTTGCAAACTTACACTGTTGATGGTTTTTGATATAAGTCTTGGAAATAGCAGATGTCCAAGGTATAAGCCAGACGAACACGCAATAATGCAACTAATCATACAAGTAATTGCAATTAACACATGTGTATTAGGCATACTTTTACACTTTGTCGAGAAAATATAAATCTCCTACTTATTATAATCAACTAAGTTATATATGCATTGATGCAACTGATATGTAGACTTTTTCGAAGCACTGTGACCCTTAGTTTTCAACTTTTTCATTTATCTTTGTAGCTATATCTGGTTATCGTGTTTTATCGTTACAAAGCGTTTAATTGATTCTTCCGATAAAGGAAAATGTAATATTCGTTCAAATTTAATATCTCGTATCTTTGTTGTAATCTTTTGTCGGGACATAGAAGTATAGATATATAAGCTTACGATGTTGGTCTAAAATTCAAATATTCTAAGAAAAAAGTTTTTTTTATCCTTTATATTTTTGTAGCAGGCTTAAAATCAATTTTGAAAATATGAAATATAAGATATTATAGCATAGATTAAAAAACTTAGGTACGGAATTGCCGGCACGACAAATGTTCAAGGTGAAGAAGTGAAGAAACTTGATATTCTGAGCAACGAATTATTTATTAACATGCTCACATCTTCATTTACGACGTGCCTCCTTGTCTCCGAAGAGAATCCCTCGGCCATCGAGGTAAAGACCGAGAACCATGGAAAATATATCGTGTGTTTTGATCCGCTCGACGGTTCGTCTAACATCGATTGCCTGGTCTCGGTCGGCTCGATCTTTGGCATTTACAAAAAATTGGACAACAGCAAGCCGCCAAGTGTTTCGGATGCTCTTCAACAAGGCAAGAACCTCGTAGCTGCTGGTTACGCTTTATACGGGTCAGCCACCATGATGGTGCTGTCTATTGGTCAGGGTGTCAACGGATTTACTTACGATCCAGCTATTGGTGAATTTATTCTTACCGAGAAAAATATGAAGATACCGTCGAGAGGAAAAATATACAGGTAAAAAATGTGCCAAAATATTCATATTCGATTTCTAAACATAATTGACCATCTTCATTCTTCAGCATAAACGAAGGAAACGAAAGAACGTGGGATAAGGCTATCAAGGAATATGTCGATTTAAAAAAGAATCCGTCATCTGGAAAGCCATATGGAGCCAGATACGTTGGATCCATGGTAGCTGATGTTCATAGAACGATCAAATACGGAGGCATTTTCATGTATCCCGCTACAAAAGACAATCCTAATGGCAAAGTAGGTGTATTTATAACTACGTATTGATGATTCCATCACGATTGATCTAATAATTTGATTACTGAATATTTGCAGCTTCGCTTGTTGTACGAGTGTATTCCAATGGCTTACATTATTAAGGAAGCTGGTGGACTGGCATCAAATGGAGAAATCAACATCTTAGATATAGTGCCAAAAGACATTCATCAAAGATCTCCCATATACTTAGGTTCGACCGAAGATGTCGAAGACGTTCTCAATTGCATAAAGAGGCACAAGTAACTGCACTCTGATTAAGTTCATGACTTATCTGAGCATTATGTTTAAGAAAAACTATTTTTACTTGCATTTATACAATATCTCAAGTAAATCTATACACATTTAAGACAATCAAAATTCACATTCGAAATGAAATAATCATTTGTAATTTAGCTATAACTTATGCATTTGTAATTCCTCAGAAGCTATTTTCGGTAAAACCATAAATGTATACTTACTCTGTAGACAAAAATAAATGTTTTTCTAGATTTCTGCAAAATAATTTCACCCATCCGGCATAGATAAACGCCATACTATGAGGATATCGCAATACCAGTTTTGACAAACCTTTGATTATATAAACGTACTTTACCGTGTAATAAGAAAAAAAAGATTTTTCTTTTTTTTTTTAATTTTTATAACCAAACATAACTTTGGAACACGGACACGCTGATTTTTTTATTTTTGTAGTTAGCTTCTAATCTATTTTTTGTTCTTGGAATTGATTCAAAACAACAATTACTGCGTTTTCGCAATGAGCACCCAATATATTATTATCGCTTTTCATATAATTCTGACAAGTATCCTGGATGGAGGAAAAGCAAGAATAGTTATTCTATTGATGGTAAATATCTAGTATCAATGTTTCAAATTCAATGAAATTATTTCATATTAATCGATTGTGCTCAAGGTGTGGGTCATACCGAAGATATTCCTTACTTATTTTACTTGTCTGATGTTGGTTTATCGGAAGATCCTGAAGTTCAAAAAACTATAAGTAGATATGTTAGACTGATGACAAATTTCGCTAAATATGGGTAAGAGTTAAACGTTCTTTTCCACTTCATAGTAATTTCGCAATACCGAACCTATCATATGATTTTTAATTTTACCTACTGGTACAGAAGATCCCTTGTTAGGAATATCATGGCCAGATTCTGGAATTCTTGGTAATCATTTAGATATTAATACCGATTTAGCCACTGGATTACGACCAGTAAGTCGTCAAGTGATTGCCTATGAACTTATGGGTCTAGGACGATCTCATATGTTGAATAGCTGTTTAGAATGATAATGTTATAAAATACGCGTAGGCGATATTTATATGCCACAAAAATAATTATACTGACACTGCTTTAAGCTGAAATTGCTCAATCAAAATTTCTAACCAGGTCCCTCTTTTTGCTAACGTAAATTACCATCCCGATTCCTTCTTATATCGAGGTTTGTGCACCTTAGTGAATAAATGTAATTTTATGCGAGGTTTGTAAAATAGTTTACCATAAATTGGTCTGTGTTTATTAATAAATTCAACAAATTTTAACATAAATCAGATAAAATAATATACCTAATGCTAATTTACTAACTCTATGTACGATTGCAAGGAATTAAACGGCTTAAAATCTTCAATAATTTAAAAACCAAAACAAATACAAATTAAAAAATATATATATATATAAAATTGTTCACGACTTAATAGCACTTGCACCGAACAGATAAACATTTTTGTATTTCGACTGCACTTCGTACATGGACATCTAATTTCAATAATTACAAATACACGTATACAATGAAATCAGTGATCTAAAATTCGCAAGTTTCCAGAAACAATCTTATTTTCGAGAATTGTGCCTGATGGGAGATCTATCCTTTCTCCTTGATTTGCTATGATGATTACAGTTCCTTTTAGAGTAACTTTTCTGCCAAATGTGACATCGCCAGAAACTGTCAAGTGATCCAGTTCTAAGATGTCAGGAATCGTTGGAAATCTGTTCAGAAATTCTTTTACCTACAAAAAATTTTAAATTATATCTCTGCATTCTACACATTTTTATAATCTATTCACGAATTGATTTGAAAATAAGTACCTTTGAAAAATGGTTATCTCCAAGCTTAACTAAAGGCGTGGTCGGGAACATCCTTTGCGGTGACATTGACAAGAAACCATTACGTAATATGTACAAATTACTCATGACAAGAAGCAAATCTGAAGTCTTTTTGACGGGTAAAAATCTGCTACGTGGTACGTGAATACCTGTAAAATCAAAAGAAAAGAGGTCTAGTTACTACTTTTTCTGAACGTCAAATCTTGCGATGTAAAGTTTTGTACAAACCGCAAGCTCCGTTGAAATTTTTCATAGCTGCACCTACTGCAGTTTCGAGTTGAATCACGTTCAAACCGTTTTCAAAAGTTTTATTATTTACAATGATTTCCAATTGAAGCCCATCGCTACCCAGAATTCTTTCAATAGCTAAAAATTAAAATTCCAAGCGTAAGTTGTTTTAAAAATAGCATTGCTTCGCTTAAAATATATAATAAGTATGCTAATAACAGCATAAATTATCTTACCAGCGAGTTTTATCCATAAATTATTCGTATTGAAATATTTGAACGTTTTCACAGATTTAAAGTCTTCTACGTGTTCTTTGGGAACTTGTGCTATTTCAAGAAGTCGAAGTTTATCTTCATACTGAATTAGTGTGCCACCCTGTAAACGTTCAATAAAAATTAATTTTCTTGAACTTGTGACATTAATGGGCAAAAATAGTTGACCAATTGCTTACCTTGACGTCTGCCCTCGTTTTATCTGTCACTTCCATGAGGAATTCAATTTGTGCGGTATTTTCAGGTCCTAACAGTAGCCTCAAAACTCTCAAATCAACCGTAGCTCCTAAATTGTCGATGTTTGAAATAAAGCAATATTGACGCCCCTATTGGAAAAAAAAAATTATTTGTGACGATGAGAATATAAAGAATTCGCGTTTCCTTACAAAAAATTTTCCGAACTTACTTGAGCCAGGAATAATTTCAATAAACCCGAATTCCTGAAACTTTCGTAAAAGTCTCCGTGTCCAGGAGGGTACCAGCTGAAATCGAGATTTCACAAATAAGTAATACAAAGGTTTTCCTATTTCAAAAATACGTATTTGAAAAATGTGTACATACGATTCCATGTCGTCGTGTATTTTACAGTGTTTAGCGATTGGCAACAGAGATTCCTTATTGATACGAGGATAGCAGCTCTGATTGAACGTGTGGATTTCAACATCGATTCCTTTGTACTTCCTGATGATTTTTTGCGTATCATCGTCCGTGTTGAAGGAATTCATTAAGACTAGAGGCACGTTGGACCCGTAGGTTTTGTTCAAATTCTACAATTTGTCCATGCCATTTAATGCTTCAATGCACGCAATGATAACTAAGCGTAACAAGGATAATTTGAAATTCGAAAAGCTTACCTCCAGCTGTTGAACGGTCAAGTCCAAAAACGTAAGACCATTACGAACGGAAATGACGGATTTTGGCCCGTGGCATCCCATACTCGTTCCAAGACCACCGTTCAATTTCACCACGACCAATTTGCTCAGCAACTGTTTGATCTCCTCCGTTCCCGGGTCTTGGAGATTGTCGTAGTTTTTAATCTGGCGAACGAAAATCAAACGGTTACAGGTGCATTGATTTTACGACATATCGATGTTGATATGAGAGCCAACTTACCGCCCCCTCTGGCAATCTTTGAATCTGGTCCCAGTTGAGCGAAGGTCCATCCTCCTCGAGGAACCTCTCGAAAAGCCGCTTGAAACCATCGTTCTGTTGTTCGATGGCTTCCTTCTCGAGTGGGTTGGTAGCAGAGGCCGAAATTTTGCTCAGCTCAGTCTCCAGATCAATGAGAGCATCTCGCTTCGTTCTTTCCTTGAACGCCTGCGTGTCCGACGGACTGCGCTGATGACCTCTGGTCTGCAATTGAAGATAATTCATTAGTGAAATCGAAAAAATAAATTCGCAAATGTTCGCGATTAGCGTCGTAAGGAGCGACCGATTTCTTCGTATACACTTCTGAATAGCGCGCTGTGGAAGGGGAGTTATCGCGGAGGAGTGGAAAATTTAATTGGCATTATAGGCTTGCTTTTCCATAGTACAGCAATGTCGTTGACGCCGTCAACAGCGAAGATAGCGAATTCTTTGTTTTGACTCGAGACTCGTATAATTTCTCATTATTAATTCCTAACTCTGTTTTCCACATACTTGCTACACATACATGTATCCAGCGTCGCATGAATTTTGAATTATCACGGAATGATAGGCCGATAAAAATAGCTGCTGCGCAGTGATAATCGTAAACACGTAGAGTCTTCGTGAAGTGACTTACAAAATCCAATTTTTTTTTTATATAATAATCGCTGTCAGCAGTTTTGCACGGCGATAACCAAGTGTCATTGGCGCTTTGAAAATGTAAACTTAATTGTCACGATTAGATGGAACAATTTTAGCCGAGCTTACGCAATCAGTTGTCGGCTCTCCGTGCCGATTAACGACGCTCAATTACAGCATCTATATCAATAAGCGAGCGTACGTATACGTACGCGTAATAAGTGTTTTTCGACAAAACCGCGTTTCTCACAAGCCGACCACTTGCTCATAGTTTTCGCTCGCGATGGAAGATTTCGAATGACTCGAGAAAGACGCCGATGATGAACGACGTAGCTTAATTGTAATTTTACGTCAATTAAGGCGCTTTGCAAAGTTCCCAGCATCGCAGCCAGAGCAGGCGATAAGATAGAAGTGGAAACGGTGAATTTGAAAAATCGTAAAAAGGCTCAACAGAGCGATGTAAAAATTACTGGTAACGAGGAACACACAGCGAGTCTATATGCCGACGTAAACCTTGAGCATTTGGCTTTGTTTACATTCGAGGATGGAGAGGCATATAGCGGCTAGATAGAACCGGTATTTCAATCGGTGTAACGCGCAGCGGAGAAGCCGAGGTTGAAAGCAGACACGCGAATTCGAACTGCTGCCGATAGAGAACAACAAAGCCGAACCGGCGAAAATGTCGAGCGGGCCGACTTACGTAGACGCTCTTGAGTAGGTACTCCATGACGAAGGTCCGAAGGTTGTTGTATCACTGAGTGGAGTGAAGACGATGGGGCGGCGGCGGCTTTGCACGGAGCGAGCGGAGAGGCGCATCTGCGGAGAATCGCGCTCAAAATCGTGGTATCGCCGTGAGCGCGCACGCGGGGAACGAACTTCTTCTGGGCTCCGGTTTGCGGCTGATGCGCGACTGCGAGCGCGTGGCTCAGCCGGAACGAGTCGTCGTCGTGTTGCGCGCGTGCGACGAGCTATCGGATGCGGATCGCGTTCGCGGAGGGGGAGGACTCTGCGATGTGTATAGATGCTGCTGCTGCTGCTGCTGCTGCTGCTGGAGAGACGTGCACACACACGTATACGCACTGGGAAACGTGTGTGTGTGTGTGTGTGTCTGCAGCGAGAGAGAGAGAGCGGCTCGAGTCGGGATTCGCCGCTGTTTAGCAACAATAAATTCACCTGTTGCACTTTTGGCTGATGATGCAGGTCGGAAAGCTTGGAATTCGTGCGCGCGGCGCCGCTTATCGCCTTCGGTGTATACGCGAGCGAAATTGAAGGGGGGAGAGGGATCATATCTGAGGCAAGGCAAGGCCGAGAGTTTAATTACATCACACCGTTATCACGATCCTCGTGAATGGAACTTTTGGCCGATGTCTTTGACCCGTGATATACGATGGGTTTTTTTCATCGGACGACTTAGGCGAGCTCTCTATATGATGGGCTATATTAAGAATTTGACATGTAATTGGCGCGTGTAAAAATAGAACGCGAACACTGTCTCTTATCGTGATTGTTTGCTTTTTTATGACGCCGTTGAGCTGGTGGTGGTGGTTTTTGAACTTTTCAAAATTGAATGTCTATAGAATCGTAACGACAAGTTAAGAGCAGAACTCGCGAGTCGAGCGAGCCAATTTGAAAGCAGTTTACGGGAAAGGTTAACGATTTCTGCAAACGCGTTAAACCAAGTTCTGCGATAAAAGACGCAACGCGCAACGTTTCCAGTACGAATAATGGCAAGTCGCTGCTGATAACCCTTGCAGACTTGGCCGTCCTTAACCTTAAAACCAGCACGGCAGCCCGGCTGGAAAATCACGCGACGCCGCTGAAATCTCCTAATTAGAGCACTTGTAGAATTCGAGAGCGGAGACGATTGAGTATTAAAAAATACGGCGAGAGATAAACAGTCGGGTGAGTGAGATAAGTAGTACTTAAAAACGTTCGGTCTGTCCTATCGCAGTTTCGAATTCAATCGAGCGGATAAAGCCGCAGCAATGAGACGATAAAAGCGAGGCGATTCTCTCGAGCTCGACTTTCAGAAGATCGACATACCTTTCTGTCGTCGACACTCAACATCTTCGGCTCTTCTCTGTGTATTCAACTTGTCTCTCCTGCGCACAATGCACTGGCTGTTTCAAGCGAGGAAGCTCGAAGGAACACGTTCGGAGCAAGAAGTCGGTGATAGAGCTGGCTCTTGTCCTCTGAGAATCAGAGTATCAGACTCGAGTTATACGGCGAAGGTCGGCAAGGGGTCGCCGAAAATTATAACTATACGACTATGCTATACTTCGAGAATTCGAGGACGTTTTGCTCTCTCTCTCTCTCTCTCTCGCCGCGACGAGTCTCAAAATTACACACGCACGCGAGCATGTGTGCACACGCGTCTATTTACGCTGCCATGTTGATGCTGCCAAGACACATACACTGCAGACTACTTATTGCTTATACAGTTTGTGTTTTGGTTCGCTTTTATCAGTCGTCGGTTATACCATATGGATTCGCGAATCTGCGAATTCGCGAGTTTTGCTGCCGCGATTGAACGACAGATGCGCCACCGTCGTCGACTCGACAGCCTTCTTCGCGAAAACATTCTCGGGTCAGGTTAGGCGTGGTGAAGCAGCCCGCGAGTGCACAACAACAAACGTCAAAACATGACGTCCAGTTATTATTTTGCGATTGTTGGCCACGCGGACAACCCCCTGTTCGAAATCGAGTTTAGCAACTCGAACAAGGATGCGAAGGTATTTCGGAACTACTCGAATCTATGAGAATCGTTTTGCCTACTTCACGTGAAAGGGCGTTTTTAACTTGCAGAAGGAGGATCATTCGCATTTGAGCCAGTTCATTGCTCATGCTGCTCTTGATTTGGTGGACGAGCATGTCTGGAAAACTACCAACATGCATCTCAAAGTCGTCGATAAATTCAATCAATGGTTTGTCAGTGCTTTCGTCACAGCCACTCACATAAGGTTTATCATGGTTCACGATTGCAAGAACGACGATGGGATCAAGAATTTCTTCAATGAGATGTACGAGACTTATATCAAGGTAACAATCTTCAATTCAACCGATTGCTTCATTATTCCTGATATTAACCGCACATTGATGTCTCTTAATTGCAGTACTCGATGAATCCGTTTTACAAATTGAATACTCCAATTAAGTCTGTAGGTTTCGAAAAAAAGGCACAATTCTATGGGAGAAAGTATTTAACTTCGTGATAATTCCAATTTCACGTGTAGATGTAATTTTATTTATGTACATATTAAATTACCGTATACATATATAAAGATTTTATATGAATTAAAAAATTATTCTAATAAATAATTTCAATTATGTTTAATTATAATACAAATTATTTTACATTAAGTTCTCTTGACACTGAAATTGCTTGGCTCAGAAAGTTTAAAAGATGGGTCTCTTTTGTATAAACATTCTAAACCAGTACCATCCTGTCAAACCTGACAGTGCGTACCATGTGACAATGTAAGACAAATGCTCGTTTCGAATGTTTAACCTAGTTTGGCCTGCGATTGGCATATTTGGACCTGGGTAAGATTCCAACATATCCAAGAAAATTGGCTCCGTATGAGCATATTCTGCCATCTGATGAACATCCCTGGTTAGCAAAAATGAACTTGGATTAACTTTCAGTTCTAACGTCAGACAAATTTTGTTTTGGTGAACTAAATTACTAACCTGTAATGCCATGAACCCTTTTCAGGCTCATTTTTAGGGACAAACTGGGGTCTCTTTTCAGTAAGTCTGTTTATTCCAGTTATTTCCACTGTTCCTTCTACTCGGCAGTTCTTCCTTTCTTCTGGATTCTTATACTTGTTTGGTAGCCATCCTCTATTCACAAGGATGATCAAGCTGAAAATTACAGCGTTTTAAAATTTAGAAATTATTCTTGTAGGTGTATCAACATTTAGAGAAGAATCGGTGCTCACTCTCTATCTTCAACTTTGAATGGAGTAATAACAACGTATCCTCTGTTCATACTGCTATTTGATATCAAATTCCCTTTTCCCTCGTTTGCTCCATGTCCATCAACAATCAAACTTCTGGGTCCAATAACAAATTCATTCTCGTATAAAAACTCCCCTCTCACTTTAATAGGACAATACTCCAAATGGGCTAAATCATCGACGCTGAAAAATAAATGAGAATCAAAACCAAATCAAATGAAGGTACTAAAGTGCAAGAGATATCAAAATTTACTTTTCTGGCAACTCCACTGGGTCTCTTGACAACCTGTCCTCTAGATCTTTGATAACACCTAACTTCCACTGCCTTCTATATACCTGCCATGTACCAAGTCCAAATGTTATGACTGGTATGGTCTGAAATAAATCCTCATTGCATAAATCTAGGTAATCCGATCGAAATGTCGTTTAAAATTAAAATATCGAGAAAAATGTCATACGAATAAGAAGAATCCGTATGGGCCAATTTCTTCTGAGTCGTCGTTGTGAGATTGTTGTCGATATCTCTCTCTGCTTTCTTCTTGCCGTTGTTTTGCTCGCCTTCTGAGTTCGTCCAATTCTTTCGGTCTCGTGAAAACAGTCCGGGCAATTAACGTTTTTTGCGGATTATTGACTGGAAGCAACAGTCTGCTCCTTGTTTTTGAACACTTTAATAACTGCAGGCATAACTTGTACGTTGACGAATTCATCTTCCTCTCACTTACGATGAGATGGAAATAGAAAATTCACGGGTGACTATTGATCCTGTGTGTGAAGCGAAGAGCTTATTTATAACATTTTCGAGGTTATGGCATTTGAGCCCCTGAATGGCGACAACCTTCGCTACGAATCTTTGAAACGCGTGGCGCCCCCTGGACGGTCGATCGTTCAGGTTGCAGCTGTTCTGATAAAGGCACCAAATAAAAATGAAAATACCTGTTGTGCCCGTATGTGTAACAGTCATTCAGTTGGAATTACTTTCCGTAACGCCGTGTAAAAATTGATAAAGCACGAGCGCGGGTACTTATAGATAAGTCTCGAGCTCGAAAAACAAGAGAAGTATTTTAGACGAGAATCGATGGATTAACTGACATGATAAAAATAAGTGGGTCAAACGTAAAATGAAACTCGCAGAGCTTGTACATTTCTCAGTAGTGATTTATTTGCAACTCAACAAGTGCGCTCGATAATCTCGAAAATGTTTCGAAAAACTTGCGTAGCAAACATTATGAAAGACGACAATGAACAAATTTACAATTTTCCTATATAGTCTGTCTGCGTTCCACATCGTACAAGTATTTTCTCTGTACATAATAAATCTGCACGTGGTTTCGCTGCTCTTATAGAAAATAGTTTAATCTTTATTATTTTACAAATATGAAAATATACAAGCTAGATGTTTATACATACATAATATATGACTATACGCTGATATAATGTTCACCTTAAACCTAACAATTATTCATTAAAATGCGTCATAAAATGTCAAGGCTCTCGTTCGCGTACACAGAAGCTTAAGAAGCGCAAGACTCGAGTAAAAAGTTCGAAAAAAGTAGTAAAAATAAAAAAAAAACACGAAGTAAGTATCTGAGCACGATAACGCGGTAACAAAGAATGTATATAGTGCCTCACGCAGCGCGCGGCGTACGTAAGAATTTCATCGTTAAAATTTTGTCTCTTTTTTTGTACTCTGAGTAGCAAGTGTGTGTGTGTGTGTGTGTGTGTGTGTGCGTTAAAGATTAAAAAAGCTTGGAGACTTGCGTCATCGGGTGTCGGACACGCGTGACAATACAAGTATGCGAGTTAAGTAAAACGTTTGTTCGCGAGAAGCTACAAAAGTAGCTGCTGCGGTGAGTAGTAGGTGTAACGTCCGGAATGTCGAAAGAAAGGGAAAAACCGAAGAGATGCCTGCATATGGGATCAATCGTATAGGATAGTGTTAGCGGTGTATGTACAATAGTATGCAATAGTATGCTAGAGTCTGGGCACTTTACTCGTTGAGGACGCAGGTGCGGATGAGGGCGTCGGTGACGGCGTAGGGGTCGCAGTTGCTGCTGGGTCTGCGGTCCTCGAGGTAGCCCTTGTTGGCCTCGGCGACGCCGCGGGGTATGCGGACGCTGGCGCCGCGGTTGGCCACGCCGGCGCTGAAGTCGTGGATGCTGCTGGTCTCGAGCCTGCCGGTCAGCCGGCGCTCGTTGTCCTTGCCCTCGCGCGGGTCGTACGCCCTGATGTGCTTGTCGTGCCTCTTGCTCAGCTTCTCGATGGCGCGCTGGATCTCGGCCATGCCGCCCTCGGCGCGCATCGTCTTGGTCGAGAAGTTGCAGTGGGCCCCGGAGCCGTTCCACTGGCCCTCCATGGGCTTGGGGTCGAAGCTGACGACGACGCCGTACTCCTCGGCGATGCGGTGCAGGATGAACCTGGACATCCAGAGCTGGTCGGCGGCGGCGATGCCGGCGGTCGGGCCGACCTGGTACTCCCACTGGGAGGGCATGACCTCGGCGTTGGTGCCGGACAGGTCGATGCCGGCGTAGAGGCAGGCGCGGTAGTGGGCCTCGACGATGTCGCGGCCGATCACGCGGTTCGCGCCGACGCCGCAGTAGTAGGGCCCCTGGGGCCCGGGGAAGCCGTTCTTCGGCCAGCCGAGGGGCCTGCCGTCGACGTCGAGGAAGATGTACTCCTGCTCGATGCCGAACCAGGGCTCCTCGGCCTTGGCCTTCTCGATGGCCTGGGCCGCGGCGGCGCGCTTGTTCGACTTGGTCGGGCTCATGTCCTGGTGGTAGGTCTCGCAGAGCACGAGGACGTTGTCGTTGCGCCGGAAGGGGTCCTTGTAGATGGCCGCGGGCACGAGGAAGATGTCGCTGTTGCCGCCCTCGGCCTGGCCGGTCGAGCTACCGTCGAACTGCCACTTGGGGAGCTCTGAAAGGTGCACGCGTGCCTTCGTGTCAGTATACCGGGTAAGTAGAGAGTATTCAGTATAGAGAGTAGGTCACCTTTCGGGTCCTTGGGGACGAAGTTGAGGGTCCTGGTCTTGCTGCGGATGCCCTCGCCGGTGCCGTCGATCCAGATGTACTTGGCCTGCACTCGGTCCGACGGCTGGGGCAGGTCCAGGTACCTGTTCAGCAGGCTCTTGTCCATCGCCGCGTTGGGCGAGTCGACCAGCATAGCCTTCGAGGCTGGGCCAGACGTGCTGCGGGAGGACAATGCATCTCATTTTTTACTCCTTCTTATTATCCGAGGCAAACGAGCGAATTAGCGCCTTTGTCCCCCTATACTATATACAAGTAAGCGGCGCGCGCGCGCGCGTCGAGGGGAAAGAGAACGAAGCGAGAGCGGGAGGAGAAACAAAAAGAGCGCGAACGCGCGCGGCATGTGCAGCACGTGCCAAGCACGCGATCGAGGCGTGCAGTCGTCGCAGTGCTGTGGCGGGGATTCCGGCACCTGCAGCATCGCGAAACTTACGACTAATTTTTCGACCTCCCTCTATATTCTTTTTTGAGACCGAGCCAGCTACTCTCGAGTCCGACGGAATTGCAAAAAATTTTCCACGACACAGCCCGAGCCTTATATTCGAAAATACGAACAGTGCTTCCGTTGTGCGGCGGGCAAGGACGTATCGACTCGCCGTGCGCATAAGAGCCAGCCCGATAATCGATTGTGTACGTTCTGTGACGACTACTTATGCGCTGCATACGGATTACCGACGCGCGCGGTGGAAACACAAAACAGACTCGCTGTGTTTGTACATACAGCGAGAGAGCTACCGTGTCGCGCGATCGTAAATAATTAAGCGAGTAAACACGGGGCTTGTATATCGAAAGCGCGTAAAAATGAGTCATACAGTACGCATAGCAGAGCCAGATATGTGTGTAGACTCGGGGAAACCTGAGAAGCATCGGACGAAAAGTAGGTCGAGCCCTGATGCATTTTTGACTGCATTTATTTTCGCTATCGCGTAGTTTTCGAGCGCGATACACTTATGCGACGTCAAAGTGGATTTGTAGGTCAAGCCGCGGCAACTGTACGTTTCCAAGTCCGAATGGCTCGCGATTCGAGGTTGCGAAAGTCACCCCCGGCGACGCCGCCGCGATAAAGCTCGCGATAAGCTATATGTGTACGAGTGTGTGTGTACACGTCCGATTGTAGAAGGGCTAGCGCAAGCACAATAATAATAAACAGCTTTTTCAATCGGAACAGCTCTCTCTCTCTCTCTCTCTCTCTCTCTCTCTCTCTCTCTCTCTCTCTCTCTCTCTCTCTCTCTCGCTGTGCAAAAAAATATTTCCTGACGTAATACGATAAGGCGCTGGGCTTCACCGGGAGCTCGCGATTAATCTTCCATGCAGTTTAATTCAGATTAAGAGAGTATAAACGAGATTCGCCGAGTCGAAATATAACGTAATAATTCGGAGGATAAGAAAAAGAGAATCGGAGAGAGATCGCGCGATCGAGGAAAACACAGCGCGTGTGTGTACGTTATACAGAACCGGTTGGCTCTAGCTTTTTATACCCTACACTTTCACCGTCGACGTTTTCCTCGCTTTATCAGTCAGCGGCTCGATGCTTTTCATGACCCAGATACATCATCTCGCCGCTGTTATGCCGCTAATTTCGTCACGGCTCTCGGGATAAAAAAGCGCGTGTATACAGGTACTCTTTTCTCTCTCGCGAGGGTCATTGAACACACGCTTGCTCGATAATAACTTTTTTCCAGCTCAGCTGCAGCACAAAGATCTCGCGAGCCGCGTAATTTTTTTCTCTCTCTCTCTCTCGTGTGATTCAAGGCTCGCGCTTTGTTTCGGGCTAAATAAACTCGGCGAAACGCGCTGCACAGTTGTTTCTTTGTCGGCGGTCGTTTTTCTCTCCCGTTTTTTCGAGACTGAGAGAGAGAGAGAGAGAGAGAGAGCGGCTGCAGCACGCGCATATAACGAGTATATACGCGGACTGGAGCGCGCGTGATGCATCGGGTTCATTGACTTCGCCTGATGTATTTCGTCGTGTGCTGGAGCGTGTTTTTCGCATCGCAGCCGATAAGCCACCGGACGATATTCTCTTTCACTAACGGAGCGAAAACGTGGAAAACGCGGATAGATAAGAATTTGAAAAAAAACAAAAAAAACAAGGCTGCCGGAGAACAGAATCGTTTTATCTGCTTGGCTCTTATCGGGCTAGAGTAATCATAGCGAATCTCCGAGCTGCGGGAGTCGAAAAAAAGGAGACAAACAAAAGCTCTGACTACTGGAATCGGAGAAATGGAAAAGTACGTCCGAGCTAGCGCGCTGTCGAGTGTGTCTATAAATAGTCCGAGGACTCGTGCAGGTTTATTGCCCGAGTGTGGTCAATCGAATCGAGGATCGTTATTTCATAACAGCAGACTCCAGGCATTTGCGCTCGCGCTCGCGATGGCAACGATGATCAAAGAGAGCGGCCCATATATCGATCGGAATATAAAGTATTCGCGAGTATATAGAGGAGACACTGACCTGAAGCAGCAGCGTCCGACGTTGAGCCATTGCGTCGTTCCCGAAGTGGACTTCTGGAGGAAGCCAGTCTGGCAGACCTTGACGAGCACCTTGAAGCTCATGTTTGAAGAGGCTCGTGCGCGCACTATATCTCGTTCTCCGGGAAAAAGGGTTGAGCTGCGACAGGCTTCTGAGCCAGAGCGGGCTCACGGCGACTCCTTTTATATCAACGCCTGGCTTCCGATAACGAATATCTCTCGCTCACTCTCTCTCTCTCTCTCTCACTGGCGCCTCTCCCTCTCTCTTTTACTTTTTCTCTCTCTCTCTCTCTTATTCGGATGCTCCGTCGCGTAAACAAGTCGCTCGTGTGTGCGGGCGCGCGCGCGCGCTCTCTCAAGTGTGTGTGTGTCGGACGACACGAAACGCAGCGGCAAAGCGTCCGAGTCGAACTGCGCCGCCGTCTGACAACAAGCCCACCCGACGCTTCCCATCAGCAGCAGGAGAAAGCGGCGTCGAAAGCTGCGGCGGCCATGGGCTTCGCGTATATAGGCACACGACGATGCATACACCTATACAGCCGCGTGTCTTGCACTCTCAGCTGACTTGCACGAACGAGAAGCTTTACCGGCTACGGGAAACGTTGCGAGCGACTTTTCCCGTTTTCGAAAGCTCTCTCGCGCCTAATTATAAAACGAGAATATACCCATAGCCACGCCCCGCACGTGTCGTCCCGCTTGTATACAAAATTCAAGATAGAGAGAGAGAGAGAGAGAGAGAGAGAGAGAGAGAGAAATCTAGTCTCGCTGGCTTTTTCCTGTTTTCGCGCGAATGTGCTCGCGAATAAATTTTAGAATCTACTCTCGCGTAAACAAGCGAGTTTTAATCTCGACTCTTGATTCTCTGTTTTTTTTTTTTTTTCCTCCGCGCTTCGTCTCTTTCTCCCGTACGGCATCCCGACTGTGCTTTGGATGAGCGTGAAGCTCGCGTAGTCGTATACGTAGTGTTTTCCCAGAAATCGGCGGGCACTTGATCGAGAGAGTCTGTTTGCGGTGGTCGAACTTTTCGGCTCTTTATCGCCCGCTATCTGATGATAAAAGAGTCAATTGGATCGCGTGAATACGCGGGCATGCCGCGGCGCACGTCTCTGTGATTAATAAAAACAACTTGTTTGCAGAGCCCAAGTCTGAATCATATGACGTTTTCGGGCTGCTCCGTTGGTTTTGGTGGATTTCTTGTAAACACGAACATTTAGAGCGTTGAGTGAGAGCTGTTATAGTTGTGATCGTCCGTAAGCGGTGTATTATTATATCTCTCGAATGTGTGTAATAATCGTCGGAGGTTCGGAGATAAGAGCAGGTGGGGGGTATCTCGAGCGATCAAGACTAGACTCGCACGGCTCTTTTTATATAATAATTTATTATGCAACTTAACAAGTGCGATCCTCGCTTCAACGCAGAGAAATCTTATACAAAGTGTCTCTCTTTCTCGGGGAAAAATATAATTAACTATCGTCTACATGTCGCAAAGTATCATTGTACATATCGTTGGAAGTGTCGTTATACACATCAGCTCATCTCTCCTCGATACGAGAGCGTCGACCCGCAACGCGTTTTAAGAAAAACATACGTAGTGATCCTTTTGTACAAGTATGAAAATATACAATCCATCGGAATGCGGCGTTAGACGTCCGTCGACTACAATTTATATCGTATAGGAAAAATAATTCTTTCGGTCTACTGTTCCCTCCGTTTATACGCGTATGGGCATAATATAATACGTTTGAGCGCATCGACATTCGACATCGCAACGAATTTCGCAGAATTATCACAAAAGGAGAACACGACGGCTCTGCGTTCGACACAACGGCGTAACCTAATAAACGACTTGCAATTAGTAATCGATTCCGCGCAACGTAACAAGCATAATAGTATACAGGAATGTAGTTTTATTCTGTGTGTGCGTAGGACAGAGAAAGAGAGCGGGACAGCTCATACACACATTATACGCGTTATTCGGCTACAGCTGGGGCGGGGGAAGAGTCTAGCTATCACAATAATGGCGTTAAAATAGTCGACATCTACGCGTACATCAGGTCCCTTTTGATTTGTCGCAGCTTGGAGCGGAAGGTAACGGGGAGGGGGAGGGGGAGGGGGAGGGGGCGAGGAAGGGGGTTTACTCGTTGAGGATGCAGGTGCGCACGAGGGCGTTGGTCACGGCGTAGGGGTCGCAGTTGCTGCTGGGTCTGCGGTCCTCGAGGTAGCCCTTCTTCTCCTCGGCGACGGCCCTGGGGATGCGCACGCTGGCCGTGCGGTCGGCCACGCCCGAGCTGAACTTGTCGATGCTGCTGGTCTCGCAGGCGCCAATGAGTCGGCGCTCGTTGTCCTTGCCCTCGCGAGGGTCGTACGCCCGGATGTGCTCCGCGTGGCGCTTGCTCATGCGCTCGATGGCCCGCTCGATCTCGGCGAGGCCGCCCTCGGCGCGCATCGACTTGGTCGAGAAGTTCGTGTGGGCCCCGGCGCCGTTCCAGCCGCCCTCCACGGGCTTCGGGTCGAGGCTGACCACGACGCCGTACTCCTCGGCGATGCGGTGCAGGATGAAGCGGGAGAGCCAGAGGTCGTCGCCGGCGCGGATCCCGAGGCTCGGGCCGACCTGGTACTCCCACTGGGAGGGCATGACCTCGGCGTTGGTGCCGCAGATCGGGACGCCCGCGTAGAGGCAGGCGCGGTAGTGGGCCTCGACGATCTCCCGGGCGGTGACGCGCTCGGCGCCGACGCCGCAGTAGTAGGGCCCCTGGGGCCCGGGGAAGCCGTTCCTCGGCCAGCCGAGCGGCCGGCCGTCCACGTCGAGGAAGGTGTACTCCTGCTCGATGCCGAACCAGGGCTCCTCCTTCTTCACCGGGCCCGACTCCATGGCCTCCTTGCAGACGATGCGCT
The DNA here is from genome assembly GCF_009193385.2 of Nasonia vitripennis. Taxonomy (NCBI): domain Eukaryota; kingdom Metazoa; phylum Arthropoda; class Insecta; order Hymenoptera; family Pteromalidae; genus Nasonia; species Nasonia vitripennis. Next base: position 1,567,248 of record NC_045760.1, read on the forward strand.
TGTTCGAGGCCGTGGGCGTGTGGTCGAAGTTGTAGGTCTCGCAGAGCACGAGGATGTTGTTGTTGCGCCGGAAGGGGTCCTTGTACACGGCCACCGGGCAGAGGAAGATCTCGCTGTTGACGCCGTGGGCCTGGTAGGTCGAGCTGCCGTCGTACGTCCAGACCGGCAGATCTGCGCTTCGTTTATCTCGTTAGCGGGCTATACTCGAGGATGAGCTTCGGGTCGATCCTACTCACCGGAGGGCTTGTTGGGGATGCTGTTGAGGGTCCTGGTCTTGCTGCGGATGCCCTCGCCGGTGCCGTCGATCCAGATGTACTCAGCTTGGATCTTGTCGTCTGGCTGGGGCAGGGCGAGGTACCTGTTGAGCAGGCTCTTGTCCAGGGCCGCGTTCGGCGAGTCGACCAGCATTTTCCGCGACATGCCGATAGCTGCTGCTGCTACTGCTGTAATTGATACGTCCGAGAGTCAGTCGCGCGAGTAACAAGTGACACCGGAGCCTGCGTGCATAAAGTGATCTCTCCCGACGAACGCGCGCCGAACGCAAGGTCGCGTGCCGCGCTGCGAGACCTTGAGAATCGAGGAGTCACGATTTTCCCCGATGACACGGATTTCCGCGGCCGACATTGCCCGAACAGAGCCGAGATAAGCACTCGAGAGAGAGAGAGAGAAAGAGAGATTTGCCGCGATAAGCCGTCGGATAGCCGGCATTAAACCTGACAGTGAAAAATAAATTTAGCCCGTAATAAAAAAAATTATATCAAAAATACTACTACCGGCGAATCTCTCTACTCCAATTTCCTAATCTCCGTTTCGCAATAAGCGATCAGTAGTACTAGTGGCGGTGGCGATAAAAATAATGAGTGCTGTTTCCTTAAAAGCCGCTTACAATAATAGATGCATTTATTCTCGTTCGGCCGCGACTCGCGCACAGTCTAACGAAACTAATTGGCCTATTTGTAACGAGCTGGAAAAGTGGCGTGGATAATTGCCGTCATTAGGCCGTCGTTATCTCGAGCGAATCATCTGGTAAACAAAATTGCCATGTTAGCCGCGCGCGCGACCAGTGCTATTGCTCTATCCGTGCGCTTGGCCGATCGATAAGATTCGCGCAGTTTGACGATACTATATACACGTGGCGCAACCGAAGATAATCCTCGCAGCGAGAGAGGTAAAACTAACTTTCGAACTGATCCAATCGATAATCGATCTTCGTTAATACGCGAGGATAAAAGACAGAGGCGCCGGTCAAAACGTAAATAAAAGCGTTACACAAGTGGCCACGCATATCGATATTATAGTAATGCATTATATGCGAGAGCTTTTCCTCTGCCAAAGCCGCGATGCGATAACGGATTTTTCCTTCCGTCCATCGATACAACGAGAGATGGCACGCGATGCGAAACGACGGCGGCGAAAAATAATGCCGTGTGATTTTCCGAGGGCAGAAACGGAAACCATGTGGGACCCGAGGTTAAATTGAAAAGAAGCCGCACACCACCTCTCAGCATCGCCGGAGCGAGAAGAGCCATAGGATGCGCGGATCGATGTAAAAGTATAGAAAAAAAAAAATCGATCCTTCTCGAGCCCGTGAGAGCTAGCCGCATAATATACACTATATAAGACGCGAATGAAAGCAAAAGGAACGAATCGTCGGCCCGATTGAGCGGCTGCCAATACTGATGCGAGCTTTACAAATCGATAATCTAAAATAAACTTATGGCTGTGTGTGTGTGTGCGTGTTGTAGACACATTCATCAGATCGACTCTCCGTGCGCTCTATATTATAGGTACTTTTTCCGGTAGTGCATTTTTCGCGCGCGGTTGCACAATCGTAAAAACGCAACCGCACTCGCGTGAGCCGCGCGATTACGAGCGCTAAAAGGACACGACCAATGTGTTCGTGTATCGTGAAAAAAAAATGACAACGCGACATCCCAATCGCGCGCTGTATGCTAATTAGCCAGCCTTGCGCGCGCGCGCGCTAATACAATAGAGCCGGAACCGCGACATGCATCAGCGCAGCGGATAGCTGACAGCGAGCGCGGCACAATTTGACTCATTCTTTCATCTCTCTTCGGAGAAAGAGACTCACGCGTCAACGAAGGAAGTATGCAGAATGTCAAGGTGAGCGTAGAAAAGAGAGGTGCGAGAGAGAGAGAGAGAGAGGAGACCAACCTTGAGTCAAGAGTCCAGCCTCTTTGGCTGAGCAGGCGCTGCGGGAGAAGTGCCCAAGGACGAAAGCTCTTCACAACGACAGAGAGATGCAGTTGAAGACCTGCGTGTACAAATGCGTCTATGTGCGTGCGTGTGTGTGTGTGTGCTAGACAGGAAAGAAGTACCACGTTGCACTGGCCTGCTCCTGACTGGCGTTGCGCTATTTATGCTCGTGCCAAGCTACGCAAGGGAGAGAGAAATAACGATAGAGAGAGAGAGAGAGAGAGAGAGAGGAACTTCGATGCGTCCAGCTAGAGCTGTTGCCGCCTCTATACTCTATAGAGGTGCATACGGTTAGACGGGGAGGGAGAGCTTGCGCGCAAGCGTCGTGCCTCTCGCGCGCATGACATTGTTGCATGCTGGTATGGTGCTCTTGGATCAGGATTCTGAAGAATGTAAACAGAGGGCTTTTTTACTCGGCGTGGATTACGACAACGTTTTCGCCGAGGTGAAAATAAAAATTACGCTTTGCCACATACCTCCACGCGCATTGTATTTTGCATCGACGACAGCACGCGTGCCTTACCGGTTTTATGAATTTCATAATCGATCGATTTTCCCATACTTGTTATCGTAAACACGTTTTCCTCGTCTGCGAAAACTCGCGGAGGAGGAGGATGGATGGATCCGAAAATCGCTCGCGCACGCGAGTCGAGATTACGACAGAAGCTTACTATTATACTGCATTTTGTCTACGTCGCGTGACGCTCGCTCCTTTACTATTTCCTAGAAAGAAAAAAGCCCAGAACGTTGACGAATTTATGTAATGTGTACTCGAATTCAGGCTTAATTTTCCAGAATATAATCTCGTTATATAATCTGCGATGCGATTCCACCTATAAGCACAATACCCATAACTCGTATAAACTCGCTCGCATTAAGATAATTCGTCAACGGCGTTTATCTCTCGAAAAATCGCGCGGGATTACTCAACCGAGAAGTGAAAAAGCGGCTCCGCTTTTATGTATCGCTTACGCGTATATCGATATAGCTGTTTAGTCAACGCTGTAGTGAAAATATCTGTAACAGCGATGACGATAAGCGCCGAACAATGAATCTCGTAGCTGACGAATCGAGAATCCAAAGAAAGCCGGCTGTGTACTATGTAGCGAAGAGGCCGAATATCGGCGAGATACTCGCCGTATACACCGAGTGCGTCTTTGTTGGCGAAGAGTAGCCACGGGCTGCACTTTGATAAGCGCATCGCACGAATAAGCGAGAGAGAAAGAGAGAGAGAGAGAGCATGTCAAAGAGATATTCAAGGGCAATTGTCGCTAGAGCGCTGCAAACGCCCGCATTGTCTTCTTCGGCTATATACTCTTAATAGCCAAGTATTTTCTTTCAAAGGAAAACGCTTTTCTCTCTAGAGATTCGGCGATTATCTCGCGCGCTAATATCGTTGTAAGTAATCGCGCTTTTAGGCGATGTTTGACGCGAGTCATCCAGAGAGCAAACACACGTATCTCTGGCAAATTGTAGCATACAAGTAATAACGAACGTGTGTGAAACTGGTTATGACTGCGAACTGCCTCTAATTGAAGTTCGCGCGATAAGCACTTCCATTAATCGAGCAAGAATCGATGAGATCTCGACGGAAGAAATTCAGAGCAGCATTTTCATAACTTATAAATATTCCTGCGCTTGAGCGAGCGATTTTCCGCAGCTATCGCTCGCAATCAGCAAAAAATCGAGTTACATAAGAGCCGAGAGAGAGAGAGAGAGTAAACATAGTTGTCGAAAACTTTCCTTTTCGCCAAAGCACGGCGCTCGCGACGAGCGAGAGAGAGAGAGAGAGAGAGGCGATGCGCAGAGAGTAAAAAAGGATTAATGTTGCAAATTGATCCTAATAACGGGCGCAAGTATGATGGAGAGTCGGTTTGCACGCGTTACAAGTTACAAGTAATCAATTGATGGACGCGAAGATCGTTCGAAATGAAAAGATATACATGCCTCCCTAATGTATTGGCTCGGCACACGAGAGATTCTTTAGAGTCGTCAGTCTTCCAATAAATTTACCGAGTGGAAACGGCCGACAAAAGTGTGTATTCGTGTATGAGGCATCGCGAAATGTCCGAGTCATCGGGACACCTTTTTGCGAACGAAATATTACATTTACGCTACAGTGTATCTACACAGATATACATCGGTTGCATCAACGGTGCTTGATAACAGCAGACACTTTATTTCGCGAATTATTGCTCCTGATATAAGCTCGATAATTAAGTACCTATCGCCTGCACGTGCTTCGTCGATTTCTTTATATTTCTTCTATTTCTTTCAACGGAATTTTTTTGTATATGTATCCTTTGAAATCACGCGTGACAATAGTTGCATGCATTTTGTGCAATTTCCGTTAAAGCTAGCTAATACACGTTTGTCCATAGAGTATGCTGTGCACGAAAGTAATTATTTAATTTTTGATAAAAAATTGTTCAAGCATGTCGATCTGAATTCTTATTTTTCCGATTAAATAGAACTATTCGAGATATCGCGAACGTACGTTTTTATGTCAACTGTCCGCGCATCGTACGGCAATGCACGGGATACCTAATCTGCTAGAGTATCGCAGAGACGACGCGCATCGACGTTCCAAAGCAGTAAATTACACCAAAATTCGCGTGTATATTTTCTTTCTCGAAAAACACGCAAGCGTCCCAACGACGTGCGAGGGAACAAAAACCGAAGCGAAAACAAGTAGCGTGAAATAACAGCTCTCGAGATTAGATGATTAATATCAAGAGTGTATATTGATATTATTAGTCTGATCGAGTAATGATGATAGCTCATTTCCCCTTGTTACAGAAACGGGACGACGAAGCTTTACTTGCATGCGCTCGTAAATGCGACTCTCTTTCTCTCTCTCCGCGTATAAGCGTGAATCATTCACGCGTCAGAAGTACGTTCCCGTTTCGATGAGGCTATCAACGTCGCGGATGAAAATTTACTGTACGCAGCCTCGTAAAAAAAACAAAACCACGGCTACAAGTAATATACATTTCGATCGCAGCAACGACAAGACACAGCCCAAGCGGGAGAGGATCGAAAAATGACAAAACAGAGAGTGCGTGTTCGATGAAAAATAGTAGTTATTATTGCTCGAAATTCGGCTTACACCGAAAGACCATTACACATTATCAAGCCGAGAGCACATAGCAGTCTCGGCATGGCAGTGCCGCCATTGCATAAGCAGCGCAGAGCGGCAGCGGCATTAATTTTCTCTCTTTTTCACTGCGAGAGCTGGAGCACGGCGATATTCGTCCTTGGCAATTTGTCCGTAGCGCAAATAGCGATTGCAATATATCCGCGAAGGGGAGATTGATAGAGGGGGAGGGCACATCGCGTAAGTGCAGTTCCCCCTGCGCGCTGCATGCAGTCATTGAATCGGCGCATGCATCGCCGCTGCTGGATGGATCCCTCGCGGAGCTCGCTCCCATGCCGCAGATATGTAGGAGATATACGAAAAATAGAGCGTTGCTTCCGCTGCTCAGCCGAGGCTGATGCATCGTGCCTGCGTTTTTCCTCGTAACTGATGCGAGCCTTCATGCGTGGAGCTTGCTGTATTGCCTAATAGATGGGATGATTAGCCCTCTTGCGAGAGTTTTCACTTATCATTGCCTCTTGCGTATTTACTCGCTCTTTCTCGCTTCTCTCTCTCTCTCTCTCTCTGTTGGTCTATCATCAATTTCAATTTTCCGACGTTTGTACCTCTGATTTTATTTCATTATATCCATCCACGCGCTACGCCGTATCCTCCAAGTCGAGCTCGGACAGCTGAAAATTTAACAAGTTTTTTTATTACATTCTAGTGTGCACCGTACGTTGCATCGAAATTTCACTCGACGATCCATACCTCTCGCATTTTTTGCGCTTCTTGCGCCAGGAAGTTGTCGATTATTTCTTGGAAGCGTTCCCGCAGTTTCATGTTTTCGATGTTCACGATGGCGTCTTCTTGCTGTCGCCTTTGCTCTTGCAGTTTGGCCAGTTCGCTCTGCAATTGCTCGCGGCGAACTTGGATGAATTCTGTGAAAAAATAGAAAATTTTCGTTGAAATTTAGATATACAGTAGCGGGAATTGAAAACTGAACAAAAATCGAGTGTCTTGCCTTTGTTCGTCATGATATTTTGAGACTCGGAGTAGCTTTGAGACATCTCGTACGCGTCCAGCATCTCCTGCTTTGGTATTTTGACATCTTCGGTATCTATCACTTCTTCTACCGTTTCTTCCGACTCGAACATTTCTTTGCTGAATTCCGTTACTAATGGGTCACTGCTCGTTGACGGCACAATTACGGATTGCTCAGAATAGCCAACCTGCATTGAATTTGAATCAGAAACTCTGCTGTCGACAGATAAATGACTGTTTTCATCTAATTCCATGACATTGATGTGAGCATCTTCGTCATCGTCTTCGCTATCACTGACTGCCTCTCCAAAGATATCGTGCTCCGCTAATCGTAACACAAACATTTGAGGATTAATGATTATTTTCGCACTTCTGAATAATAATAAGGAAAACTTTTGTTACTTACCAACGTCAACGCTCTGTGATGTATCATTCTCTCTCTTAGTTTGGACAGTTCCACTTGATGAAACTATGTTTGGTTTAGTTTGGTCTTCATCTTCGCATATTACTTCCCATCTGACATTTGCAGCCTCGTTGTCATTCCTCAATAAACGCCTGACTTCCTTCTCTATTTCAGGTGCTTCCACATATTTCTTTCTCAGCGTTTTCCTAAATCTTTTTTTCCTTACATTTTTTAATGGTGGAGTTATACCATGTGGACAGAGAAACTTTTTATCAACTTTGGTTGGATCTTTTTTCTTTTGCTTAACTTGTGACTCTTCATCTGTGGTTGTTTGATCATCTTCCTCTTTGCAAATTAGTAACTGAAATTGCAAAATTCACACTTTAGCTATGAAATAAAAGAATATATTCTTTTCTCGTAATATGTGCCCTACCTGACAAATATCTGCAGTCTTGTAGAAACTCTTGTTGTCAATTGTTTTCATGGATTCAATGATCGTAGGTAAATCTACAACCTGTTGCAATGAAAAAGCTTTCGATAAGCACATACTGTAACGATCTTGATAAGTTTACCAGTTAACAAAGTATTTCTTACTCTTCCATGAAGTAGCCAATGATCAAACCTAACTTCTCCATATCGCAGATCGTTTTCAAGTTTGACGCTCAGTCTGTCTTTCAGAGGTAAACCACTCTGTAAAGTTTCTCTGAGAACTTTAGCAGGCTCCTAAAAATCGTTACAAAATCCAATAAATCAAGGGTCTGTGTATAAATTGCATCCTAAGAGGTTAGAAATTACTTACCGGAGGCAAGCGCATCACGAATTGATTCTCCAAATCAACCTGTGGTTCTGACCTGCTCTTCGAATCTGCATTATTGTGTTTGTGCATGGTGCGAAAATTTTTGTTCGGCTTTTTATCGAAGAAACGAAGTATCAAAACAAACTGCAATTGCTCGCGACCGTACTGCGATATTCGCTTGACATCACTAAAACATGCTATGTTATTAGGTATATTCGCTACATAAGCACAACAATGCGGTCACACGAGCCAAGTGAGTCAAAGACAATGCGACGATCTAACAAACGAGTTTCGTTTCGCGACCAACTCTTTTATCCACACATTATTAGTTCTTATGAAGTATCTTTCGAAATAGATGCCAAATCCATCTACATTGTTATAAACTATGAAAAATTGACGTTCTAGAGACGACGAATGACTGGTCGGATGACGCAAGTGTAGTACTTTTACTGTGAAAGCAAACGTACTCGAAAGTCCCTAGGACCAGATGATTCTGGTGACATTCTTGTGTTTACGTGCAATTATGTATTTTTCTTTCTTTATCAATTCACGTGATAAATTTCCCCAATGTAACACGAATAAGTGAGAGACACTGCGTTTAGTTTTCACACTAGTGCAGCGGACAGCCAGATGGACAATCGAGTCGCCCACTTCTTGGAGCAGTCATATCATCAGCCATACGTGAGTATTGTTGCAAACCGCATTGACTATTATCGATGAGTCTCGGGTATTTATTTTTATCAATGATACAGCGCAATTTAATATTTCCATTACAGAAGACCGAATGTAAGGAGCAGACAGATATTTCCTGTGGAATCAGGAAATCCAGTATTAGCTGTGCAGGCTGAAAAAGCCAGTGTTTTTGTACCATTATTGGCTAGCTCTCTTTGTCTCGTTTTTTTTTAACCTTAACTTTCAAGTGTTTTATAATGTCTCAAGAAAACGTAAAAACTGGCCCCACCAACAGATCAGGAAATGTCCTTCAGAGTAATTCTTGGAGTGAAGGTCCAGAAAGTGGAGAGGATGATGAACGTACACTACTGAACAACGATACTCGTGCAAAGCCAAGGTATTTGAAACAAAGGCAGCTGTAACAAATCTTGCGAATTCGTAGTCGCTGATAAACTCAATCTCTTCTGCTCTACAGGGAACCTCAAACTGAGGCTTTCCAGCCAAACATGTGTCACGCAACCAGATATATGGAAGAAAGGATGCGCAGGAGGTTGCGATTCTTCTTCATGAATCCCATCGAGAAGTGGCAAGCTAAGAGCAGATTTCCGTACAAGTTTGTAGTGCAAGTTATAAAAATAGTCTTGGTTACCGTGCAGTTGTGCTTGTTCGCGCACAACAATTATACGCATGTGAATTACACCTGGGATAACAGAATCACCTTTTCGCATCTCTTCCTTCGAGGCTGGGACGCCACTCAGGAAGTATGTTATCTAATTTTTTGCAATATCTCGTATCAAAGCGTCGAATAAGTTTAAAAAAAATTCGTTTATCCAGGTACCAGCATACCCACCTGCCACGGGACCTCTTGCCCTCTACAAACAGGACGAATTTTACGAAACAATCGATTACGCCCTCAAAGGGTACTACAATATCGGCAACGCGATCGGTTCGTACTCCTACACTGCAGAAGACAATTCGGTCGGTGTTGTCGTTTTATGTCTGCATCACTACGAAGAGGGTATAATATTCGCCTATAACGAGAGCTACATATTCAACAGCAAAATCGTAGAGAAGTGCATAAATATAACGAAGCAGGAGGAAGAGACGGTAACTTCGAAGCTGCTGATGCAGCAGAACAAAATCCCGGTCAACTTTTCGGCCTTGGTGAAAGCGGAGCTGAAGTTCGACGTGAAGACCGTAAATCTGAAAGCTGCAGGGCCGATCACACCTCCCGACTGTTACCGATTCAGGATAAAGATACTCATGGACAACAAGGACTTTGACGGTCAGATGCTGCTGTCGTTGGATGCCGAGCCCGTGAGATTGGTGTGCAAGGATACCCAGTACATAACCGACAACCAAATCGAGTCGGCGCTGAGGACGTTGCTCAACCTGCTAGTCATCTTTATTTGCAGTCTGTCGCTGGGTCTCTGTTCCCGAGCCATCTATCGAGCTCAGCTGCTCAAGTTCGAGACCATGAACTTCTTCAAGAAGGTCTACGGCACGTCGCTGAGTCTCGAGGGCAGGCTCGAGTTCCTGAACCTCTGGTACGTGATGATCATCATCAACGACCTGCTGATCATAATGGGCTCGGCGATCAAGCAGCAGATCGAGCGCAAGCAGTACGGCAACGACCACTGGAACCTTTGCAGCATCTTCCTGGGCACCGGCAACCTGCTGGTGTGGTTCGGCGTCCTGCGCTACCTCGGCTTCTTCAAGACCTACAACGTCGTGATCCTCACGCTGAAGAAGGCCGCGCCAAAGGTCGCCCGTTTCCTCATCTGCGCCATCCTCATCTACGCCGGTTTCACCTTCTGCGGCTGGCTGGTCCTCGGCCCCTACCACATGAAGTTCCGCTCGCTTGCCACGACCTCCGAGTGCCTCTTCGCCCTGATCAACGGAGACGACATGTTCGCCACCTTCTCCATCACATCGTTCAAGTCGCCGATGCTCTGGTGGTACTCGCGCATTTACCTCTACACCTTCATCTCGCTCTACATCTACGTGGTGCTCAGTCTCTTCATCTCCGTCATCATGGACGCGTACGACACCATCAAGGTCTACTACCGAGACGGCTTCCCCAAGAACGACCTGCAGAGCTTCGTCTCGGTCTGCACGGACGAAGCCTCCAGCGGAGTCTACAGGGACGAGGCAGACGACGAGCCCATCCTCGGCGGCCTCTTCGGCAGGATCTGCTGCTGCTCCCAGCGCAAGAACAAGCCACACAGCGACTTCAGCCCGCTGACGAACTCGAACAGCACCAGCTCGACGATCGACTCCGTCCAGGTTTGCCCAAGTGCCATATGCATTTGATGCACGTAGCGTCTGCCGTCCCGCGGCGGGCGGCAGACTACGTCTCTTGTCCACCTGTGACGGACATCAGCCTTTCTATAATTACGGCTCGATTTGATCCGCTGTATGCGTTGGCTGGATATTCAAAATTGTCGCCGCTCGGATCGCCGCCGCACTAAGAACGAGGGAGAAAGTAAACCTGTAATTAAACTAGTTGCAGCTTCGAAGGAGCGCCCGCTCTGTTGTATAGTATTTTAACAGCCAAATTTTAACTATTTATATATTATAACTCTCACGAACTATATACCTATGCAGTGTTATACGCAAGCTCATTGAAAGGCTATCCATCCCAACGTGTATATAACCGTTCGAGCGCAGCTACGTACCGTCGATCAATAGTTTCTGTTGTTTTAAAATTTCTATTCGAAAAAGCCGATTCCTCCAAGTATAACACGAGTCGACCTAATCGCAAAGCAGTCGCGATAACTTTCGCTATTATCTGATAAAGACGAAATTGAATGTGCGTATATAGGAAATTTTGTCGTCGCCTATATATGCTCCGAGCGCGGATAAACGTGCAAATAGTCGACGGTGCGCGGATGCGCTCGTCCTATATATAATATATATATATATATAATATTACAAAGCGATATGTGTGTATACAATAATATCGCTCGGTGTTGTTGTTCGTATTACTCCGAGCACGCGGAGACTCGGTGTAGCTAGGAAATTTTATATTGCGTACAAATTTTTTTTTATCACCAAAAACGTTGTAACTCGAGTAAAAAATAATCTCCAAGATTTAGCAAATAAAATGTGTACATATAAATGCAACTCTGTGCGTCATGTCCCCTCCCGCAAGCCCAAAGGATAAAGTCCGCGTCCTGGCATCAATTCTCGACGTCTGGCAGATTGGCCCGCGCGACAAGCCGTCTATCCGAGCGCAGCGAGTGTGTGCGTGTGTACATATAGGTATAATGCGCTGTCGTGTGCGTTTATAGGAGCTGAGTAGGTAGCGATCGATCGTCAGCCGAAAAAGAAAAGAAGCTCGCTGGCAGTTCCAATCAATCGGAGCCCTTTTTCTCGCGATCGCAATCCCTCCGTTGTAAGTAATATATATACAGCACGCACGACGCGCGCCGATTCCAGAATCTAAGAGCTAAAAGTCAGATGCTGGGGTTCAAGCCACGAGTTGCTATCCCGCGAGTAAACAAGCGCATATACACGGCAGCTTTCCCGATAGCCGCATTGTAAGATCCAATACAGCTGTGCGACACAGGTACTTGCACACCTGCATCGCGTAAAAATAGCGAGAGAGAGAGTTTCGGGAGTGCGGATGCACCGAGCGCGAGTGTCCCCACCCCGCGGATAGAGAGAGAGGCGGCGCGTGCGTGCGCGCGGAGAGCAGTGAGAGCAGAGCTGTCGGAACGTCGCGAGTCTGCCGTGGAAAGCGCGGAAGAGTGGATCGCTCGCGGAAACACACAGAGAGAGAGAGAGAGGGAGAGAGAGAGAGAGAGAGAGAGCCATACGTCAATCCGTGCGGGTGAGAGTGAGAGAGTACCTAGGTATCGATCGCGCAGCTTTCGAGAGACACGTCTCTCTCTCTCTCTCGCTGCAGCTGCGAACAAGGTAAACAATGCCGAGCGATCAGGAAGACTCGGTGCTCGAGCTGAACGTGGGCGGCGTCTTCTACACGACCGCCCTGGCGACGCTGACGCGCGAGGCCGACTCGCACCTGGCCGACATGTTCAAGGAACGCGCGAGCCTCGAGAAGGACGCCAAGGGCAAGTACTTCGTCGACAGGGACGGCGTGCTCTTCCGCTACGTGCTGGACTTTCTGAGAAACCAGGCGCTCGTGCTGCCCGAGGGCTTCCGGGAACGGGCGCGGCTCAGGCAGGAGGCCAGCTTCTACGGGCTGGGCAACCTCGACAAGGCCATCCAGGAGCAGTCGGCCGGCGGCGAGGCCTCCTCGGTGAGTATAGCCAGTTATACCCGTCGCGAGGGCAAATAAAATATGCATAAACGCTCTTCCTCTTCCGCAGCTGCAGCAGAAGCGAGGCTACATCACCGTCGGCTACCGGGGCAGTTTCGCCTTCGGCCGCGAGGGCCTGACCGACGTCAAGTTCCGCAAGCTGTCCCGCATCCTCGTCTGCGGCAGGGTGGCCCTCTGCAGGGACGTCTTCGGTGAGACGCTGAACGAGAGTCGCGACCCGGACCACGGGATGAGCGACCGCTACACCTCCCGCTTCTTCCTCAAGCACAGCTCGATCGAGCAGGCGTTCGACATGCTGCAGGAACAGGGTTTCAAGCTCGTCGCCAGCTGCGGCTCCGGGACAGCCGGGGGCAATCAGGCCGGGCTCAAGCCCGGTGTCGACTTCGAGGAGAACCGCTGGAACCACTACAACGAGTTTGTCTTTGTGCGTGAATAGATATGTTGCTCTGCTCTATTCAGCTCCGGTCTTCTGCTGACGCCTATAGTCCTTCTTATACGTTAAGCTTTATGTAGAACTTATCTACGCAATACGCATATATAGCACGGTTTGTTGACGCGAGAAAACCCTCTTTTCTATTATACAAGCTGCTCATTTTCTAGCCGCGCGCGAGCCCTTTTCTTTCCTACATTCGATTGCACCCGACATTATGCGATCATACTGAACGGAGCATATCGTTGCGATTAACGCGATTATGCGACGAACGGCCAGCGAGAAGCGCGCTGCACACGTGCACGGCGATAAAGAAGGAAAAGAATAAGCGGCCCAATTACGAGACAACGAGTGCCGCTCTTCAAACTTTCAAACTTTCTTCCCATCGGTTTTATTGGTGTAACCGCGGCGGGGGATCAAAAGCTGACATTTGCATCGGGCGAGTTTATCGCGCGTATTATTTACGCGCCTTATTTGTGAAAGCAACGTATGAAGCTCTCCTCCTTCTCGCACATTGCATATTACCCCCAATAACGCTGAAGTTGATTATCACACGAGTCGGCCAGAAACGGCGTTGTTTCGTCCTTTATTTTCCTCCTTTTTTCTTTTTCGAGCGCTTGTATTCTCGCGGCACGATATAGGGGGGTGTGCGAGCTATATGCGCGCGCGTGTGTAGGTGCGCGCGATCCTCAGGGGCCACGAATAAGCGGCGGCGGCGGTGCGGCCTCGGCAGTTTATGAAAATCAATGCATTGAATATCAGCTGCGCCGAACAAAGAGAGCAAAAGCAACCAATCCCCCACCCCCCCTGTAAATCGGCCGAATTTAACACGAATTTTTTGCCCCCCCCCCCCCCCACCCGGTAATTGGATTTACATTCGAACGATTATTATGTGCGCGTTCGTTGCGTAAAATAACATCGGCTGTATATTCATTTGCATTTATATTCAATTGCAGGACGTGTGCGTTTTTCATCCGCTTATGTGCTTCGCCGAGGAAATTCAGTTCTCGCGGCGCAGGTGCGACGGAAAAAAAGCGAGGCGGCATTTTTACTCGTGCTTGACGCTCTCTTGCGCGCGGTTATGACGGATAATTGATGGTATATTAAAAAGAGACTCGCAATTTGCTGCGCGCTCTCCTCTCTCTATCTCCGTCTCTTAAAAGAAGTCTAGATTTAAAGGAAAAAAGTGAAACTCCAAGAATTGATATATAACGCGTAAGTCGATTGTATACAGTATAATCTATACAATAGTTGATATAATATATACGCGTCACGTGTACATATATTGAGAAACTTGAGGCCACACCGAATAGTCGTTAACCATATGTAGGCGCATTACAGGTAAATAGCAAAGCCGAAAAATGGCAAAAAAAAAAAAAAAAACAAAAAAGCAACCAAACAATTCCATCATCTATAAGTATACATATTTTCGTTCGGTATGTAATACGACTGATATATAGATAGTTACGTAGTCGGTACATCTCGTAGAAATTGATTGAGTGTGTTATTCGTTCAGATCGAAAAGTAACTCTGCAGGAAAAAACGTACCAGTAGTTTCTGCATACGAGACAGGTTTTTAAAATATCTCCGCACAAAAACACTTGTTGATATAAGTAAGATACCTGCCTCACGGCCCAAGAGGAGCAAATCTTTGATATAATACAACGCACGCACAGCAGGAACAAAAACTAAGTTTAACAGAAAACGTGACGCTAGGAGCTGTATTTGTATAAGTTTCGTTTTGTAGAGCAGCGCACGCTCTAACCGATCAATCAAAGTTATATTCCTGTTGGTGAAATATGAAAAAAAGAAAAGCGAACACACTCCGGCCTGCTCGTTCAGGCGAAGAAATACGTAAACACACAGAAACACACAGCACGGAGAAACGAAACGGCGAATTGAAAGAGTAATCAAAAAGCGCGTTAGAATACGTATTCATATTTTCAGCGGACTCGAAATGCATGTATTCGCCGTGTATGCGCAATGTACCGAGAGGGAGAGCGAGAGCTCGGCTTGAATCTCAAAAACTCTCCGGATAATACTCGACGACGAAGCTCCGATGGATATTCCGGCGAATAGATTGAAAAAACTCTGGACAATGCGCGAGCTTTAAGCGTAAGATAACTTTTTTCGACTCTGTTAATTATACACGATCAGCTGCGCATCTCACGGCGCGTAGAGCAAAATTACTCTCTCTCTCTCTCTCTCTCTCGTCAAAATGCAAATGCTCATTAGCCGCGCTCGCGCGTTCTTATAATTCATTGGTGCCAGAGCGGAGCTGCCGCTGCGCTCGACTCTTTGACCTATATATATTAGCGGGATGCGATATACGGCTCTCGAATCTCGATGCGAAACCGGGCCAACGGCTCTATAGAGCTTTACCGAAATATAACGCAGAGCAGAGAGAGAGAGAGAGGAATTTCTTTTGAAAGCTCACCGCGCGCTTATTAAATGCCTCGGTTAAAAGGCGGCTCTTGTTATTCTCACTCACTTTTCCTTTTTCCGCGC